>NC_141552.1:23842500-24145000 GCF_021556685.1 Rattus norvegicus
ACAAACCTCGTAACATACAGAATATAACAGGGTATGTGACCTGCACCACACAGTTCAATGTCAGGTTTTTTTGTTTTTTGTTAGTTTGTTTGTTGGCATCCATGATGTAGAGGCGTATTACAGAACAATAGGAAAGAGCTGGCTGCTGTGTAACAAATTTGCTGCTATTAAGGTAGGTATGGGGGCAAGACCTCAGTAACAGCCCTTAAGATGGGAAGGAGATGATGTGTTTGATATCTGAAAGGAGCTGCCTCAGCTGTGTTTTTCTGCCTGCTCAGTGCCCATTCACCATCACTCTGTCCCTGAAGAGGACCTCAAGGTCTGCCCCCTGCTGCCTGTGAGCCAGGACTAGGCACAGAAAGGCAAGGCCACAGCACTGGTTTCCAATTCCTCAGTAATGCTGGATTTCCAATAATGTACTTGTATACACAAATACAGTGTGGTAAGTTACAATATATACTAATCATTTCTTACATAGGGCAACAGTTGATTGACTACAACTAATTCTATTTTAAAAAAAGAAAAGAAACCTGGCTCTGTGGAAATATACAAAGAAATATCTACGATGTTGGGCAATGAATTCTGCCATGGACTGAACTCAGAAAAGAGGGGTTGTGAGAAAGATGCATGGTCAAATAGCCCACCAGGTTCACATTGTGTCAACTTGATTTAATCTAATGACAAAGAAGTGGAGTATCTCTGATGGCTTCCTTCTAATCCCTTGAAAGGATCCCTAGGGATTGGCCTCAGTACATCACACTTCTTGATGGGGCAACAACACTCAAGGAAGCTTGAGATTGTCATAGGCACAGTATTATGCTACATATACAGAGTAGATAATACTACGATGTTCAGATGATGATATCCATTTGTATGCACTCTTAAGGTGAACCTAAGGAAAGAGAGATCAAGGTCCTTAGAATGGAAAGATCAGTCCCAGTTTTTTTTTTCTACCATTCCAAACTGAACGACTGGTAGGGAGAGAATGGTAGATAATCGAGAATTGGTGGATGATGCTTTGAATGCCGGTGGGTTTCTGTGCTGGTTTTAGACATGGTCTCAAGTATCCCATGTTGCCCTCTCCCTGGCTGGCCAGGTTCACTTTGAGCTCAGATAAACCTCCTTCCACTTTCCAATAGATAGGCTTACAAGAGTGGCTTCCAAGGACTGTGAGGACAGCATTAGCCTTTGACAGTTGAGGTGTGCAACCCACAACTATAGTTTTAGCCATGTTTTCCCATGTCTACCAGCTATTTCAGAGTGTTGCTGTTCTATGCCTGACAATCGGGGACACAGAAAAATAACCTGATAGAGAGCAAGGACATGGTGATCACATCCTTACCTCTTCTGTACGTTCTGGATGAGGTTTGTTAAAATTCCAATATTGCAAAAAGCTTTATATAGGGCCCATCACATCAAGGGTCACTATGTACTGTTCTATCTAAAATGTCTAATCAGAACTGATTACCATATAACACTTCCTGCAGTCCTCATATGAGAAACTTGGGATTTTGTTTTGACTTTTTCTTTTCTCTGTCTCTCTTATTTTTTGGTATATAAGTTGAGAGAAAGATAGTTAGGGCCATGAATTTGCCCCCAAAATTTGAACTACGGATGTGATCAATCAGTGTTAGTGGGTGCATTCTGTAAAGTATTCATTTTTCACTATGATAGATGCTTTTGTGTTTGGTGTGGTGGCCATTTCCCAGTGTACAGGTGCTGGGACCTTGCTCTATCCACTTAATGATGTTTATAGCCTCATTTTAGACCTTTCTGTGCACCCCCTATATCTCTTGACTATTTTATTTTTCTGATAGAAGCTCATGGTATATCTTACTCAGGCCTGTGAGCAGTGCTCCTTTGGCGACATTGGTGCAGAGAGGAGAACCCCACCACCAGCATGAGGTTCCCTTCACTGCTGGCTCCAATATTGCATTTTCCTCTGCCAACTGGTCTCCACACTTTTCCTAGCACCATAAAGAATTCAACTCTTTCTCCTAAGGAATTTTCTGGCAATTGTCGATTGCTAAGCACATGACTTCATGAGTGTTCCCCTAATACACACGCATGTTGTAACCTACCATGCAGACTATTTCTTGATGTGATATAAAGCACATGTACATAATGAGACAGGAGAACTTTTGACTGCATATTCAAGCTGGTGTGAAATCTCAGGAAGTTTTAATGGCTAACATTGGTGAATGAGGACAATTTGAGTTAGTGAGACATTTTGGGGCAAGATATGGAAGGAAACATTCATTTAGATGCATAGGAATTACTAAGGTTTTTTTATAATCAAGCCTTGAGGAAAATTTGGCTTTGGAAGCAGGAGATGCTCAGTGGCTCTGCCCCAGGAAATTCTCCTGGAAAGGGCACCTCAGCTTATGCTCAGTACAGGGAGAACATTAGCAGGGAGGGAAAGTCTGCTCCCCATGACATCAGCTGTCCCTTCTTGGACATTCTATTGTCTCCTAGAGAGTTCTGGCATCCTCTGTGATGTCACCAGTGTTGTAGTGACAACCAGTGCCCTAGTTTCTCTCAGTCTGAATCTGGCGGTTACACCCTAAGACATGTTTTCCCGTCTTCGCAAGCGTTTTGGGAGGGGGAACGTCGATTGTGGACAGACTAGAGTGAAGGAATCTGGCCTTTCGTCTCAAAGTAATGATGGACAGAGACAGCACTTCTGGGGAATGTTTAGTAAGTTCTGGGCAGTATATTTGGAGCTCCCTGTCAGGGGGGCTGCAGGCTTAGGCTGACCTTTCTAGCAATGGGCCACAGCAACTGGAGCATCTGAAAAGGAATTGAATTTCCATGAACATCACAATTCCTGAAAGTCAGGATTTCAGAACTTTAGTTTCCCCAACCCCACAGGGAGTATATGGTAAGGCCAATGCTATTATACTGTGAATTTCTGGCCTTTACTTTTACAGTGCATTTGTTAGGTTACATTGATATAATAACACGATCAGGAGTCATGGAGGGTCCACCTTTTCTGAGTTTAGACAGGGCAGCAATGTATTTCACTATCATTGCTTCTTTAAATACAGTGGACACCTGACAGTAAGAACAGGGAGAGATTGTGCTCCAGGCAATAACCTTATGTTCTTAGACCTTCTCTGATTTCTTCTAACTGGCAGGGTCATCATTAGCTTTATATATTAGAGGTTGTGTGTTACACACATGTTTCTAAAATACCAAAAATGTTTGGAACATGTGGACCAAGATTCAGCCTGTAACCTATTGGAACTTCTGGGGCATTTGTTATTTCATATAGGGGAATTGATAAGTCTGTTGAACATGACCTCCCTGGAAATGTGTTTTAAATCCAAAGTTGTTAGCCTAGAGTATCAGGGTAGGACATCTGAGTGTCTCCAATCACTCAAGTTTTGTGAATGGTGAATTTATCATCTGAGTTCTGAAACCACAGGGGTGAGGGTCCTGAAACCAAGCTGTACCCTGGTCAGTTGATGTTAATCCTGGAGAAGCCATCTCCATGGTACATGTAAGCACGTGATGTCCGGCATAGGGCACACCTGGCTGCTTACATCTCTTGGTCTCTATAGAGTAGTGGGAGAACTGAGATCCACTGAGGAGGCCTCTTAAGCATAGACCAATCGCCTAGCAGTGACACTGGGTTCCAGGCTTGTTCTCCTGTTTAGGCCTCACTGAGGTCTATGTACACTCTATGAATTCTCCCCATGCAGGTTCACTTGTGTTCTTCTACCTACAGACGCTGGGAGAGAAACATCATCCCCTGGCACTGCCCTAAGCGAGAAGCAGGCCAAGAAGGAAAAGGAGAGGCTGATTAAAGAGCTGCAGCTCATTACCGAGGAGAGAAATGACCTGAGAGATCGCCTGAGGTTTCTGACAGAGAGATCCATGAAGAACATGTATGAATCGCTCCAAATGCTCTTGTTTCATTCCTGGGTCTGCAAGGTCACCTTCATCTTATCCTATTAAGGTTTTGGGTTCTAGAAAGCTGTGCCTCCCTAACCACCCTGTGCTAAACCTCACCTCCCATATAGAGGAGATTCAGAACCTGACCCTTCCTGAGGAGAGAGATGGACAGTGGACTCGTCTGCTTCCATTTATTGAAAAGCAGAATTTGTGGTCTGAATGAAGAATTCAGGGATAAAGTCAGGGAGAATGAGTTCCCAGTGTGCATTTGCAAAGCCCTTGACATCAGGTGGCTTTGCAAGATTGTAATTGCAGTGAGTTTATGGTGAGTCTCTGTACGTGCTAGGCAGGGGACTGAGTGCTGGAAGATACAGGCAGCAGCCTGAGGGGCCTGGTCCCAAACTGTTCATCTCAATGCTTGAATAGAAGTTGTCAGGCTCAGGCCTGTTTGTTATTGTCTGTGTGTCTGTGGGAGCCCCTCGGACACAGCAATGGTGCATGCATTTCTCCTGGTTCTCACAGTGCTCTCTGTTTCCATATTTGCTTTTCTCTTTCTCTAACTCTGTTTACATTTCTCTTTTTTTGTGGGTGTGTCTCAGTCTGTGAGTCTGTGTGTGCATACATCCAAATGCATATGCACAACTGTTATATGTTTATATTTCACTCCACACTTGGAATATAGGAGTCTATTTCTTAGCCTGAGTATTTACCTGTAACACATTCATGGTGAAGTGAATGCTTTGTTCTGGGAGCCCCACTGTCAACAGCACATTTCTTTGCCTATGTGGCCACGATTGTCTGTTTATTTGTATTCCTTGTGCAGATTATAATTTTGTGTTGATATATGGTCTGTTATCGGGACAGGAGAAAAGAAATCACCGGTTTCTGGCTGTGTTGGGTGGGGGAGCATGGAGAGGTGTGGCCTAGGCTCTTGATAGCTCAACTGGCTTGACTGCAGATTGCCTCTTGATTGAACAAAGGGAGTCAGGGAAGCCTCCATCTGGATGCTGAGATTCTGGTGTCCTGGACGCAGAAAAACACGTTTCTGAAGCTGAAGAAGATCCAATATGTAGAATTCAGAAGGTGTCCTTCCAGGACTGGTGTAGTACAGGACCCACCCTGAGCTCATATATTCCTAAATGCTGATGTTCATTGGATTCTATCATTTGGGGCCAGGCCACACTTCAGGCCAAATCCATATTATGAAGACCTGGAGAGAATGGAGGAGGCGGTCATGTCAATTCTGCACAACTTAGAGATGGAGAACACTGTGATCCATGAGAACAGCCATAAGCTGAAGAAGGAGATTACCTTCTCTAGGTAAGTCCTGGTCAGAAAGCCTATCACCTGTGGAATGGCCATTTCTGACTTTCTTTGTTCTGGACTGGACGGTCTTCAGCTATGATTCTATCTCTTGTGCTGTTTACACATCAGTGTGCCAGGGTCATTAGGACTCAGCTTTCAGTTCCATAAAAGACTGTTCCTCATCCCAGGATTGTCTAGGCATCTGCAGAAGGCTCTAGATAGAACAGCACTGATTGAAGTCAGCAGAAGATTATTAGGCTGACCTGGACCTCTCGTGTCATGCCAGGTTTTACAAAACTCAGTGCATGGACCACATGGTTAGCATGACCTTCCCTTGGTTCTACTGACCTCTTTTGCGGGTGTTTGCCAACTACTAATTGATGTTGCCCTCATGCATTGGGCTTTCATGGATAGATGAAGATCCATGTTCTTTTTGAGAGATGTGGACTCTAATTGGTGCTCCGGCCAAACAAACAATTTATTCTTCCCCGAATTAACTCTTTGTGGTTTGTGCAGCAGCCTTATATGTATCAAGATGTATTTTATTAAGTCTTCATGGGTACCTGGGACCTGGTAGACTTAGTGGGACTTGGGAATAGGAATGGGAGAAAGGGGCAGCATGATCTTACTATGCAGACTGTATTTCCAGAAACCTGCTCAGCCAGCTCCTGATGGAAAACACATGTAGGAAGAAGTTGGTCCCACTGAAGCAGGAGAGCAAGGAGAGACATCTTGAGTGTGCACTGAACCAGAAATATTTGGTTGACTTCAGCAAGAAAGATAAAGACCAGCAACGTCCAGACCCAGCATCATCTGGTAGGGACGAGTAGCTGTGTTAGCTTAACAATATCTGATAAAATTTGCCAATTTGATACATCTGTGCTTTTTCCTACCACCTTACTAATTTACACTCACAACCAGCCAACCACCTCATGTATGGAATTGTTCATTGCTCTGCCTATGCACAAGTATTCTGGGAAGCCAACCACTTTTCAGAAACTGAATTATTTTGCAAGTATATTTTGCTGCTCTTTTTGAAGCTGCATTATAGAAATGGTGACAGATCAATAACATATCACATTATTGCACATGCACGTGATAGATTGGATGCTATGTAGAGTTTTGAACATGTTCTTGGTTCTTGACAAATGACAAGTGGTCATGTGACTTCTTGTGTAGGAAGCACCTTTCTGGGATAAGAACTAAGTGCAAATGTCAAATTAGTACTTGTCATTGGCTTTAACCTTGGTGACATATGGACATCTCCTTTCTTCCTGCAACCCGATGAGGTCTTTTCCCATTGCCCTGTTCTTGGTTTGCACTGGTATAAGTCTGGGTCCCATATTGGCAGCCCACATTACTGTGAGGCTTGCTGGAGATTTTGCCCTGCCCACAGAGTTAGCAACAATGATATCAGTTAAAAGGTCCATGTTAATTGTCCAATAGAACTGAGGTGGTAGAAGGCAGCATTCTGACAGCTGGCTTGCGTTTCAACACCAAATCAGTGTCTGAAAAACTGCCTTCCTCTCCCAGGTCTCAGAAAGTGCAAGAGAGCTGGAATTGGAGACACCCCAGTAAGAGAGCTTCCTGAAGAATAAGTTGCTTTCTCAGGAGTCCCTGATGACAAACATCGTGAACGGTAACAACATTTTTTGGATGAGTATTCTTCCTCAGAGTTAATTTGTCATTTCTTAGAGACACCAAATTTATATAACACTAAGCCAGCCTGACTGATTGAGGTCTTACTCACTTTCTTCTTCAGAAAACAGCACTTGAGAAACAACTTGGGGGACCACCTTTCATTATGTGTGCTAGAGGAGAAACAGCAATACATCTGTGCTTCTAAATGTTCGTTAAGAATATGCTTTTAGAAATTTTTTTGTTATGATTTTAATTGAAGTTTTCTTTTTGTTGTTTCATATTTATATGTTCTTGTTACTATTTTTACTTTCAAACATTTTTAAATATTTTTATTCATTTTAATCCTGTTTTGTTGTAAAAATGTATTTGTTATGAATAAAAATTGAATTCTATCTCTTGACTCTTAAGACCATCATTCTTACTCAAGGGTTCTGTCCCTTCCTGTGGACCTAGAACTGACAGCTACAGATGGATCTCTGCATGTTCCATGGAGCCTGAGCTAATAAGAGAATTCAAAGTCACCAAGGGATACCCAGTGTGATAGTGTCTTTTGTGTGGAGAAAGTGGCTGTGTCTTGGACACACACATTGTGATGTAATCAATGACACACTTTACCCAATTGTTAGGGTCCATGTGGTTCCTCTGAGAGAGCAGCAGTTTCTTTACCCTGTGAGTCATCACCACAGCTCCTGCAGGTGGCTTTTGTTATTCCACATGAGGTGCTGTATTAGGTGGACAGGATCACCTCCAATTAAATAGAGAGATCTCAGGAGATGTGTGTTCACAGGGAACTTACTGAGCTGTGCATGCTCAACGTGTTAGGTTGTCAGGCATCCCTACAGGGCTCTGGTGTCCCCACTGCTCAGTGTGGGTCAGGATCATCCTCCAGCATCACTTAGTTTCCTTATTAGAGCAGATCTTTCACCTGTTATCTATGATGACCACATGTATTCTGCACATCTGATAAAATACAGAACTGAAACTAGCTTCATGTAGGCCAGCTTGGCATAATCAGTTTTTTGATTGTTCACAAGAAAATTATTTTAATCTGAGCCATTTAGGGAGGATCCTCCAGAGCATCCATAGTGAATGTAGCCTGCAGCTATGAACACAGGTTTCTTTTGGAGAGGAGGCCTGTGCAAGCCCAGAACCTAGGTGGGACAGTTCAAGCTACCCTTTTTCCATGGCCAATCTGGGATCGTATTGGGAATGTATTTTTTCCAGGTGATTGATTTCCAATATGGAATTGAACTAACTTACTGAGAGTGGAGGTGACTCAGAGAGTTAAAGTACACAAGCACCAATCCAGAATGTCCACAAAAGCTTGCTGTCACCCCAGGGCTTTTAAAAGCTCAGCAGCTAGAGAAGAAATGTAGTATTTGGTTATTCTCATGCTTGGGTCTAGTCATTCATTATAAGCTGACCATGACACAAAAAGAGTCATCTGTGTCACAATAGAAGCTAGTTGTAACTAGATTCACACCACACTATCACATTACTACCGTATTTGAGGTTCTCCATTACTATCTAAGACCCTGGAAGAGGCCTGGGTCTTGCTACACAAACTCATGATTTATGTCTTCATGACACTGTGTGCTTTGTTCTGTTAATGCTACCATTGGCATACAATACCTTGGATACTTTGTGCTGACATCTGTGACATGAGACAATAGTTCATGTCATCCTAACCTGAATAAACTGTCCTTAGAGTACAGTGTAGTGGGAGGGGCCTTCTTTTCCTGTGAGATAGCAAAACATTACCACTCTTCAGTCAAGTCTGTCAGCCATTGTCCAGTGCCTGTCTTGAGATGTCCACCTTTTCAGCTGAGAGTCTTCATCCAGGCTGCTCTGTAATTCTGTAGAAGATTAATAGGGTTCCAGCCCTAGGATTTAATTCAGTGTGACTGCACTTGCCGAACATGCTCAAAGCCCTGTGTTCCTCCCTAGCCCTCTGTGCTTTAGAGAAAGAAAATAAAGAACCACATTGCACTTGAAGTTTCTCCTCCAACAAAAGGAGAGCCTGCACAGGGCCTTTAAATAACTCTAAGCCCCAGCTTTCCCACAGCTCCCTCCATCAATTCCATTATTGGTGTGTTTTCATTACTTCTCACTTTCTTCTGTATGTGCAAAGAATGTGCACCATGTCAGTAAAGTGTGTGTGTGTGTGTGTGTGTGTGTGTGTGTGTGTGTGTGTGTGTGTGTAGTCCCTAATGAAAACTGTCGAGGTGCATGCAGACTCATGCTACTGCTGTCCCATGGCACCTTGCAGGGAACACTGAATTGGTGGGCTACTTTAATACAGCCTAAACCAGGCTATGCATGGTTTTCAGTAAGATTTGACATCATTACCACTACAGAGAGCAGAAACAGCTCAGAAGTTACATGTTGCTGTTAACAAGATGAGGCCAAACCTCATCCCATAGAATGTCAGGTACGATTTGATGGCAGGAAATTAATTCAGGGCTCAAATCAAATCAGTCAATTACAAATAAAGTGAAAAATACAAAGAGTCAAGAGAATCAAGTACTCTGTGTTGGGTTTTTTGTTTGTTTTATTTTTTTTTTGTTTCTTTTTTTGTATTTTTGTTGAGAAGATCAACCAGAGAGGCAACCCCTTCCTCAAACAAACTGCACACCAGAGACAATACCTAAATTGACACAATTAGAAATGAAAGGGGGATCTAACAATAGACAATGAACAAATTCAACAACCATTAGGTCTTACCTCAGAGGCCTTTACTCCAGAAAACTGAAAATCTATTTGATATTGGTATTTTCTAGACAGATAACAATTACCAACATAAACACAGATCTGGGAAGGTACATGGATAATTCTCAGAAGAAAATAGATACAGTCAGTATAGTTTGCCCCTCCAAAAATTAAAAAGCGAAATCTCAGGCCATATGGCTTTAATGCAGAATCCTATCAGACTTTTAATGAAGACCTAATAACAGTAGTGCTTCAATTATTCCACTATATTGAAAGAGAAGGAACAATGTCAAACTCCTTCTCTGAGGCCATAATCAACCTGGTGTCTAAACCAGACAAGGAGCTCCCTACAGAGAGTGTAAGCCAGCCAGGGTGCCAGGGTGAGTGCTCATGGTGGGAGAGACTAGGAGAGGTGCTGTGGCCTTGGTGTGTACAGGCTTAGGGCTGGGGCAGGGTGCCTGGTGAGTGTCTGTGGCCACTTGAGCTGGGTCCCAGTGGGTGCCCAGGGAGGTCACAGGCCAGTTGTGCATCTTCTACCTGTCTGCGGGGCTTCTGGCCCAGCCAAGCACAGCCTTCATCCTGGACATCCACAAGGACAATGAAATCAGGAAATGGGGGGATCCCCTGAGACTCTCTGGCTTCTTTCGCCCTCCACTTGCAGTTGCAGCCAGAGGAAAAGCAGCTGTGAGTTCCCCAACTCTTCCCTACCACTCAGGTCTCCATGCTTTCCCACTCCAGAGAGAAGGAGGGCAGGGCGAGCTCTGCTGCTGCCTGTTCCATGCACCCAAAGCCTATCTTGTGGCTGGAGGTCACTGCTTGCCCCTGACCCTGCCCCTGACCATGAACTTGCCCCTCCCCCTACTCCTGACCCTGCCCCTGCCCTAGGCACCTAGGGGAAGTGAGGAGAGCCTGAGGGACAGACCCCAGGTCAGGACCCCCAGAGGCTTGTGTCTCCCTTTTCCTAGAAGTGTTATCCTCAATTCTCCACACTGGGTTTCATTTGCCAGGAACTGGTAGCTGGAGGGCTTTGCTGAGCCTGGGGTAGTGGTGGTACTTATGATTGAGGGAAGTCTTTCAGGGAGATGGAGGCCTTTCTCAAACTCTCTGAAATCAGTTACCCTCCCTGGTTTGAGAGCCCTGGTAAAGTTGGGAAGCCACTTTTCCCTGTCTTGTGTGACTTTACCTGCAGGGTGGGCTCTCCTGCAGGAGACACTTTCACAGGCTTCTTTAAAAGCACCTTTTCCTCAGATCCAGATCAGCTGTGAAAACAGGCTTCTCCATGTCAGGGTGAGAGCTCCCCCTCCCAGCTCAGAGCTACAACTCCTTAGGATCCTCCAGTCACAATGCTGGGTGGGTCCCATGGAGGAGTTAGAGCAAAGTGCCCCTTCTGAGAGTTGACTTCTGAGAAGAACAGACCTGAGAGAACAAAGTGCATCCCAGGGGAGAAAAGAGGCCTGAATGATTTTAAATTGGAGAAAAACCCCATATCCACCATCTAACAACCTTAGGGTTTGTGCATGTGTGGACTTCAGAACCTTAAGGTCAGATTTTCTGATAACAGCTGCTAGGTGAAGCTGAAGTCTACTGTGGGTGGGATTGTCCCAGGCAGGGAGGGGATCTGACTCTGCAGGCCTGGCCAGCTTCTTCATTCTCCTGAAACTAAGTGTTGGTCAGCTGTAAATCTGAAGTGAGAGTTGGTTTTTGTCAACTCAAATGGATGACATTTCAAGTCTCACACATTATGGGAGAGAGACACATATACCCACGGGTGATTTGAACTTACTTCTGTAGAAGTGACTGGGAGCCAACAGAGGGAAAACATTCTCACCTTTAGGATTCTGTCTGTATCAGAGACTACAGGGACTGGCTTCCTGGACAGACATGGCCAAGCAGACACACCGTGTAATGGGGAAAAACTGAGGTAAGAAATGTCCTGGGGACAGTGATTTCAGATTGTGCCTTTACCCAGGAATCTCTGTTGCCATTAAGGCAAGCGGCCTTGGGCCTGCTAACTTGTCACTATGTCAGGGTGTCTCTGCTCTTACACCTGCATCAGGACCGTCTTAGATGAAGGCTTCTCTTTAAAAAAAAATGTATATAATGCAATGTTTCTCAAACTCTGGGCTACGACCACTCACAAAGAATGTATATCAGATACCTTGCACATTATGACTTATAAGAGTAGCAATATTAGTTATGAAGTAGTACTGAAATAATTTTATGGTGGGAGTCATCACAGCATGAAGCACTGTATTACAGGTGTGCAGCACTAGGAGTGTTGAGAAGCACGGCCATAGAATCTGACAGATGGGAGCAGACCAGAAAATATTCCTCCATTCACATAACAATTAAAACCCTAAATGCTCAGATCAAGAAAGAATATTAAAAGGGGTAAGGTATAAATATGCAGTAACAAATGAATTCAGACCTATCTGAATTACACCAGACTTCTCTCTTTTTTTTTTTTTTTTTTTTTTTTATTAACTTGAGTATTTCTTATATACATTTCGAGTGTTATTCCCTTTCCCGGTTTCCGGGCAAACATCCTCCTCCCTCCTCCCATTCTTTATGGGTGTTCCCCTCCCCATCTTCCTCCCCTTGCCGCCCTCCCCCCAACAATCTAGTTCACTGGGGGTTCAGTCTTAGCAGGACCCAGGGCTACCCCTTCCACTGGTGCTCTTACTAGGATATTCATTGCTACCTATGAAGTCAGAGTCCAGGGTCAGTCCTTGTATACTCTTTAGGTAGTGGCTTAGTCCCTGGAAGCTCTGGTTGCTTGGCATTCTTGTTCATAAGGGGTCTCGAGCCCCTTCAAGCTCTTCCAGTTCTTTCTCTGATTCCTTCAACGGGGGTCCTATTCTCAATTCAGTGGTTGCTGCTGGCATCCGCCTCTGTGTTTGCTGTATTCTGGCTGTGTCTCTCGGGAAAGATCTACATCCCGCTCCTGTCGGCCTGCACTTCTTTGCTTCATCCATCTTGTCTAATTGGATGGCTGTATATGTATGGGCCACATGTGGGGCAGGCTCTGAATGGGTGTTCCTTCTGTCTCTGTTTTAATCTTTGCCTCTCTATTCCCTGCCAAGGGTATTCTTGTTCCCCTTTTAAAGAAGGAGTGAAGCATTCACATTTTGATCATCTGTCTTGAGTTTCATTTGCTCTAGGCATCTAGGGTAATTCAAGCATTTGGGCTAATAGCCACTTATCAATGAGTGCATACCATGTATGTCTTTCTGTGATTGGGTTAGCTTACTCAGGATGATATTTTCCAGTTCCAACCATTTGCCTACGAATTTCATAAAGCCGTTGTTTTTGATAGCTGAGTAATATTCCATTGTGTAGATGTACCACATTTTCTGTATCCATTCCTCTGTTGAAGGGCATCTGGGTTCTTTCCAGCTTCTGGCTATTATAAATAAGGCTGCGATGAACATAGTGGAGCACGTGTCTTTTTTATATGTTGGGGCGTCTTTTGGGTGTATGCCCAAGAGAGGTATAGCTGGATCCTCAGGTAGTTCAATGTCCAATTTTCTGAGAAACCTCCAACTGATTTCCAGAATGGTTGTACCAGTCTGCCTCCCACCAACAATGGAGGAGTGTTCCTCTTTCTCTGCATCCTCGCCAGCATCTGCTGTCACCTGAGTTTTTGATCTTACCCATTCTCACTGGTGTGAGGTGAAATCTCAGGGTTGTTTTGATTTGCATTTCCCTTATGACTAAAGATGTTGAACATTTCTTTAGGTTTTTCTCAGCCATTCAGTATTCCTCAGCTGTGAATTCTTTGTTTAGCTCTGAACCCCATTTTTTAATAGGGTTATTTGTCTCCCTGCGGTCTAACTTCTTGAGTTCTTTGTATATTTTGGATATAAGGCCTCTATCTGTTGTAGGATTGGTAAAGATCTTTTCCCAATCTGTTAGTTGCCGTTTTGTCCTAACCACAGTGTCCTTTGTCTTACAGAAGCTTTGCAGTTTTATGAGATCCCATTTATTGATTATTGATCTTAGAGCATAAGCCATTGGTGTTTTGTTCAGGAAATTTTTTCCAGTGCCCATGTGTTCCAGATGTTTCCCTAGTTTTTCTTCTATTAGTTTCAGTGTATCTGGTTTGAGGTGGAGGTCCTTGATCCACTTGGACTTAAGCTTTGTACAGGGTGATAAGCATGGATCGATCTGCATTCTTCTACATGTTGACCTCCAGTTGAACCACCACCATTTGCTAAAAATGCTATCTTTTTTCCATTTGATGGTTTTGGCTCCTTTGTCAAAAATCAAAGTGCCCATAAGTGTGTGGTTCATTTCTGGGTCTTCAATTCTGTTCCATTGTTCTATCTGTCTGTCTCTGTAACAATACCATGCAGTTTTTATCACTATTGCTCTGTAATACTGCTTGAGTTCAGGGATAGTGATTCCCCCTGAAGTCCTTTTATTGTTGAGGATAGTTTTAGCTATCCTGGGTATTTGCTATTCCAGATGAATTTGCAAATTGTTCTGTCTAACTCTTTGAAGAATTGGATTGGTATTTTGATGGGGATTGCATTGAATCTGTAGATCGCTTTTGGTAAAATGGCCATTTTTACTATATTAATCCTGCCAATCCATGTGCATGGGAGATCTTTCCATCTTCTGAGGATTTCTTCAATTTCTTTCTTCAGAGTCTTGAAGTTCTTATTGTACAAATCTTTTACTTGCTTGGTTAAAGTCACACCGAGGTACTTTATATTATTTTGGTCTATTATGAAGGGTGTCGTTTCCCTAATTTCTTTCTCGGCTTGTTTCTCTTTTGTGTAGAGGAAGGCTACTGATTTATTTGAGTTAATTTTATACCCAGCCACTTTGCTGAAGTTGTTTATCAGCTTTAGTAGTTCTCTGGTGGAACTTTTGGGATTACATAAATATACTATCATATCATCTGCAAATAGTGATATTTTGACTTCTTCTTTTCCGATCCGTATCCCCTTGACCTCCTTTTGTTGTCTGATTGCTCTGGCTAAAACTTCAAGAACTATATTGAATAAGTAGGGAGAGAGTGGGCAGCCTTGTCTAGTCCCTGATTTTAGTGGGATTGCTTCAAGTTTCTCTCCATTTAGTTTAATGTTAACAACTGGTTTGCTGTATATGGCTTTTACTATGTTTAGGTATGGGCCTTGAATTCCTATTCTTTCCAGGACTTTTATCATGAAGGGGTGTTGAATTTTGTCAAATGCTTTCTCAGCATCTAATGAAATGATCATGTGGTTTTGTTCTTTCAGTTTGTTTATATAATGGATCATGTTGATGGTTTTCCGTATATTAAACCATCCCTGCATGCCTGGGATGAAGCCTACTTGATCATGGTGGATGATTGTTTTGATGTGCTCTTGGATTCAGTTTGCCAGAATTTTATTGAGTATTTTTGCGTCGATATTCATAAGGGAAATTGGTCTGAAGTTCTCTTTCTTTGTTGTGTCTTTGTGTGGTTTAGGTATAAGAGTAATTGTGGCTTCGTAGAAGGTATTCGGAAGTGATCCATCTGTTTCAATTTTGTGGAATAGTTTGGATAATATTGGTATGAGGTCTTCTATGAAGGTTTGATAGAATTCTGCACTAAACCCGTCTGGACCTGGGATCTTTTTGGTTGGGAGAACTTTAATGACTGCTTCTATTTCCTTAGGAGTTATGGGGTTGTTTAACTGGTTTATCTGTTCCTGATTTAACTTCGGTACCTGGTATCTGTCTAGGAAATTGTCCATTTCCTGTAGATTTTCAAGTTTTATTGAATATAGGTTTTTATAGTAAGATCTGATGATTTTTTGAATTTCCTCTGAATCTGTTGTTATGTCTCCCTTTTCATTTCTGATTTTGTTAATTTGGATGCATTCTCTGTGTCCTCTCGTTAGTCTGGCTAAGGGTTTATCTATCTTTTTGATTTTCTCAAAGAACCAACTTTTGGTTCTGTTGATTCTTTCTATGGTCCTTTTTGTTTCTACTTGGCTGATTTCTGCTCTGAGTTTGATTATTTCCTGCCTTCTACTCCTCCTGGGTGTATTTGCTTCTTTTTGTTCTAGAGCTTTTAGGTGTGCTGTCAAGCTGCTGACATATGCTCTTTCCTGTTTCTTTCTGCAGGCACCCAGCGCTATGAGTTTTCCTCTTAGCACAGCTTTCATATTTCCCATAAGTTTGGGTATGTTGTACCTTCATTTACACTAAATTCTAAAAAAGTTTTTAATTTCTTTCTTTATTTCTTCCTTGACCAGGTTATCATTGAGTAGAGCATTGTTCAATTTCCACGTATATGTGGGCATTCTTCCTTGATTGTTATTGAAGAACAGTTTTAGGCCGTGGTGGTCCGATAGCACGCATGGGATTATTTCTATCTTTCTGTACCTGTTGAGGCCCGTTTTTTGACCAATTATATGGTCAATTTTGGAGAAAGTACCATGAGGAGCTGAGAAGAAGGTATATCCTTTTGCTTTAGGATAGAATGTTCTATAAATATCCGTTAAGTACATTTGGCTCATGACTTCTCTTAGTCTGTCTACATCTCTGTTTAATTTCTGTTTCCATGATCTGTCCATTGATGAGAGTGGGGTGTTGAAATCTCCCACTATTATTGTGTGAGGTGCAATGTGTGTTTTGAGCTTTAGTAAGGTTTGTTTTACATATGTAGGTGCCCTTGTATTTGGGGCATAGATATTTAGGATTGAGAGTTCATCTTGGTGGATTTTTCCTTTGATGAATATGAAGTGTCCTTCCTTATATTTTTTGATGACTTTTAATTGAAAATTGATTTTATTTGATATTAGAATGGCTACTCCAGCTTGCTTCTTCTGACCATTTGCTTGGAAAATTGTTTTCCAGCCTTTCACTCTGAGGTAATGTCTGTCTTTGTCTCTGAGGTGTGTTTCCTGTAGGCAGCAGAATGCAGGGTCCTCGTTGCGTATCCAGTTTGTTAATCTATGTCTTTTTATTGGGGAGTTGAGGCCATTGATGTTGAGAGATATTAAGGAATAGTGATTATTGCTTCCCGTTATATTCATATTTGGATGTGAGGTTATGTTTGTGTGCTTTCATTCTCTTTGTTTGTTGCCAAGACAATTAGTTTCTTGCTTATTCTAGGGTATAGCTTGCCTCCTTATGTTGGGCTTTACCATTTATTATCCTTTGTAGTGCTGGATTTGTAGAAAGATATTGTGTAAATTCGGTTTTGTCATGGAATATCTTGGTTTCTACATCTATGTTAATTGAGAGTTTTGCAGGATACAGTAACCTGGGCTGGCATTTGTGTTCTCTTAGGGTCTGTATGACATCAGTCCAGGATCTTCTGGCCTTCATAGTTTCTGGCGAGAAGTCTGGTGTGATTCTCATAGGTCTGCCTTTATATGTTACTTGACCTTTTTCCCTTACTGCTTTTAATATTCTTTCTTTATTTTGTGCATTTGGTGTTTTGACTATTATGTGACGGGAGGTGTTTCTTTTCTGGTCCAATCTATTTGGAGTTCTGTAGGCTTCTTGTATCCCTATGGGTGTCTCTTTTTTTAGGTTAGGGAAGTTTTCTTCTATGATTTTGTTGAAGATATTTACTGGTCCTTTGAGCTGGAAGTATTCACTCTCTTCTATACCTATTATCCTTAGGTTTGATCTTCTCATTGAGTCCTGGATTTCCTGTATGTTTTGGACCAGTAGCTTTTTCCGCTTTACATTATCTTTGACAGTTGAGTCAATTATTTCTAAAAATATGGAACGCTTCACGAATTTGCGTGTCATCCTTGCGCAGGGGCCATGCTAATCTTCTCTGTATCGTTCCAATTTTATTATATGTGCTGCCGAAGCGAGCACCAGGATAGACATTCTTTATCAGCAGGTCTCAGGGTAGAACTGGATATGTGACCCTGTTCTACAGCACTGTCCAGAGTGGTAAATGCAGCTTCTGAAGAGGAATGCAGGCCTGGCCTCTAGACCTCCACCTTCCAGGCCTGTCTGGAGAGCCTGATGCCCTGGCAAAAGAGACTCCTTCTCTCCAGAGGAGCACTGCAGTCAAATGACATATCAGTGATGAAAACTATCAGTCCCCAAAGGCATGCCACTGAGCAGAGATAGCCTCAGTCATGCACCTCTGCCCATCCCCAGTTCCTCGTGTCAATAACTCAACCCTTTCATGAACTAGATGGCAATACTTGAGGCAGGATGATCAGTAGTTTACTGGCCAATCTGGGCTCTATGAGACGCTCTCCCTGAAATCAGAGCCAGCAGGAAATTCAGTATGAAAGATCGTTGTAGCCAAGCTCAACAACCCGGTTCAGAGCCTGGGACCCCACACGGTAGGATAAAGTGACTCCCATGCTTTTTCCTCTACCTTCAACACTCATGCTTTGGAATGCACACCCCTACAATGAGATCAATACACATGGAATAAAAATTAAACAGAAAAATTAATGAAGACAATGCAGACAATGTTTTAAAGGATCCTGGGAGTCCTCACTCTGCACTTCCCTTTCCTTTGCCTTGGGAACATCACCTGCACCAGAGGCTGAGACTTCCTGAAAGAGAGAGAGGAGAGATGCACTGTTCATTCCGCTGGAGCTGTGCAAAGACCAGAGCCACCTGTCTTTTCCTGATAGTGGGAGCTGGGCCCAAGTGTGGGCTGCTCCTACTAGAGGAACCACAAGAAGAGGACCACCTTCCTCAAACCTTCCTGGAAGTCAGAGTACGGGCTATGGACTTCCCTCAATCCTCAGAGGACTCTCTTTCAGCGATGGCTCAGAGCCTCTTAGGACAGAGAGGGACCAGAGCTTCCCCCCAAAGCAAGATTCCGGTCTTATCTGACAGGTATGAGGGCTTAGGGATGGGACAGTGGATGTGACAAGTTTACATGTAGCACAGGGGCTAGGTTAATAAAGAAATCAAAGAGGAAAGAAACCTGGAAGATTCCTCATCTGTTCTTTTTTGCTCTATTCGTAGGGATGAGGTGGCAGTGTGGGGTAGAGGACTAGGACACAGCACAGCCTTCTCTGCTCATGGTGAACTTTCTAGGCTGCCTGGTCACTGTGACCAGCATCTTTTCAACTGTGCCATTCTACTACCAAGGCTGACACAACTGGTGCACCATGTAGCAATAGGACTGTACTGACTTAGGCACATTTGGAATCACACAATGATCATGTGTCACAGATGGGTTTCTTTTTTTAGAAAAGGATTAAAACAAAAACTATTTATTTTGTCCATATGAGTGAGTACACTGTCCCTGTTTTCAGACACAACAGTAGAGGGTAGAAGATGAGATTAGAAATGGTTATATGACACAGTGTGGTTGCTGGGAATTGAACTCAGATCCTCTGGAAGAGCAGTCAGTGGTCTTAACCACTGAGCCATCCCTCCAGCCCCAGTATATTGTATTTTCAATGTTGTTTGTTTTATATCTTTACTCACGTATGTCTGTATGGCGTTCTGTGAGTACAGGTACTCATGTGCTTGTGTAAAGGTCAGGGACAACCTGAGCACAGATCCTCACCTTCTACCTCTCGTCCATGGCTGTGTATGCTAGGCTAGCCCTTCCCTCTAATCCTAGAGACTGTCCACTTTAGGCTCCTATCTCCCTGTGGGAAGGGCTGGATGACAGACTCTACTGCATCCAGGTTTATGTGGCTTCTAGGGACCTAAACTGTTGTTGGGCTTGTTCAGATGAAAATAAACACCATTTCACAGCCCTGGCTGGGCCAGGCAGCGCACGGGTCTTTGCTGCTCTTGCAGAAGACTTGAGTTCAGTCTCCAGCACCCGGGTCAGGTGGCTCACAACCACCTGAGACTCCAGGTCCAGGGACTTCCAAGCTCTTCTGGATAAACCTACATGGCAAAAGCAGGGCTGGGAGCTGGAGGCTTCTGGTGTTGGCTTCTCCATGCAGTAGGGGGCAAATCATGGGCATGTGAGGTAACATGGAACCCTGTAATTCTACAAAGTCCAGAAGCTCCTGATTTCCCTCATGGTGCCCTAGAGCCTGTCCACCACACATGGAGGCTTCAGGAACATGGCCTTTTCCTGACCTGTGTGGACTCTGCATCCTCACTCTCTACCCCCTGCTTTTCGGGGTTGGAAGTCTCAGGTGTAGGAGGCGCCTACCATAGGCCTCTTCTCTCAGCATTTCAGCATTTTACCCACTTGACCTTCACCGAGCATCCTTTGCTCTACACAGTTACCTCAGCCTGTGACCCTCATCCTCCAGACTCTTGTGAAGCAAACACCCATGGGTGTGCAGCTCTCATAGTTAGCCAGGCTAAAGGGTAAGGCAGCAAATCCTTCATGAACTCTACAGCTCCTGAGGCCTAGGAAAATGTCTATACCGGGGCTAAATTCATGCTGCCCTGTAAGACTACATTTTTCCTTTAAACAGAAGGATGTGTGGTGGTGGTGGCACAGGCCTTTGATCCTAACACTTGGGAGGCAGAGGCAGACAGATTTCTGAATTCAAGGCAGCTTCCTCTACAGAGCTAATTCCAGGTCAGCTACACAAAAAACAACACTGTCTCCAAGAGTAAAACAAAAAGAGAAAGAGAGAAAGAAAGAAAGAAGGAAAGAAAGAAAGAAAGAAAGAAAGAAAGAAAGAAAGAAAGAAAGAAGTGAAAGAAAGAAAGGAAGGAAGGATTCATGTTTTGTATACAATGAGATGCCTGCCTGTCTATACCTGAACCACCATGTTAACTATAACTCTTGTCACATCTGTATTAATTCAAATACTGAAGGCCAAATGGTTAAATCTTAATGACTATACAATTGGGGGGTGGTGCTGAAGAGATGGTTGGTTTAGTGGCTAAGAGCATAAGACCAAGGTTCAGTTCCCAGTGTCCACATGGTGGCTCCTATTAACCTGTAATTGCAATTCTAGGGAATCAGTCTGTACTTCACGGGCACCACACATACCACATGGTGCACAAGCATTTATTAGGTGAAACACTCAGGCCCATAAAAATAAGTAAATAAAATATATGGTTAACAGACACTGTGATTCAGGAAGTTCTTAGTGACTTTGGTTATCATTTCTCTCTCCCAGAGACCTGTCTTCCTCATGCTCAGCCTCCCTGGCTTCTAGGACATTTCCTAGCTCTATGGAGCATGAAGTACTCAACACCATAAGCCAAGCATTGCAAAGCCATCTGCACCTTCACTGCTACACCTTCTCCATGGCTGTGTCTAAAGGGAGAGACTTGGAATCTCACAGATGCAAGGCCAAACCTGTTGGGCTATGTGAGCCCAGCCACCCAATAGTCAGATCTACTCCTGTCCTTGGCTATGGCATGAGGCTCTTAAGACAAATTAATCTGAAGGATCTCAACAGCTATGCTGTTAGACCTCTCATTGCTCTGCCCGACCTACAAGCTCCTTTACTGGCTCAAATTCACACCTGAACTCCTCTCCTGCCTCAGCCACCATCAGCTCTTCTACTCCTCTCCACCTGTGCTCTGTATAATCCACACTAAGGTGGACGTTAACCTCTTGTGGACCTCCAGATGTATGCTTGTGATTACTCTTCATTGGCTGTTTTGTATAGGTAGGCAGGTTCTTCTAGTCTCATGCAGAACACTGCTCACACATTTTGGATCTTACAACACCCTCTTGATTGAGAATCCTGACTAATGACTGACTGAGCCTTCCATCCCTGAAGCCACCCTCTGTGTCCCAGTACCAGATGAGAATCCCCACCCTAACCCCTGGTGTCCACTTTCATCTCAGAAGCTAGACTCTGCACTGCCCATTACCTTTTGGTTCTCTGCCTCTAATTCTGTTAAATAGTTCCTCTCTTCTTTAAAACAAATTCATTTTGTTGTTTATTTTTTGAGACAGGGTTTCTCTGTTTGGCCCTGGCTATTCTGACAGGCTCTCTGTAGATCAGACTTGTCAGGAAACCAGATATCTGCCTGCCTCGGCCTCTTAAGCACTGGGATTACTGGATTGTGCCAGCATGTTTAATTAAAAATTAATTAGTGGCAGTGCATGTTGGCGCATGCCTTTAATTCCATCCGTTGGGAGGTAGAGGCATTGTGAGTTCCAGGACAGCCAGGGCTATAAATTAACACCTTGTCTCAAAGAAAACAAGCCAAAAATGAAACAAAAATGTTGCAATATGGTCTTAGGTATGTAACTGAGTCTGTTCTTGAACTCTGAATCCTCCCACTTTCACTCAGGTGCTAATCAGCAGGCTTCTGTCTTGACTTTCACTGAGCACTCAGGCCTGCCAGGACAGTTACCTCTCCCAGTGTAACTCCTGACTCTCTCATCAGCATCATCACAAAACTCCTGCTAAGAATTAAGGAAACCTGAATTCTAAGGAACAGTCGGAGCTCCAGTATTTCCAAAGCTCACTCTAATACAGATGGATCCTATGCTGCAGTAAAATGGTCACAGCTGGAGGTCTTAATTCCAGGACTTGGGACAGAGGGGTCGGAGGATCTTGAATTCAAGGTTATTTTTATGTTACAGTGTTGCTCAAAGCGAGTTGGGCTGCTACAAGATACCCTGTCTCAAAATTATACCAAACACAGCTAAAATGAAACAGAGGAGTTTGAGTGGGCACAGATGGGAAAGCTCAGCACTTTATGGCTAAGCCACCTGCTGCCAGCACCAAAGTCCATGCACAGCCCCAATTCTGAGCTGTGTCTGGGACCCCACTTAGGAGCACGCACCAAAGTAGCTCAGATCCAGGGCTTTTGGTCTAAGAGGAATTCAGGCAGTCACACTTTGGTTGCCAGTTCTCCAGCTCAACTGCCTGTCAGCCCAGGATCTGGTCTTAGTCATGGCTTGGCATCCCTAAATTCCTCCCAGCTGTGCTCTGAACTCACCCTGTGCCCCGTTCTGATGAATCTGCCATTCTCCATGGGAGTAGCCTCAAGAAGTCCCTCACATCTGAAGCACCACTCTGAGTACACTAAATACTGCAGGGAAGGGGCGTGGTCAGCAGAGCACCCACCCCTTTCAGCTGTAGAACATTTAGCTCTAGAGTGAGCACTGCTGTGCATTGTGGAACTTAAGCAGTATTCCAGCCTTGGCCTGGGAAGAGCCGTTGACACCCACACTTTCTGGGGTGACATTGTCTCCTGAGGATAGAGTCAAGTCAGGAGTGGCAACTGATGTTCACGAGAGACAAACTTTCTTCACCACCTGCCCATGCTGGCCCTAGGATCTGGGCTTTTTAGGTGACATGAGTGCTGAGCCCCCCAGGTAGATGGGTTTTCAGGGGTCAGGTGGTTATTGTCACCAAAGGTATCCACAAGGATAAGTCATACTGTACTAATTCCCATATTAGATCCCTTCTCATGGGTCACAGAGGTCGTGCTGGGTCCTAAATGTGGACCCAGGTTCCTGGCACTTTTGAAGAGACTGGTCAGGGCGCAGGCTTCAGGACATTTTGTTTGAATTATTTTGGGGGATTTTATTTTTACTGTTGGGGGCAAACCTAGGGCTGCCATGTGGTGGGAAAAGGCTTTGCCACAGCTGTAGATCATCCTTAATTATAAACTCCTAAATTCTCCCAATCCTGGAACTTTCTAGGTCCCTCACATGATGCAACCTTTGGGGGATTCCTCACATAGAATCATGGGGTGGATTGCATCCCAAAGAGAGACAGTGGGAAATGTTCCCCAGTGTCTGCCTGTGGCTGTGGTGATGAGAGTGGATGTAGTGACCAGTGGATGGCAGGGCCCATGTGAAACCCTTTTGGTTTCCACTTGAGTGGAATCTTCACCATGCCTTTTTTTTTTCTTGAAACACAGGTGGGCCTGGAACTTACAGTCTTCCATCACTCTGACTCAGTTTCCCATGACTGGGATCACAGGCTTAAATTACTATGCCCATCTTTCTTTTTTTGTATTTATAAATCTTCTAAAACCCAGAAGGATCTAGAATTTAAAATTTTGCGATCCAAGGCATTTCCAACAGGGGATTCTTGACCTAGGAGTGTCCAGACCAATGTTTATTGTGTGGCTACTTCATTCCTATAACAGCTTATTTTTGAAAAAGAGTTCCAAGGTGTGATGTCACTGGGCATCAGGCAGTGTCCCAAATAGCAGCACTGACTCAGGTTGTAATTTAGGCTGGAGAAACTTACTAGGACCCTTGTAATCCTAGCACCCTGGGGCCTCACATGTCCTTAGTCTGATCTAGTGATGAATCAACTGCTCTTGAGGGTGGATTGGAATTCTAGTCACTGTGAGGCAGGAGCATTAGTATCCTACAGCCACTCTGGGCTCCATAGGAAGACCCTGTTTCAATGGTAAAAGGGGTCACCTGCGAGTTCTTACTGTCTTCCCTGAGGCCTTCCTGCTGGAGTTAGAATAGCTGTCTCACCAAGTTGAAGTAGAGGGCAGAATGTTGGTGCCTTCTATAATGAGGACTAGTAACAGATAGTCTATGGAAATTCTAGAAAGTTCTACAGGTATTTATGTCCTGTGCATGGGAATTGCTGGCTTCCCTGTGTCCTTTGCCTTTAATTTGCAGTCCATGGGGCACCTGGGAATGTCCCCAAACCAGGCTGCACACAGGACTTGTCCCATGATTCTCACTTGCACCCAGTGCCTGCCTGATTGTCATAAGTCTGACAGAGCCACTGTATGCTCTCCTGACACCTGCAGAGAGCACTATATGCGATCCTACCATCCCCACACTGCCCATCAGTTTCTACAATGTCCCTATATGGCACTGAGATGATCTAAGCTGCTTCCGGCCTATGTGCTGCATCAGAATCTGACCATTCCTAATTTCCTCCTCTCTCACCCACACTAGAAGCCCTGTACCCACACTAGCCCCAGCTGGCCTGTTGCCTACTGACATCTCATGGACTCTGCCCCAATCCCCTGCCCTGCCCTGCCCTGCCCCGCCCTGCCCCACCCCAATGCCCTGCCCTGCCCTGCTGTGCCCTGCCCCAAACCCCTGCCCTGCCCCAATGCCCTGCCCTGCCCTGCCCCAATGCCCTGCCCTGCCCTGCCCTGCCCCAATCCCCTGGCCTGCCCTGCCCTGCCCTGCCCTGCCCTCACTCAGCTGACAATGTGGACATCTCAGGACAGTCACTGGACAATGGCTGACACACTTGTCTGAAGACTGGAAATGTTTCTCGATCTTGGAGAGGAAAGAAGGACCCTCCAACTACACTGAACTCTAAGGAAGTTTATTGAGGTGAGGGATGACAGGGACTGTTTTGTCTCATGTCACACATGTCAGTAGAAAATATCCTAGGTATTGGATGGCGCTGTTAGCATTTACAGAACAAAGCACATAGTGTTGGGAAGGATAATAAATTATGAGTAGGATTAGAAAACCCCAAGCCTCTTCCAGGTTCTAGGAGAGCAAAAAATACCACCAAACACAGCATTAATGTGATAGGTTGGTTAAATCTAGTTACTAGATTCTAGTGTGATGCCTATGACCCTTTGTGTGTCATGCTCAGCTTATAATGACTAGAGGACCTAAGCCTGAGAGTCACCAATGCCTCTCCCTTGCTTCTCCAGCTGCTGAGCATTGAAAAGCCCTAATGAGACAGCATCTGTTTGCAGGCATACTGGATTATTCTTCTTCACTTAATCTCTCCCAGTCACCTCCACTCTCAGTAAGTCAGTTTAATTCCATAAATTGGAAATGAGTCACGTGGAAAATATACTTTCTCAATAAAATCACAGATTTCAAGGTAAAAGGTGAAACATGAACTATCCCACCTAACTTCTGGGCTTGCACAGACCTGCTCTGGAAAAGAAACATGTGGTCACAGCTGCAGTCTGGATTCAATATGGATGCTCTTGAGGTCCTCCCTAAGCTGCATAGATTGAGATAATTATCTTGCTTTCTATCAAAAGAATTCATTATGCCAAGTTGGCCTGTAGAAGGAGGCTAGTCTCTTCTGTATTTTATCAGATGTGCTTAATGTATATAATCATCGATAGTAAGTGAAAGATCTGTTTGGAATTGAAACTGAGTGGTGCTGGAGGATGATCCTGAATGCACAATGAGCAGTGGAGGCACCAGAGCCCGGTGTGGATGCCTAGCAGGCTACCACATTGAGCAGGCACCGCTCAACCACCTGTACATACACATCTCCTGAGATCTCTCTCCTTAATTGAAGGTGATCATATCCATCTAGTATAGCACATGCCCTGGAAGGACAAAAGCTACCTACAGGAGCTGTGGTGATGACTCACAGGTTAGAGCATCTGCTTCTCTCTCAGAAGAACCACATGGTCCCTAACAATCATCTACAATGGGGAATGCTATTCCCTCTTTTGATCATGAGGGAAATGAACTCAGGAGTGGCCCAGATACATTTGAAAAAAAAAAAAAAGATCCATTGAGTTAAATGATAAAAATAAATATAATCAGCAACAATAAAAAACACAGCATATGAATGATCAAGTGAAACAGCACCTATAAAAACCTATTTCCCAAAATGACGTTGATGGTCATTATCTTTCTGGTTTAATAATAATGCTGTATTGTAAGAAAAACTGAGGCACATGGTTCTCGATTAGGATTATTCTATATTCCTTTGTGAAAGTTGTCATTTTTTCTGCAGCTCTACAGGCATGAGTGTGTGTTACTCAATATCTGGTGCACACAGTCAATAAGGAATGTGTGTTGTAGACTGATATAGACTAGGATGAGCAGAAGACATGAGAGCATGGATACAGTATGTCAGTGATTACATCATAAAGTGTGTTTCCATAAAAAAAGTCATACACAAAAGACACCATCACCCTGTGTACCCCTTGGTGGCTTTGAATTCACTGGACCATGCAAAGATCCATATCTAGCTGTCAGTTCTAAGTCTACAGGAGGGGAAAGGACCCTTGAATAAGATGGTCATAAGAGTCAAGAGTTACAAATCAATTTTTATTCATAAGGAATACAATTTACAAAAAACAGGCATAAAATGAACAACTAAAATGGTATAAAAAATGAAAAACAGTAACAAGAATATATAACTATGATATAACAAAAAGAAAACTTCAATGAAAATCATAACCAAAAATATTTCTTAACAGCATTTTCTTAATGAACATTTAGAAACACAGTTGTAGTGCTGTTTCTCCTCTAGGACACGAGATTTCAAGGCAGTCCCCTCAGATGTCTCTCAAATGGTGTTGTCGGTATGAGAGAGGAGAAAGACCTCAATGAGACAGGCTGGCATACGGATACATAAATTTAGGGTCTCTATACAATGAGGAAATTAACTGAGAAGAAGAATATTCTCCCCAAAAAAGTCTTTGACTGTTGAGGATTGTCGTCAGCAGGGAACTCCTGACAGAGAAACTCACTCTTCAGGGGGCTGTCTTCCTGGGATCTGTCCTATTCCATGTCTCCTGCAGTTCCTGAGACCTGGGAGGAGAAGGCAGCTATTAAGACACTGATTTGGTGGGGACACGCATACCAGCTGTCAAGTTGCTGCCTTTTGTCCCTTCAGCTGCATTGCAGAGACAGCACTGATCTTTTCACTGAAATCATTGCTGATATCTCTGCAGCCTGGGGAAAGTCACCAACAACCCTCACAGTACTGTGGGAGAACAAGCTGCTCCTCAAACTTCTACCAGTGAAAACCAAGAACGGGGAAAGGAGAAGAGACCTAACTGGGTTGCAGGAAGAAAGGAGAAGGCCACATGATACTGAGATCAAAGCCAATGACCAGGACTCATTTGCCATTTGCACTTGGTTCTTATCCCTACAAGGTGCTTCCAACCATCACATGACCCCTGTATGACCTTTGTCACACGACCAAGAACTCGTTCAAAACTCTTCATAGCATCCAATCTATGACAGGGAGATGCAGTCATGTGATATGTTATTCCTCTGTCACCATTTCTGGACTGCAGTTTCAAAAAGGGCAGAGAAGTATAATTGCCAATAATTCAGTTTCTGGAGAGTGGTTAACATCCCAGAATACTTGTGCATAGACAGAGCCATGAATAACTCTATCACATGAGGTGGGTGACTGATTGGGTGTGGGGAGATTAGAAAGATGATAGGGGAAGCAAAGATGTATCCAATAGGCAAATGGTATCAGACATTGTTAATCTGACTCAGCTGCTTTTTCCTACCACATTTTGCTGGGTCTGGAGGTTGCTGGTCTTCTCCTGTTCGTCTTCAGCATTCGGGTTCAACTCAAACAAATATCGCTGTAACTCCTTGCTCTCCTGCTTCAATGTGACCAACTTCTTCTTCATACATGCCTGTTCCATCAGGAGCCGGCTGTGCAGGTTGCTGGAAACACACTCTGCATAGTAAGATCCTGAAGCTTCTTCCTCCCATTCCAACTGCCAAATCCCACAAAGTCCACCAGGACCCAGATACCCATAAAGACTTCAAGAATACATCTCCATACATGTAAGGCTGCTGCACAAACAGCAAACGGCCAATCCAGGGAAGAATAAATTGTTCCTGTGACCCAAGCACCAATAAGAGTCCATGTCTCTCCAAAAGAACAAGGGATCTACAACTACCCATGAGAGCCCAATGCATCGGGACAGCATCAATTAGTAGGCAGTAAACAACCACAAGAGGACAGTAGAACCAAGGGAGGTCATGTAAACCATGTGGTCCACACATTGAGCTTTGTTAAACCTGGTATGACCCCAGAGCCGCAGGTTGGCCTAATAACACTCTGATGCCTGAATCAGTGTAGTTCTATCCAGAGCCTTCTAAAGATGCATAGACACTGTGGTGATAACTGACAGTCCCTTATGGAACTGAATCTGAGTCCAAAAGACCCACGGCACAGTGATATTCAAACAACAGAAGACATGGACCCAGAGCTACAGGCTCTCCAGTCCAGAACAAAGAGAGGCGGGAATGGATATTCCACAAGTGATGGGCCCTTCTGACAAGTACTTACCGATAGAAGTTAATCTCCTTCTTGAGCTCCTGAAATTTCTCACGATGTTCAATGTTCTTTGTGTCTAAGTTGTGCAGTAATGACATGACCTCTTTCTCCTTTATCTTCAAGTTTTCATAAAATGGATTTGGCCTGAAGTAGGGGCTGGCCCCAGGAAGATAGAACCCAATGAACATCGAGGTTTAGGATTAGAGGAACTCAGGCTGTGTCCTGTACTACCCCAGCCCTGGAAGGACACTTTCTAAATTCTACATATTTGGATCTTCTTCAGCTTCAGAAACTTGGAATTGTGTGCCCAGGACAACAGAAGCTAAGCACCCAGATAAAGGGTCCCCTGGCTCACATTTTTCAATCAGGAGGGCTGGATCTGCATTCAAACCTGTTATGCTGTCAAGAGCCTAGGCCACAGAGCTTACCCAAACACACACACACACACACACACACACACACACACACACACACACACACCCAGAAACCTCTGATTTCATTTTTCCTGTTTTGACAAGTGGAATGCTACAAGCCGAATAACTAATATTCTAGAGGCAGACAGTACACATAATTCTGGAGATGAGACCAGATATTGCCACAAACTTATAATCTGCCCAAGGCATACAAATGTATAGACAAATGTGACTACACAGGCAAAGAACTGTGCTGTTGAAAGTGGGGCTTCCAAAATAAAGCACTTACACCTCCATGAAACTATTATAAAGGTAAATCCTGAGGTCAAAAAACAGACCCCTAAATTCCAAAGGTGGAGGGATAGAGAAACATATAAAGGTTGTGCATATGCATGCAGACCTGTGCACACACAGACACACAAACTGGGGCACACCCACAAGAAAAAAAAAGTAAGTTCTCCAGCTCCGAAAAAAAGAACCAAAAAAAAAAAAAAAAAGAAAAAGAAAAGAAAAGTAAACAGACTCAGAGAATGAGAAAGAGAGACAAATATGGAAAGAGCACAATGAGAATCAGTAGAAATGCATGCACCATTACTGTCTCAGAGTGTAAGGCACAGAGACAAGAAGGAGCAGGCCAGAGCCTCAGGCCTTCTACTTAAGCATTGATATGAACACTGTGGGTCCTGTCACCTAAGGCTGCTGCCAGGAGATGATAGCGTTCAGTCACCTTCCTAGCAAGTACAAACACTCTCCACAAACTCACAGCACCTAGAACCTTGCAAAACTACCACCTGTCAAGGGCTTTCCAATTGTACACTGGGAACTCATGCTCCAGTGACTTTATCCCTGAAATCTTCACTCAGATTGCAAGTTCAGATTTTCAACAGGCAGAATCAGAGAGTCCATTTTCAATCTCACTCCTCAGTAAGGGTCAGGTTCTGAATCTCCTCTCTATGGGAGATGAGGTTTAGAACAAGTTCGTTTGTTTGGAGCAATGCATACCTCTTGCTCATGGATCCACCTGTCACATAAAGGAGGCGATCTGTCAGCTCATTTCTCTCCTTGGTAGTTAGCTCCAGTTCTCTATTCAGCCTCTCCTCTTCCTCGTTGGCCTGCACCTTGTTTAGGACATTTTCAGGGGATGACGTCTGTCTGCAGGCTGCTGTAGGTAGAAGAACACAAGTGAACCCTCATGGGGCGAATGCATAGAGCATACACAGACCACAGTGAGGTCCAAACAGGAGAACATGCTTGGAAGCCAGTGTCACTGCAAGGAGTTTGGTCTATGTGAAAGAGGCATCCTAAGTGGATCACAGTTCCCCCACTACTATATAGAGACCAAGAGATGTAAGCAGCCAGGTGTTCCCTATGCCCGCCCACACAGGCTTACAAGTACCAGAGAGATGCCTTCTCCAGGATTATTATCAGGTACACAGGCTACAACCTGGTTTCAGGACCCTACCCCTCTGGTTTCAGAAGTCAGATCATCAATTCAGCATCCACAATGACTTGATTGATCAGGGATACTCAGATATCCTACACTGTTACTCTAATCCAATAACTTTGCATTAAAAAGTCATGTAGGGGGAGGACATGGTCAACAGATTTATTAATTCCCCCTACTGAAATGACAAATGCCCCAGAAGTGCCAATAGGTTACAGGCTCTTTCTCTACCTGCTCCATATAGTTTGGGTACTGTAGAAAAATATCTGCCACACAGAACCTCTAATATATGAAGGTAAGATTGGCCCCGTCAGCCAGAGGTAGTCAAAGGAGTTCTAAGAATATAAGGTCATGCCAGGAGCACAGTTCTCTCCCTCTTACTACTGTCAGATAGTCACTGAATTAAAAGAAGCAATGAAAGTGAAGTACATTGATGCCCTGTTTAATTCAGAAAAGTTATACCCTCCATGACTACTTATGGTGTTATTATATCAATTTAACATACCGAATGCACTGTAAAAGTAAAGACTAGAAGTTCACCCAATAATAGCATAGGCATTGCCATATCCTCCATGTGGTTATGGAGAAACTAATAATGTGAAAACCCTGACTTTCAGGAATTGTGATAATCATGGAATTCAATATCTGTGGAGATGTTCCAGTAGTTGTGGCCCATTGCTATAAAGGCCAGATGAAGTCCCCCACATTCACCCCTGAGAGGAAGCTCAACATACACTGCCCAGAACTTACTCCACATTCCCCATGTCCTGTGTCCATCATTACCTTTAGGTTTCGTTTGCTTCACTCTAGACTCTTCTCTATCAACATCAACTCTCCCAAAGCGCCTGAGAAGACGGGCAAACATGCCTGTGGATATATCCTTTGGACACTAAGAGAAAAAGTAGGGAATTGGTTGTCACAACGATACTGGTGACATCACAGGGATTCCAAGGTCTCTCTAGGAGACAATAGAATGTCCACGAAGGGACGGCTGATGTCATGGATAACAGACTTTGCCTCCTTGCTAATGTTCTCCCTGTACTGAGCAAAAGCTGATGGACCCTTTTCAGGGGACTTCCCTGTGGCATAGCCACTGAGCACCACATGCTTCCAAAGCCAAATTTGGCTCTAGGCTTGATTGGAAAAACCTAAGTCATTGCTATGTTTCTAAATGAGTGCTTCCTCCCCAATCCCTGCACAGAAATGTTTCATCCTACCTCAAATTCTCCTCAGTCAGCAATATTACCCATTAAAGATTACTGAGAAATCACACCAGTTCCTATAAGTAGCCAAAGAGGTCTCCTGTCTCATCATGTGCAGGTGCATGAAATCACACCCAGAAATAGCCTGTAGGGTAGGTTGCGATGTGGGTGTGTGTTATAGGTACAACCTGAAGCTTTGTGCTTAACATTTGACAGTTGCCACCAGATTCCTTAGGAGAAAGAATTGCATTCATTATGGTCCTGGCAACAATGTGGTGATCTGTTAGCAGAGGAAACTGAAATATTGGATCCACCAGTGAATGCACCCTCAGGCTGAGTGTGGGGCTCTCCTCTTTGCACTTAAGTTACCAAAGTAGGATTGCTTACAGGCCTCTCTAAGCTATAACGTGTGATTTCATCTGAAAAATAAAATAGTCAGCAGATGTTGGGGGGGATGCAGCCAAAGGAGTAGGACAAGCCTAGAGACATAACTCAGTGGACAGAGTAAGAAACAAGCATCTTCACTCCTGTTTCATGGATCACCCCACAAAACACAAAAGCATCTATCCTACTTAAAAAAAAAAAAACCAAGTTATTTTATTGAATGCATACACTAATACTGTTTACAGTATTGGTAGCAAAGCTCATATTTTGGTGGCAGATCCATGACTTGAACTATCTTCCTGACAACATATAAAACAATAAATAAATAAATAAATAAATAAATAAATAAATAAATAAGAAAAAACAGAAAAATAAAAAAACACAAAAAGCACAAGCCTTTCATGTGAAGTTACAGAAGAGTGATCCAGTGGTCACTTCTGACCAGGCCATTTTAGCTATGACAGTGTATAGTGACCCTTAATTTTATGGGTCCTATATAAAGCTTTGTGCAATATTGTCATTTTAACCAACCTCATCCAGAACATACATAACAACACAGGATATGATCACAATGTCCTTGCCGTGTATCAAGTTATTTTTCTATGTCCTTGATTGTCAGGCATATTACAGCAACAATCTGAGATGGCTGGTAGACTTGGAAGAAAGTCGATATGAAAGATGCCCGTTTGATATCAGTACAGCCATTTCTTACGAATGAGAATCTTTTAAGCTGGCCCTCCCTTAGCCCCTACACATTAGACAATAGAACAGAAAGTACAGAAAGCACATTCCCACCCACTCTCTAGGAAGCTGCTGGACCATAAGAACAGAGGGTACAGAACATATTTACTGCAGGGCAATTAGAAGACAGGAAACATCTCTGGGAAGCTGACTGACCACTATAGAAGTGAGATGTCCTTGATACTGAATGCAGCTGTGCTATAGGCTGACATAGCTATAGCCTTTTCCTGGGAACTCCAGAAGAGAAACACCTGCCAAGACAGATATCCTTGGTCCTTGTCCTGGGAACCCCAGGATAAGAAAACATATATCAAGTCAGACGTCCTTTGTACTGAAATAGCTGCATTGATGTTGTTACGGCCTTATCCCAGGAATTCCAGGACGAGAAACATCTTCCTAGTTATCCTTGGCACGAAATAGCTGAGCTAAGGAAACTGTGTAATCTTAACTGACTATTTAAGCTGTATATTTCTGTTGTTTGAGGCTCCTCACATTCCTCCTGTGTGAGGACCGTGTCGAGCCCCAGTGCATTGGTATCCCAAAGTAAACTTCTTGTTTTTACATAAAGACTGAGTCCTGTGTGTTCATGGGGTGGTGATTGTCCTCAGGACTGGAGCGAGAGTCTCCTCTGTCTGAGGGTCTTTCAGATAAAGCTATAGTTGTGGGTTACACACCTCAATTCTCATTGGCTAATGCTGTCCTCACAGTCCTTGGAGGCCCCTTTGTAAGACTACCTGTTGGAAAGTGGAAGCAGCTTTATTTGAGCTCAAAGTGAACCTGACGAGCAACGTAGAGAACAAGATGGGGTAATTGAGACCCTGTCTAAAACCAGCACAGAAACCCACCCTTCAATCAAAGCATCATCTACCAATTCTTGAATTTTTACCATTCTCTGCCAACCAGTCTTTCATTCAGGAAAGGTAGAAAAGAACTGGAAATGATCTTTGTATTCTAAGGACCTCGATCTGTCTTTCCTTAGGTCCACGTTAAGAACAAATGAAATGGGTATCACCATCTGAATAACTTAGTATCACCTACTCAGCATTTCTAGCCTAATACTGTGCCTATGGCAATCTCAAGCTTCCCTGAGTGTTGCTGCCCCAGCAAGCAGAATGAAGAACTGAGGTCAATCCCCACTTAACCTTTCAAGGGGTTAGAAGAAAGCCATCAGAGATACTGCACTTCTTTGTCCTTAGATTAAATCAAGATGATACAACGTGAATCTAGTGTGCTATTCCACCACACATCTTCCTCACAACCCCACCTATCTGAGGTCATTGCTTGGCAGAATTCATGCCCCACCATCCTAGATATTTCTTGATTCATTGCTGCCAAGGGCCAGGTTTCCTGAGTTTTGTTTTTTATAGAATTGGGTGTAGTCAATCATAGTTGCCCTCTGTAAGAAATGACAAATATCTATAATAACTGAATATTCTGAAGGTTTTTATACTGGTTTTATTATACATATAACTGTGAAACGGAAAACATACATATTTCATCAATGAAATGAGTAAGATTGATTTAATGAACAGAAAAATGGATGGTACTTCAAAACTTCCATGATTACATATTATCTATTTAATTCCCTCCACAATAGCAAGAAACGGACATTATTATTTACTTAAACCGAGAAAATATTAATTGTTTGGCCTGCTTTTCTGAGCTTCCTTAAGGTATAGTTAATTGACAGAGCTGTGGTTTAAAATTAGGGTCCATATTGTTCTGTTTTAAATGTGTGACTTTTCTTTCTATTTTTTTCTCCATCTTTATTAAATTGGGTATATCTTATTTACATTTCAATTGTTATTACTTTTCTGGGTTTCCAGGCAAACATCCCCCTAACCCCTCCCCCTCCCCTTCTCTATGGGTGTTCCCCTCCCCATCCTCCCCCCATTACCACCCTTCCCCCAACAAGCCCCTTCACTGGGGGTTCAGTCTTGGCAGGACCAAGGGCTTCCCTTTTATTTCTAGTGGGTGCTGCTCTCCCTGCTCCGTGGGAAGTGGATGGGGGGAAGGCCCGGGCCTGAGGTGAGTTGGAACTGGGGTAGAAAGCATAGGGCCTCCTAGGTGAGAATGCCAAACCACCACTGCTGCTGCAGCCACCATGGAGAAGCCCTTGTTCCTGCTGCAGGGAGGAGAGTCTGGTGGCCACAAGATGGCTGAAGGGGAGCTGAGAGTGGAAAGCTTCATCACCCGCCTGCTGGAGGTATGAGGATATCGTCCGGAAAAAATTGTGCAGATGACTGGAGCAGAAGTCCGAGGGCTGTGTATCACGTCTCGTGAAATCTTTCTTAGCCAGCCAACAGCTGTGAACACAGGTTTCTTTTGGAGCGCAGGCCTGTGCAGGCTGAGAACCTAGGTGGGACAGTTCAAGCTACCCTTTTTCCATGGCCAATCTCAGATCATATTCAGAAAGTATTTCTTGGGCTAAAGAGATGGCTTAGTGGTTAAGAGTACTGACAGCTCTTCCAGAGGTCCTGAGTTCAAATCCCAGCAACCACATGGTGGCTCACAACCATCTGTAATGAGATATGATGCCCTCTTCTGGTGTGTCTGAAGACAGTCACGGTGTACTTGTATATAATAAATAAATAAATAAATGAATAAATAAATAAATAAATAAATCTTTAAAAAAAAAGAGTGTTTCTTCCAAATGAGGAATTTCCAATTTATGGAATTGAACTAATGGTGGAAGTGACACAGAGAGTTAAAGTACAGAAGGAATAATCCAGAATGTCCACCAACAGTTGCTGTCACACCAGGACTTTTAAAAGCTCAGCTGCTAGAGAAGCAATGTAGTCTTTGGTTATTCTCAAGCTTAGGTCTTCTAGTCATTATAAGCTGACCATGACACAAAAAGAGTCATCTATATCAAAATAGAGAATAGTAACTAGATTCACCGCACACTATCACATTACTACTGTATTTGAGGTTCTCAGTTAATATCCAAGAACCTGGAAGAGGCCTGGGTCTTGCTACACATACTTATAATTTATGTCCCCATTGTCAGCTGAGATTCTTCATGCAGCCTGGGGTCAAGGAGGTCATCCCACAAAGCACAAAACACCCATCTCAGATAAACATGTATGGTTTATTGAATCCAAAACATCCATGAATTTCAGGACACAATTAAATGTTGAAACCTAAGGATAATAGATATAGAAGAGAATTAAGATTTCTAGTTCATAGATCCAGTAAACACCTTCAACAAATCATAGCAGCAAACCTCCATAAGGTAAAGAAAGAAAAGGCCATAAAGGTACAACAAGCCTACAGAACATCAAACTAATTGTACCAGAAAAATTCCTCCATTCACATAATAATTAAAACGCTAAATGCACAGATCAAGAAAGAACATTAAAAGGGGTAAGGTATAAATATCTAGTATCAAATAAATTCAGACGTATTTGAATTACAGCAGACTTCTCAACAGAGATTCTAAAAGTCAGAAAATCTTGGGCAGATGTAATGCAGACACAGGCTCCTATATCCAGCATAATCCTCAATCACCATAAAAGGAGGAACCAGGATATTTCATGACAAAACCAAATTTAAACAATTCTTTTCTCTAAGAAAGCACAACAGAGGCTAATAGGAGGAAAACTCCAAGACAATGAACTAAACTATACCCAAGAAAGACCAAGAAATTAATCTTCTCTCAATAATTTAAAAAAAGATAAGCACACAAACAAAATTTCACCTATAACCAAAAAAGAAGAGAAAGCAGCAATCATTGGCTTTAATATCTGACCAGATCCTCTTTCCCTAATCCCCAAGCTCCCAGGGGCCAAACTGCCAGCCAAAGTGTATGCAAGGATGCTCTATGGTTCTAGGTGAGTCCTGTAGCCCCACCAAAGGCAGATCCTAGAGGTGTGAGGTGGGAATGGATATGTGTGGGTGCAGGAGCACTGTCACATAGGCAAAGCTGAGCAGAAATGGGATGTAAGGTTTGATGAGGGGCGTGTGGAAAGCAGGACAACAGTGGAAATGTAAATAAATAAAATAACCGATTAATAAAAAATTGCCAAAAATAAAATAACAAGTAAAAAGGTAAATGAAAATTAAACCAAACCAACCAAACAAACAAACAAAAACCCCTGTAGTGTATTGGCCTAATTCTGCTTGTATTTTAATGCTAATTTGTGGAACTCAGGACTGGTTAACCCCAAATAACTGCCCCTGCTCCCAGTTAACTGTGATTATAAAGAAGCCAACAGCCAACAGCTGCACAGCAGAGAGATGGGGGAGGGGAGCTTTGAGGGCTTTGCTAGAGAGGATCATGAGGAGGGAAGAAGGAAGTAGAAATTGCCAAAGAATAAAGGAAGAACATGTGTGATGGAGAGGAGAGAGGAAGAGGACAGCAGCCATGGTTAAGAGAGAGGAGAGCCTGGTCCTGAGGGCTGTCCAAGTGGAACAAAAACAGTCAAGATGCTACACAGTCAGTAAGAGCAGCTCTCAGGCGAGCAGAGATCACCAGAGACCCCAGACCAACAAGATACGCAAGCATAACTCCATCCAAACTCCCTCTCAATATCCCGTGTCCTCCATGGGTCTGGCCTCAGCGTGTGTCCTGCGTCAGCACATGTGTCTGTCTCAGCTGACATCACTCTGCCCATCAGCCCGAGCCCCAGGAAACAGCGAGAAACTACAGCAGCCCACCAGAAGGTTTTTTGCTGTGGTTCTATGAAGTCCCAACAAATGCAGCTCAACTACAGAATGCAAGGCAGACCAATGCATGTGTGTCCTTAGTGCAGAACCCTTCATCACGTGTCCTTTCACATGCGTGCTTTAGCAGAACATCCTTTTACCTGTGTCTACCTCAGTTAAATGTTCCTTCACACATCTGCCTTAGCCTTTCACCTGTGTCCGCTTCAGGGGACCACTCCTTCAGGTGTAGAATTTCTCAAGATTAGCAAACTGCATACAGAACATTCAGAACAAATCAAGGTGTGTGGTCAGCATGTCCTTGAGCCAAGTCCCTTCTCCTTGTCAGTGACAGCAGGCGTGTTACAGCAACAATATGAAATGGCTGGCAGACATGGAACAAAATAGCAAAGCTATTCTGGGGGATGTCACACCATACCAGCCACCAGCTCAGCTGAATTTTTAAGGTTTGATGTTACAAGTGAATATACTTGACCTTCAAAAACTGAGAGAGCCCACTTTTAATATGAACTATATAATCTAGGCCAAGACCGCCTCTAGGGCAAAGGCCCTCAGCCTGTGGGTCGTGACCCACACAGGGTCTCCTATCAGATAGTTTACACTACAATAAAGATTCATTACAGTAGCAAATTTACAGTTGTGAAGTAGCGACAAAATAATTTTGTAGTTGGGGTCACCACAGCATGAGGAACTGTTCTAAAGGGTTGAGGCCATAGGAAGGTTGAGAAACACTGCTCTAGGAAATTATGTTTTCTTTCTCTTTCATATTTTTCAGACAGAATCTCAAACTGTAGCTGAGATTGGCTTGGCTTGGAACATGTGTGTAGTTCATGCTGGCATCAGACTTATGGCAATTCTCCTGCTTCAGCCTCCTACTCAGGAGCCTACCAGGGTGAGATCACAACCACGGGTAATTGGATTGCTGTTCTTGGTTGTCAACTTGAGTGTACCTGGAATTAACTAATGCCAAATGGCTTGACGCCCTGTGAGGGGGATCTCTCTCTCTCTCTCTCTCTCTCTCTCTCTCTCTCTCTCTCTCTCTCTCTCTCTCTCTCTCTCTCTCCTTCCTTCTTTCTGTTTTCCTCTCTTCAACCCCCTCCTCTTGGTCCTCCTCCTCTTCTTTGTTTTTTTTTGAGACAGGGTTTCCCTGTGTAGCTCTGGCTGTCCTGGAATTCATTTTGTAGACCAGGCTGGCCTTGAACTCAGAGATCCACCTGCCTCTACCTCCTGGATGCTGAGGCTAAAGGCATAAGCACCATTGGATTTTTTTTCTTAATTAAATTTTCTGAAGCAAGAAGACCTAATTGTAATCCAAATCTTGGAGATCAGAAGATAAATCTTTAATTCAGATCTTTTGAGATGGAATGGCCCACCTCTAATCTGGACCACACCTTCTTTTTTCTTTTTATTTTTTTCATCTTTATTAACTTGAGTATTTCTTATTTACATTTCGATTGTTATTCCCCTTCCCGATTTCCAGGCCAACATCCCTCAACCCTTTCCCCTCCCCTTCTATTTGGGTGTTCCCCTCCCCATCCTTCCCCCATTAGCGCCCTCCCCCCAACAATCATGTTCACTGGGGGTTCAGTCTTGGCAGGACCAAGGGTTTCCCCTTCTGCTGGTGATCTTACTAGGCTATTCATTGATACGTATGCAGTTGGAGTCCAGGGTCAGTCCATGTATAGTCTTTGGGTAGTGGCTTAGTCCCTGGAAGCTCTGGTTGGTTGGAATTGTTGTTCATATGGGGTCTTAACCCCCTTCAAGCTCTTCCAGTCCTTTCTCTGATTACTTCAACGGGGGCCCCGTTCTCAGTTCAGTGGTTTAATGATGGCATTCAGCTACGTATTTGCCGTATTCTGGCTGTGTCTCTCAGGAGAGATCTACATCCAGTTCCTGTCGGGGCTTGCACTTCTTTGCTTCATCCATCCTATCTAATATCTGTATAGGTATGGGCCATATGTGGGGCAGGCTCTGAATGGGTGTTCCTTCTGCCTCTGTTCTAAACTTTGCCTCCCTATTTCCTGCCAAGGGTATTCTTATTCCCCTTTTAAAGAAGGAGTGAAGCATCTGCATTTTGGTCATCCTTCTTGAGTTTCATGTGTTCTGTGCATCTAGGGTAATTCGAGCATTTGGGCTAATATCCACTTATCAATGAGTGCATACCATGTGTGTTTTTCTGTGATTGGGTTAGCTCACTCAGGATGATATTTTCCAGTTCCATCCATTTGCCTATGAATTTCATAAAGTCATTGGTTTTGATAGCTGAGTAATATTCCATTGTGTAGATGTACCACATTTTCTGTATCCATTCCTCTGTTGAAGGGCATCTGGGTTCTTTCCAGCTTCTGGCTATTATAAATAAGTGTGCTATGAACATAGTGGAGCATGTGTCTTTGTTATATGTTGGGACATCTTTTGGGTATATGCCCAAGAGAGGTATAGCTGGATCCTCAGGTAGTTCAATGTCCAATTTTCTGAGGAATCTCCACACTGATTTCCAGAATGGTTGTACCAGTCTGCAATCCCACCAACAATGGAGGAGTTTTCCTCTTTCTCTACATCCTTGCCAGGATCTGCTGTCACCTGAGTTTTTGATCTTAGCCATTCTGACTGGTGTGAGGTGAAATCTCAGGGTTGTTTTGATTTGCATTTCCCTTGTGACTAAAGATGTTGAGCATTTCTTTCGGTGTTTCTCAGCCATTCAGCATTCCTCAGCTGTGAATTCTTTGTTTAGCTCTTAGCCCCATTTTTTAAATAGTGTTATTTGTCTCCCTGAGGTCTAACTTCTTGAGTTCTTTGTATATTTTGGATATAAGCCCTCTATCTGTTGTAGGATTGGTAAAGATCTTTACCCAATCCGTTGGTTGTTGTTTGGACCACACCTTCTGCTGGCTCATATCAAGGACATGGAAAAAGGAAGTTTGCTTTATTAATTTTCCTTCTTCTTCAGGATTCCTGCATGTACTGAAGACCAGCTGAAATATCCAGCCTTATGGACAAAACCGTTGAGGTCCTGGAGTTGCCCCATAAACCACACAAACTCTGACCTCACTTAGACAGGGATGGTTTATTGAATGCCCACTGTAAGACTGATCATCAGAGACGTAGCTGAGAATTTGTCAGGCTAGGACTCTGGACATTTTTCTATGTCAGTTTATAAAGACTAAAATGTGAGCTCATAGGCAGGTGCTGGAAGGGCTGTCTGGTTGTCAGCCCTGACTCAAGCCATTTTAGACAACAAAGGTTCATACTGACTTTTTATCTGTTTAAAGATTTATTTATTTATATATAAGTATACTGTAGCTGTCTGCAGACACAGCAGAAGAGGGCATCAGGTCTCATTACAGATGGTTGTGAGCCACCACTGGGATTTGAACTCAGGACCTCCGGAAGAGCAGTCAGTGCTCTTAACCATGGAGCCATTTCTGCAGCCCTCATATTGACCTTTAATTTTATTGGTCCTACATGAAGCTTATAATTATGAAATTTAAGATTAAGAAACCTCACAACATAAAGAACTTCCTTCCAGTGGTTCGGGAATGGGTGGGTGGGGGAGCACCCTCATTCCTGACCCTGCTCTGAGTTAAATTATTTTCAGACAACCATGACAGGCAGACATATTACAGCAAGAATATGAACTATCTGGCAGGCATGGAACAAAACGGCTACAGCTATGCTAGGGGGATTGGCTTCAACAGGGGCAACTACTGCATTTTAGACCTTCCATTCCTTGTTGAATTAGCTGTACCACAGCCTATAAACCATTCTAATAAATTTTCTTTCTCTATATACAGTCATTCTAGGAGGGATGATTGGTTATGCATTGTTAAATGCAATGCTGATCACGAAACCCCATCACTTCCACAGCAATATGCAAGTGTAAGTAAGTTACTGAACAATTGAACAGAAATTAAAATTTACTGCATTTATTGCGTGTATCAGAAGGCATAGGGAACACCTGGCTGCTTATATCTCTTGGTCTCTATAGAGTAGTGGGAGAACTGAGACCCACTGAGGAGGTCTCTTAAGCGAAGACCAAACTCCTTGCAGTGACACTGGATTCCAGGCTTGTTGTCCTGTTTAGGCCTCACTGTGGTCTATGTACACTCTATGCATTCTCCCCATGCAGGTTCACATGGACTGAACTCAGAAAGCTGGGGTTGGCAGAAAGATGCATGGTTAAATAGCCCACCAGGTTCACATTGTATCAGCTTGATTTAATCTAAGGACAAAGAAGTGGAGTTTCTCTGATGGCTTTCTTCTAACCCCTTGAAAGGATCACTGGGGTTTGACCTCAGTACTTCATACTTCTTGCTGGGTCAGCAACACTCAGGGAAGCTTGAGATTGCCATAGGCACAGTATTATGCTAGATATACTGAGTAGATGATACTAAGATGTTCAGATGGTCATACCCATTTGCATGAGTTCTTAATGTGCACCTAAGGAAAGAGAGATCAAGGTCTTCAGAATAGGAAGATCATTTCCAGTTCTTTTCTACAATTCCAGTCTGAAAGACTGGTAGGGAGAGAATGGTAGATAATCAAGAATTCATAGATGATGCTTTGAAGGAAGTGTGGGTTTCTGTGCTGGTTTAGACAGGGTCTCAATTATCCCATGTTGCCCTCTTCCTACCTGGCCAGGTTCACTTTGAGCTCAGATAAACCTGCTTCTACTTTCCAGTAGACAGTCTTACAAGAGTGGCCTCCAGGGACTGTGAGGACAGCATTAGCCTTTGACAGTTGAGGTGTGTAACCCACAACTATAGTTTTAGCCACTTTGTTCCATGTTTACCAGCTATTTCAGATTGTTGCTGTCTATGGCTGACAATCACGGACACAGAAAAATAACCTGATAGAGAGCAAGGACATGGTGATCACATCCTTTCCTGTTCTGTATGTTCTGGATGAGGCTTGTTAAAATTCCAATATTGCAGAAAGCTTTATATAGGACCCATCACATTAAGCATCCCAGTGCACTGTTCTATCTAAAATGGCCTAATCAGAACTGACCACCAGATCACACTTCCTGCAATCCTCATATGAGAAGCTTGAGCTTTTTGTTTTGACTTTTTTCTTTCTTTCTTATTTTTTGCTGTATAAGTTGAGAGGAAGATATTTGGGGCCATGGATCTGCCCCCAAAATCTAGGGTATGGATCTGATCAATCAGTGTTGGTGTGTGCACTCAATACAGTATCCATTTTTTACTGTGACAGATGCTTTTGTGTTTGTGGGGAAGCCCATGACCCAGAGCACAAGTGCTGGGTCCTTGCTCTATCCACGTAGTGATGTGTATAGCCTCGTCCTACACCTTTATTTGCACCCCCTATATCTCTTGACTATTTTATTTTTCTGATAGAGGCTCAGCTTCTGATAGAAGGCCTGTCAGCAGTGCTCCTTTGGCGACATTGGCGCAGAAAGGAGAACCCCACAAGCAGCATGAGGTTCCCTTCATTGGTGGCTCCAATATTGCACTTTTGTCTGCCAACTGGTCTCCACACTTTTCCTAGCACCATAAAGACTTCAACTCTTTTAACTAAGGAATTTTCTGGCAATTGTCAATTGCTAAGCACACGACTTCATGAGTGTTCCCCTAACACACGCCCATGCTGTAACCTACCATGCAGACTATTTCTTGATGTGATATAAAGCACCTGTACATAATGAGACAGGAGAACTTTTGACTGCATATTCAAGCTGGTATGAAATCTCAGGAAGTTTTAATGGCTAACATTGGTGAAAGAGGACAATTTGAGTTAGTGAGACATTTTTTGGGAAAGATTTGAAAGGAAACATTCATTTAGATGCATAGGAATTACTAAGGTTTTGTAATCAAGCCTTGAGGAAAATTTGGCTTTGGAAGCAGGAGATGCTCAGTGGCTCTCCCCAGGAAAGTCTCCTGGAAAGGGCACCTCAGCTTATGCTCAGTACAGGGAGAACATTAGCAGGAGGCAAAGTCTGCTCCCCATGACATCAGCTGTCCCTTCTTGGACATTCTATTGTCTCCTAGAGAGTTCTGGCATCCTCTGTGATGTCACCAGTGTTGTAGTGACGACCAGTGCCCTAGTTTCTCTCAGTCTGAGTCTGGCGGTTACAAGCTAAGACATGTTTTCCCGTCTTCGCAAGCGTTTTGGGAGGGGGAACATCGATTGTGGAGAGACTAGAGTGAAGGAGTCTGGCCTTTCGTCTCAAAGTAATGATGGACAAAGACAGCACTTCTGGGGAATGTTGAGTAAGTTCTGGGCAGTGTATTTTGAGCTTCCTACCGGGGGGCTGCAGGCTTAAGCTGACCTTTCTAGCAATGGGCCACAACAACTGGAGCATCTGAAAAGGAATTGAATTTCCATGAATATCACAATTCCTTAAAGTCAAGGATTTCAGAACTTTAGTTTCCCCATCCCCACTGGGAGGATATGGTAAGGCCAATGCTATTATTCTGTGAACTTCTGGTCTTTACTTTTCAGTGCATTTGTTATGTTACATTGATATAATAACACCATCAGTATTCATGGAGGGTCCACCTTTTCTGAGTTTAGACAGGGCAGCAATGTATTTCACTATCACTGCTTCTTTAAATACAGTGGATATCTGACAGTAGTAACAGGGAGAGATTGTGCTCCAGGCAATAACCTTATGTTCTTAGACCTTCTCTGATTTCTTCTAACTGGCAGGGTCATCGTTTGCTTTATATATTAGAGGTTGTATGTTACAAAATTTTTTTTTCAATACCAAAACTATTTGGAACGTGTAGACCAAGATTCAGCCTGTAACCTATTCATACTTCTGGGGCATTTGGTATTTCTCATAGGGACACTGATAAGTCTGTTGAACATATCCTACCTGGAAATGCGTTTTAAATCCATGTTTCTAAAATACCAAAAGTATTTGGAACATGTGGACCAAGATTCATCCTGTAACCTATTGGAACTTCTCGGGCATTTGGTATTTCAAATAGGGGAACTGATAAGTCTGTTGACCATGTCCTCCATGGAAATGTGTTTTAAATCCAAAGTTGTTGGCCTAGAGTATCAGGGTAGGACATCTGAGTGTCTCCAATCACTCAAGTCTTGTGGATGGTGAATTTATCATCTGAGTTCGAACCCACAGGGGTGAGGGTCCTGAAACCAAGCTGTACCCTGTTCAGCTGATGATAATCCTGGAGAAGCCATCTCCGTGGTCCATGTAAGCACCTGATGTCCGGCATAGGGAACACCTGGCTGCTTACATCTCTTGGTCTCTATAGAGTAGTGGGAGAACTGAGATCCACTGAAGAGGCCTCTTAAGCATAGACCAATCGCCTAGCAGTGACACTGGGTTCCAGGCTTGTTCTCCTGTTTAGGCCTAACTGTGGTCTATGTACACTCTATGCATTCTCCCCATGCAGGTTCACTTGTGTTCTTCTACCTACAGACGCTGGGAGAGAAACATCATCCCCTGGCACTGAACTAAGCGAGAATCAGGCCAAGAAGGAAAAGGAGAGGCTGATTAAAGAGCTGCAGCTCATTACCGAGGAGAGAAATGACCTGAGAGATCGCCTGAGGTTTCTGACAGAGAGATCCATGAAGAACAGGTATGAATCGCTCCAAATGCTCTTGTTTCATTCCTGGGTCTGCAAGGTCACCTTCATCTTATCCTATTAAGGTTTTGGGTTCTAGAAAGCTGTGCCTCCCTAACCACCCTGTGCTAAACCTCACCTCCCATATAGAGGAGATTCAGAACCTTGACCCTTCCTGAGGAGCGAGATGGAAAATGGACTCATCTGCTTCCATTTATTGAAAAGCAGAACTTGTGGTCTGAATGAAGAATTCGGGGATAAAGTCAGGGAGAGTGAGTGTCTAGTGTGCATTTGCAAAGCCCTTGACAGATGGTAGCTTTGCAAGATTGTAATTGCAGTGAGTTTATGGTGAGTCTCTGTACTTGCTAGGCAGGGGACTGAATGCTGGAAGATCCACGCAGCAGCCTGAGGGGCCTGGTACCAAACTGTTCATCTCAATGCTTGACTAGAAGGTCTCAGGCTCAGGCCTGTTTGTTATTGTCTGTGTGTCTTGCCCTCTGAGACAGCAATGGTGGATGCATTTCTCCTGGATTTCACAGTACTCTCTGTTTCCATATTTCTCTTTCTCTTTCTCTGACTCTGTTTTTACATTTCTCTTTTTTGTGGGTATTTCTCAGTCTGTGAGTCTGTATGTGCATACATCCAAATGCATATGTACAACATTTATATGTTTATATTTCCCTCCACACTTGGAATCTAGGGGTCTATGTCTTGGCCTGAGTATTTACCTGTAACACATTCATGGTGATGTGAATGCTTTGTTCTGGGAGCCCCACTGTCAACAGCACAGTTCTTTGCCTATGTGGACACGTTTGTCTGTTTATTTGTATTCCTTGTGCAGATTATAATTTTGTGTTGATATATGGTCTGTTATCAAAACAGGAGAAAAGTAATCACCGGTTTCTGGGTGTGTTGGGGTGGGGGAGCATGGAGAGGTGTGGCCTAGGCTCTTGATAGCTCAACTGGCTTGACTGCAGATTTCCTCTTGATTGAACAAAGGGAGCCAGGGAAGCCTCCATCTGGATGCCGATTTCTGGTGTCCTGGACGCAGAAAAACACGTTTCTGAAGCTGAAGAAGATCCAATATGTAGAATTCAGAAGGTGTCCTTCCAGGACTGGGGTAGTACAGGACCCACCCTGAGCTCATATATTCCTAAATGCTGATGTTCATTGTATTCTATCATTTGGGGCCAGGCCACACTTCAGGCCAAATCCATATTATGAAGACCTGGAGAGAATGGAGGAGGCGGTCATGTCAATTCTGCACAACTTAGAGATGGAGAACACTGAGATCCATGAGACCAACCATAAGCTGAAGAAGGAGATTACCTTCTCTAGGTAAGTCCTGGTCAGAAAGCCTATCACCTGTGGAATGGCCATTTCTGACTTTCTTTGTTCTGGATTGGACGGTCTTCAGCTCTGGTTCTATCTCTTGTGCTGTTTACACATCAGTGTGCCAGGGTCATTAGGACTCAGTTTTCAGTTCCACAAAAGACTGTTACTCATCCCAGGATTGTCTAGGCATCTTCAGAAGATAGAACAGCACTGATTGAAATCAGCAGGTTATTAGGCTGACCTGGACCTATGGTGTCATACCAGGTTTTACAAAACTCAGTGTGTGGACCACATGGTTAGCATGACCTTCTCTTGGTTCTACTGACCTCCTTTGAGGGTGTTTGCCCACTACTAATTGATGTTGCCCCCATGCATTGGGCTTTCATGGATAGTTGTAGATCCATGTTCTTTTTGAGAGATGTGGACACTAATTGGTGCTCAGGCCAAACAAATAATTTATTCTTCCCGGAATTTACTCTTTGTGGTTTGTGCAGCAGCCTTATATGTATCAAAATGAATTCTATTAAGTCTTCATGGGTATCTGGGTCCTGGTGGAGTTAGTGGCACTCGGGAGTGGGAATGGGAGAAAGGGGCAGCATGATCTTACTATGCAGACTGTATTTCCAGAAACCTGCTCAGCCAGCTCCTGATGGAGAACACATGTAGGAAGGAGTTGGTCCCACTGAAGCAGGAGAGCAAGGAGGTACATCTTGATTGTGCACTGAACCAGAAATATTTGGTTGACTTCAACAAGAAAGATAAAGACCAGCAACGTCCAGACCCAGCGTCATCTGGTAGGGACGAGCAGCTGTGTTAGCTTAAAAATATCTGATAAAGGTTGCCAATTTGATACATCTTTGCTCTCTCCTACCACCTTTCTAATTTACACTCACAACCAGCCAACCACCTCATGTAATGGAATTGTTCATTGCTCTGCCTATGCACAAGTATTCTGGGAAGCCAACCACATTTCAGAAACTGAATTATTTTGCAAGTATATTTGTCTGCTCTTTTTGAAGCTGCAGTATAGAAATGGTGACAGATTAATAACATACCTCATTATTGCATATCCACGTGATAGATTGGATGCTCTGTAGAGTTTTGAACAAGTTCTTGGTTCTTTGACAAATGACACTCTGTGGTCATGTGACTTCTTGTGTAGGAAGCACCTTTGCGGGATAAGAACAAAGTGCAAATGTCAAATTAGTACTTTCATTGGTTTTAACCTTGGTGACATATGGACATCTACTTTCTTCCTGCCAACCCAATGAGGTTCCTTCCATTGCCCTGTTCTTGGTTTGCACTGGTATAAGTCTGGGTCCCATATTGGCAGCCCACATTACTTTGAGGCTCTCTGGAGATTTTGCCCTTCCCAAAGAGTTAGCAACAATGATATCAGTTAAAAGGTCCATGTTGACTGTCCAATAGAACTGAGATGGTAGTAGGCAGCCTTCTGACAGCTGCCTTGCATTTCACCACCAAATCAGTGTCTGAAAAACTGCCTTCCTCTCCCAGGTCTCAGAAAGTGCAAGAGAGCTGGAATTGGACACACAGCAGTAAGAAAGCTTCCTGAAGAATAAGTTGCTTTCTCAGGAGTCCCTGATGACAAATATCCTGAATGGTAACAAATTTTTTGGATGAGTATTCTTCCTCAGAGTTAATTTGTCATTGCTTAGAGACCCTAAATTTATATACCACTAAGCCAGCCTGACTGATTGAGGTCTTACTTTCTTCTCAGAAAACAGCACTTGAGAGACAACTTGGGGGACCTCCTTTCATTATGTGTGCAAGAGGAGAAACAGCAATACATCTGTGCTTCTAAATGTTCATTAAGAATATGCTGTTTAGAAATATTTTTGTTATGATTTTAATTGAAATTTTCTTTTTGTTGTTTCATATTTATATGTTCTTGTTACTGTTTTTATCTTTTCAAATATTTTTAAATATTTTAATTTATTTGTTTTAATCCTGTTTTGTTGTAAAAATGAATTCCTTATGAATAAAAATTGAATTCTATCTCTTGACTCTTAAGACTATCATTCTTATTCAAGGGTTCTGTCCCCTCCTGTGGACTTAGAACTGACAGGTGGAGATGGATCTCTGCATGTTCCATGGATCCTGGGCTAATTAGTGAATTCAAAGTCACCAAGGGGTACCCAGTGTGACAATGTCTTTTGTGTGGATAATGTGGCTGTTTCTCGGACACACACTTTATGAAGTAATCACTGACATGCTTTACCCAATTGTTAGGGTCCATGTGGTTCTTCTGAGAGAGCAGCAGATGCTCTACCCTGTGAGTCATCACCACAGCTCCTGCAGGTGCTTTTGTCCTTCCACATCATGTACTGTATTAGGTGGACAGGATCACCTCCAATCAAATAAAGAGATCTCAGGAGATGTGTATTCACAGGAAATTTACTGAGCTGTGCATGCTCAATGTGTTAGCTTGCCAGCCATCCCTACAGGGCTCTGGTGTTCCCACTGCTCATTGTGGGTCAGGATCATCCTGCAACATCACTTAGTGTCCATATTAGAGCAGATCTTTCACCTATTATCAATGATGACCATATTTATTCTGCACATCTGACAAAATACAGATCGAAATTAGCTTCCTGTTGGCCAGATTGGCATAATGAGTTTTTTGATTGTTAGCATGAAAATTATTTTAATCTAAGCAGTTTAGGGAAGAACCTCAAGGACACCCATAGTGAATGCAGCCTGCAGCTGTGAACACATGTTTCTGTTGGAGAGCAGGCCTGTGCAGGCCCAGAACCTAGGTGGGACAGTTCAAGCTACCCTTTTTCCATGGCCAATCTGGGATCATATTGAGAATGTATTTTTTCCAAGTGACTGATTTCCAATTTATGGAATTGAACTAACTTACTGAGAATGGAGGTGACTCAGGAGTTAAAGTACACAAGGACCAATCCAGTATGTCCACAAAAGCTTGCTGTCACCCCAGGGCTTTTAAAAGCTCAGCAGCTAGAGAAGCAATGTAGTATTTGGTTATTCTCATGCTTGGGTCTATTCATTCAGTATAAGCTGAACATGACACAAAAGAGTCATCTGTGTCACAATAGAAGCTAGTTGTAACTAGATTCCCCCCACACTATCACATCACCACCGTATTTGAGGTTCTCAGTTACTATCTAAGAACCTGGAAGAGGCCTGGGTCTTGCTACACAAACTCATAATTTATGTCTTCATGACACTGTGTGCTTTGTTCTGTTGATGCTACCATTGGCATACAATACCTTGGATACTTTGTGCTGACATTTGTGACATGAGACAATAGTTCATGTCATCCTAACCTGCATAAACTGTCCTTAGAGTACGGTGTAGTCAGAGGGGCCTTTTTTTTCTCTCTGAATTTTCAAAATATTTCCAGTCTTCAGACAAGTCTTCAGCCATTGTCCAGTGCCTGTCTTGAGATGTCCACATTGTCTCCTGGGAGTATTCATCCAGCCTGGTCTGTAATTTTGTAGAAGAGTAATAGGGTTCCAGCCCTAGGATTTAATTCAGTGTGATTGTACTTTCCAAACATGCTCAAAGCCCTACATTCCACCATAGCCTGTGTGCTTTAGAGAAAGAAAATAAAGAACCACATTGCACTTGAAATTTCTCCTCCAACAAAAGGAGAGCCTGCATAGGGCCTTTAAGTAACTCTAAGTCCCAGCTTCTGCATAACTCCCTCCATTGACTCCATTATTGGTGTATTTTCATTACTGCTCACTTTATTTTTGGTGTGCAAAGAACGTGTACCATGTCAGTAAAGTGTGTGTGTGTGTGTGTGTGAGAGAGAGAGAGAGAGAGAGTGAGAGAGAGAGAGAGAGAGAGAGAGAGAGAGAGAGAGAGTTTGTGTTTGTTTGTGTTTCTGTGCAGGTGTTTGTGTATGTTCATCCATGAACTCACTATCAATTTTCATAAAATGACTTAGAAGACTGTAATGAAAACTGTCGAGGTGCATGCAGACGTGTGTTACTAGTGTCCCACGGCACCTGGCAGGTAACACTGAAATGGTGGTCTACTATAATACAGCCTAAAAACAGGCTGTGGATGGTTTACACAGAGATTGTGACGTCATCACCACTAGAGAGAGCAGCAAAAGCTTCATTTATCACATGCCGCTGTTACCAAGATGAGGCAAAGCCTTATCCTACAGAGAGTCTGGTATGATTTGATGGCAGGAAATAAACTTAGTACTAAAATCATTCAATTACAAACGAAGAGGATAATACAAAGAGTCATAGGAAGCAAGAGCTGTTTTTTGAGGAGATCCATAAGAGAAACAACCCCTTTCTGAAACTAAGTACACACCACAGTGTCAATACCTAAATTATCAAATCAGAAATGAAAAGGGGGATGAAGCAATAGACATGTGAGTGAATTCAACAATCATTAGGGCTTCTTCAGAGTCCTTCACTATAGAAAAGTGAAAAATCTATTTGATATTGGTAATTTTTCTACACAGATAACAAATACCAAGTTAAATCCAAATGTGGGATTTAACTCATAAGATTATTCTCATAAGAAAATAGATTTAAACGATGCCACTACAAAAATTAAAAAATATATATGAGGGCCACTAGGCTTTAATGCAGCCTTTCTACCAGACGTTTAATGACGACCTAATAACAATAGTGCTTCAATTATTCCTCTGATTTGAAAGAGAAGGAACATTGCCAAACCCCTTCTCTGAGTTTCTCTTTTTACCTAGAATTCCTGAGTCTGTTGCTTCTTCCATTGTCACCCCAGCTGCAGGGCGAGTCTGTCCCGCCCCAGAGCATATCTGCCAGTTGACAGGGCTGGGTTTTGCTCTGCTTGCCCCTGCTCCTGCCCCCGCCCCTGCTCTTGCCCCTGCCCACGCCCCCGCCTCACACCCGCACTCTACATCGCCTCCGACCCATCCCCCCTCCCAGTCCCACCACCGCCCTCGACTCAGACCTGTCCCAACCCCCGCCCCCAGCCTGCCCTCGCCCCTACCCTGCCCCCGCCCCGACCCCCCCACACCTGTCCTCTCCTTCACCCCCCCCCCCCCCGGCCTCCGCCCTCACCGCTGCTGCTTGCGTTGCTACCATTCCGTCTTCGACTCCCCTGTCGACCCCACCGCCACTGCTGCTACCTTCTCCCACTTCTTCAGCCCAAGACTTTTGAAATCCCGGCTTGCAGTGCTCTGCACTAGGAGGCTAATGGAGGTGAGGAGAGCCTAAGGGACAGACCCCAGGCCTGGCCCCAGAGACTTGTGTCTCCCCCCTCCCCCGAAGTGCTTTCCCGCAGTTCTCCATTCTGGGTTCAGTTTGTGGGGACCCCAGCAGGTGGCAGGCTTTGCTGATCCTCAGGTGTGAGTCTGGGACAGTGGTGGGACTTATGGTTGAGGGAAGTCTTTCAGGCAAATGCAGGCTTTTCTCAAACTCTTGGACCATTTGGTGCCCTCCCTGGGGTCACAGGACCTGTGGAAGTTGGGAAGCCACTTTTCCCTGTCCTGTGTGACTTTCCCTGCAGAGTGAGCTCTCCTGCAGGAGATACTCTCACCTGCTTCTTTAAAAGCACCTGCTCCTCAGATCCAGATCAGTTGTGAAAACAGGCTTCTCCCTGTCAGTGTGCCAGCTCCCCCTCCCAGCTCAGAGCTGCCACACCTAAGGATCCTCCAGCCCCAGTACTGGTTGGGTCTCATGGAGGAGTTAGAGCAAAGTGCTCCTTCTGAGAAGTGACTCAGAACAGAAGGTTCCTACAACCCAATGAGGTCTCTTCCAGTTGCCCTGTTCTTGGTTTGCACTGGTATAATTCTGAGTCCCAGATTGGCAGCCCACATTGCTGTGAGGGTTGCTGGAGATTTTGCCCTGCCCACAGAACAGAAGGTTCAGAAGAAAGGCCAGTTTGGCATAATGAATTCTTTTGATAGATGGCAACAAAATTATCTTAATCTAAGCAGTTTAGGGAGGAACCTCAAGAGCATCCATAGTGAATGCAGCCTGCAGCTGTGAACACACGTTTCTTTTGGAGAGCTGGCCTGTGCAAGCCCAGGACCTAGGTGGGACAGTTCAAGCTGCCCTTTTTCCATGGCCAATCTGTGTTTGTATTGAGAAAGTATTTTTTTTCCAGTTGACTGATTTCCAACTTATGGAATGGAACTGACTTACTCAGAGTGGGGTTGACTTAGAGAGTTAAAGTACAGAAGGAATAATCCAGATGTCCACAAAAGCTTGCTGTCACACCAGGGCTTTTAAAAGCTCAGCAGCTAGAGAAGCAATGTAGTATTTGGTTATTCTCATGCTTAGGTCTAGTCATTCATTATAAGCTGAACATGACACAAAAAGAGTCATCTGTGTCACAATAGAAACTAGTTGTAACTAGACTTATACCACATTATCACATTATTACTATATTTGAGGTTCTCAGGTATGATCTTAGAAACTAGAAGAGGCCTGGTTCTTGCTACATATAGTCATATTCTATATCTTCACAACACTGTGTGATTTGTTCTGTTAATGCTACCATTGGCATACAATACCTAGGATATTTTGTGCTGACATCTGTATCATGAGACAATAGTTCATGTCATCCCTTACCTGAATAAACTGTCCTTAGAGTACAGTGTAGTCGGAGGGGCCTTCTTTTCCTCTGAGATAGCAAAACATTTCCAGTCTTCATACAAGTCTGTCAGCCATTGTCCAGTGCCTGTCTTGAGATGTCCACATTGTCAGCTGAGAGTCTTCATCCAGCCTGCCCTGTAATTCTGTAGAACATTAATAGGGTTCCAGCCCTAGGAATTAATTCAGTGTTCTAGTACTTGCCAAATATGCTCAAAACCTAGTTTCCACCCTAGCTCTGTGTGCTATACAGAAAGAAAATAAAGAACCCCATTGCACTTGAAGTTTAGCCTCCAACAGAAGGAGAGCCTGCACAGGGCCTTTAAATAACTCTAAGCCTCAGCTTCCCACAACCCCGTCCATCGATTCCTTTATTGGTGTGTTTTCATTAATACTCACTTTCTTCTTTGTGTGGAAAGAATGTGCACCATGTCAGTAAAGTGTGTGTGTGCTTTGTGTTTGTGCATGTACATCCATGAACTCACTATAAATTTTCATAAAATCACTCAGAAGTCCCTAGTGAAAACTGTCGAGGTGCAGGCAGACTCATGTTACTACTGTCTCATGGCACCTTGCAGGGAGCACTGAAATCGTGGGCTACTTTAATACAGTCTAAAATGAGGCTGTGCATGGTTTTCAGTGAAATTGTGATGTCATCCCCACTACAGAGAGCAGCAAAAGGTTCATGTATCACATGCTGCTGTTACCAAGGTGAGGCAAAGCCTCATCCCATAGAGAGTCTGTGTAGGATTTGATGGCAGGAAATAAACTCAGAACTAAAATCAATCAATTACAAACAAAGAGAATGATATAAAGAGCCAAGCAAAGCAAGAGCTGGCTTTTTTTTTTTTTTTGAGAAGATCCACAAGACAGACAAACCACAGAGCATATATCTAAAGTACCAAATAAGAAATGAAAAGGGGGATATAACAAAGGACACTGAGTGAATTCAACAATCATTAGGGATTACTTCAGAGGCCTTTACTAGAGAAAAGTGAAAAATCTATTTGATACTGGTGATTTTTCTAACAGATAACAAATACCAAGTTAAATACAGATCTGGGAAGGTAATGAATAATTCCCATAAGAAAATAGATACAGTCATTAAAGGCTGCCACTCCAAAAATTAAAAATAATAATAATCAGGGCCACATGGCTTTAATGCATCCTTTCTACCAGACTTTTAATGAAGACCCAATAACAATAGTGCTTCAATTATTCCACTGAATTGAAAGAGAAGGAACATTGCCAAACTCCTTCCCTGAGTTTCTCCTTTTACCTAGAATTCCTGAGTCTGTTGCTTCTTCCATTGTCACCCCATCAATAGAACCATTTAAAATGGGATGTAATCGATGTCTGGAGCCTCATTCTTTCCCTTGACCTCCATGCGGTGTCCAGAAGGCATGCCTGTTCTCATGGACATGGACTCATCTCTTTTTGCTGCAGCAAGAAGAAAGCCAGCAGAGGAGGCAGGAGCTTACAAAGAGTCGGTAGGATTTCTAGAAAAGAAGCATCCAGATCTCCATTCTCAGAAAACCCCTGGCTTGCTCTCATGTGACTGGGTCCTCAGACACCAGCAGCCTTAGATGAGACCAAGGAAAGCTGTGCAGAGTCCTGGGTCCCCAGGTTCTTGACCTCCTGAGTGACAGCTGTAGACAAGTCCTCCAGGGAATCCTTACAGCTGGTGACATCTGGACAAGGTGAACCAGATGCCAAAATGAGACATGGGAGAGAAATCCTAGACTGTTGAAAGGAATCAGTCTCTGCTATTGCTTCTGTCTCTTTGTGCCCTGCTGCTATGATGTTCATGGGGAGCTCTCATGCCAGTGGGTCTCCTCCTAATGTGTTTGTTGTTGCAGATGTCCTGGATGTTCTGGACCCCATCAGAACTCAGCCCATGCTCAGTCACGGAGGTCAGCACCTTCCTGTCCATCAGGTCATGAGACCTGAGACAGTTGAGGTAACGGCAGTTGGCCTGGGTGAAGTGCTCACAGACTTGGACTCTCTTGCATGGCTGTGGCTTCAAGCAGATCTGTTTGTGGCTGTCTCCTTTGTAGTAACTTTTGCAGGAGAAAAGCATCCCCCTGTACCAGGAAGAAGGCCGGCTCCTCTTGGTTAAGCCCAGAAAGCTCATGATTCTTCAGGACCTGGAAGCTCTGTTCCTAAAACTTGGTGTGGATATTTGCAGAGGTTTCTCTGGGATTTTGCATAATGACTCTGTCCCAGAAGTTTGAGCTTGCAGAGGCTTGGGCAATCTGTAGCATGGTCTCTGGATGCACTTGAGATTGAAGCCACAGGCTTCAGTAGTAGCTGCCACCTACAGTGTGATCCCTGCCTGATCTCCAGTCTCCAATAGGAATAAGCAGTCTTGCCCCGCAGCTCATAGAGCTCTGCCTCTGGAGCCTGATCCTACTCTGCAGTTCCTTTAAGGTCATGCAGCCCCTGTGGGTCCACAGGATCTTGGTGATGAAACAGTCTGCCCCAGGATCCCCCATGGTGCACTATGGCTGCAGCTGCTCAGGCTTGTGAGCTGGACTCTGCTTTGTGGAGAAAGGAAACTGGAAAAGGGGATAACACATGAAATGGAAATGAAGAAAATAACCAGTAAAAATTAAAAGAGTTAAAGTCATCATCTCAGGAGAATGAGTGGGAAGCCAGGTCCTTAAGCAGGCAGGTTCTCCACAACAATGCATGCTGGGTTCAAGACTGGACATGAGGTGCCCTGAGCTTGGGACTGCCAGGCTCCTACTGGGAAGAGAGCTTTCTTCTTCATTTCCGTAAGTCTCTCTAGTTTTCTTTTAAGGCTTTCATCTCATCATTGACTTTCCCAATGACCTTTTATGACAAGCCATTATGGTTAACAAGAATTAAGTAAGGGCTCATTGAGCTGTTGGTAGTTGGAGGTCTGGGGGAAGCCCTGGACAGAGAGATCTTGCCTGCCAGGGGTGGGATGTGCATGGTGGGAGGGACTAGTGGAGTGTCATTGGCCTCAGTATGCACAGGCTTGGGGCTGGTGCCTGGCTGCCTGGTGCGCCTCTGTGGCTTCTTGGCCTGGGTCCCACCGCAGATGCCCATGGTGGTTGCTGGCCAGTTGTGCTTGCTCTCCCTGTCCTCGGGGCTTCTGGCGGGGCTGACCACAGCCTTGAACATGGACAAAATGGGCCGGAAATCGGAGGATCATGGGAGCATCTTCAACTTCCCCCTCCCCAAGCACTGGCAGTTGCAGCTGGAGGACAAGCCACTGTGAGTTTCCCCACATCCAGGCAGGTGTTCTGCACCACCAGGAGAGCAAGGGCAAGCACTGCTGCCACCAGTCCCACATGCGCAAGGCCTATTTGCTGACTGGCAGGGCTTCACTTTGCTCTGCCTGGCTCTGCTTTGCCTTGCTCTGCCCTGTGGGCTCTCACTTCTTTGGCCAAAGACTGTTGAGATCCCGGCTTGCCTCACCTTTCAATAGGCACCTCTGTGAAGTGAGGAGAACCAAAGGGACAGAAGGCTGACCTGGCCCTGGAGACTTGTGTCTCCCCCTCCACCAAAGTGCTTTCCTCAGTTCTCCACTCCGGTTTTAGTTCGCAGGGATCCCAGCAGGTGGCAGGCTTTGCTGAGCCTCCCCTGTGAGAAGGGGACAGTGGTGGGACTTATGGTTGTGGGAAGTCTTTCAGGGAGATGCAGGCTTTCTCAAACTCTCCGACCATCCATCCAGTGCCCTCCCTGGTTCCCATTCCCTGTGTTTGTTGGGAAGTCACTTTTCGCTGTCCTGTGTGACTTTCCCTGCAGACTGGGCTCTCCTGCAGGAGATACTCTCACATGCTTCTTTAAAAGCCCCTGTTCCTCAGATCTAGATCAGCTGTGAAAACAGGCTTCTCCATGCCAGGGTGAGAGCTACCCCTCCCAGCTCAGAGCTGCAACACCATAGGATCCTCAGGCCCCAGTGCTGGGTGGGTCCCATGGAAGAGTTAGAGGAAAGCTTCCCTTCTGAGAAGTGACTTAACACAGAAGGTTCACAAGTGACAGTCAACCCCCAAGTATTTCTTCCAGGAGAAAGCACTCAGCTCTCCCCTTTAAACAGTTTAGGCTCCCACATGGCCCAGTTTTGTGATTGGGGAAGATTTTCTGGAGCTTAGTTGGCCAGTCAGAGTGGGGCTACATTCTTTTTTTTTTTTTCTTTATTAACTTGAGTATTTCTTATTTACATTTTGATTGTATTCTCTTTCCCCGTTTCCGGGCCAACATCCTCCTAACCCCCCCCCTCTTCTATATGGCTGTTCCCCTCCCCATCCTCCCTCCATTACCACCCTCCCCCAACAATCACATTCACTGGGGGTTCAGTCTTGGCAGGACCAAGGGCTTCCCCTTCCACTGGTGCTCTTACTAGGATATTCATTGCTACCTATGAGGTCAGAGTCCAGGGTCAGTCCATGTACAGTCTTTGGGTAGTGGCTTAGACCCTGGAAGCTCTGGTTGCTTGGCATTGTTGTTCATATGGGGTCTGGGGCCCCTTCAAGCTCTTCCAGTCCTTTCTCTGATTCCTTCAACGGGGGTCCGGTTCTCAGTTCAGTGGTTTGCTGCTGGCATTTGCCTATGTATTTGCCGTATTCTAGCTGTGTCTCTCAGGAGCGATCTACATCCGGCTCCTGTCGGCCTGCACTTCTTTGCTTCATCCTTCTTATCTATTTGGATGGCTGTATATGTATGCGCCACATGTGGGGCAGGCTCTGAATGGCTGTTCCTTCAGTCTCTGTTTTAATCTTTGCCTCTCTATTCCCTGCCAAGGGTATTCTTGTTCCACTTTTAAAGAAGGAGTGAAGCATTCGCTTTTTGGTCATCCTTCTTGATTTTCATGTGTTCTGTGCATCTAGGGTAATTCAAGCATTTGGGCTAATATCCACTTATCAATGAGTGCATACCATGTGTGTTTTTCTGTGATTGGGTTACCTCACTCCGGATGATATTTTCCAGTTCCATCCATTTGCCTATGAATTTCATAAAATCATTGTTTTTGATAGCTGAGTAATATTCCATTGTGTAGATGTACCACATTTTCTGTATCCATTCCTCTGTTGGGTTCTTTCCAGTTTCTGGCTATTATAAATAAGGCTGCTATGAACATAGTGGAGCACGTGTCTTTTTTATATGTTAGGGCATCTTTTGGGTATATGCCCAAGAGAGGTATAGCTCGGTCCTCAGGTAGTTCAATGTCCAATTTTCTGAGAAACCTCCAACTGATTTCCAGAATGGTTGTACCAGTCTGCCTCCCACCAACAATGGAGGAGTGTTCCTCCTTCTCCACATCCTGGCCAGCATTTGCTGTCACCTGAGTTTTTGATCTTAGCCATTCTCACTGCTGTGAGGTGAAATCTCAGGGTTGTTTTGATTTGCATTTCCTTTATGACTAAAGATGTTGAACATTTCTTTCAGTGTTTCTCAGCCATTCGGCATTCCTCAGCTGTGAATTCTTTGTTTGCCTCTGAACCCCATTTTTAAATAGGGTTATTTGTCTCCCTGAGGTCTAACTTCTTGAGTTCTGTGTATATTTTGGATATAAGCCCTCTATCTGTTGTAGAATTGGTAAAGATCTTTTCCCAAGCTGTTGGTGGGGCTACATTCTTAATCCATACTCATTCACACAACAGAACATCTTCCTCCCCACCCACGAGGCCTTGACTTGAACCCAGGTCCTTCCAGGACCAACAGACCTGAGAGAACAGATTGCAGCACAAGAGAGAAAAGAAGCCAGAATAGTTTAAACTGGAGAAAACCCCCATATAGGCCATTTACCAACTTTAGGGGTTGTGCATATTGTGGACTTCAGAATCTTAAGGTCAGATTTTTCTGATTACACCTTATAGGTGAAGCTGAAGTCTACTGAGGGTGGGATCATCCCAGGCAGGGAGGGGATCTGACTCTGCAGGCCTGGCCACCCTCTGCATTCTCCCAAAAATAATTTTTAGTCAGCTGTAAATCTGAAGTGAAATTTGTTTTTTGTCAACTCAAACGGTTGACATTTCAAGTCTCACACACCATGTGAGAGACACACATTTATCCACAGGGGATTTGAACTTACTTCTATAGAAATGACTGTGGGCCAACAGAGGGAAAGCATTCTTGCCTTTAGCATTCTGTCTGTATCAGAGACTACATGGACTGGCTTCCTGGACAGACATGTCCAAGCAGACAGACATTGTAATGAGGGAAAACTTAGGCAAGAAATGACCTGGGGACAGTGATTTCAGATTGTGCCTTTAGCAAGAAATCTCTGTTGTCATTAAGGCAAGCAGTCTTGGGCCTGCCAAAACTTGTCAGTATTTCAGGGCTCTTACAACTGCTCCAGGTACTTCTGAGGTGAAAGCCTTTCATTAAAAAAAAAAAGTTTATAAAGCAATATTTCTCAACCTGTGGGTGGCAACTGATTCACAGAGATTGCCTATCAGATACCTTGTACATTATGACTAATAAGAGTAGCAATATTATTTATGAAGTAGCAATGAAATAATTTTATGGAGGGGATCATCACAGTATGAAGAGCTGTATTAAAGGGTTGCAGCAGTAGGACTGTTGAGAACCACTGCCATAGAAGCTGACACATGGGAGCAGACTCCTCAGCTGAGTAGAGACCCACGACAAGGGATACTGTGTCCTACCCTAGAACCCAGAGGCAGAATCTATCCCAGGAGTCTGTGGCTCACCTTGTCTTAAATTCTCCCAGGGTCAAGAATAGCATTGATCATCACAGCAGAGTCAGCTTGCACAGCCCACATCAGGCCCATGGCTTCCCTTTACAGAGAAGGATGTGGGTCTGAGTGACAGCCAGTGAGACTGAGGGGACCCTGACACTCATTTGCTTTGAGCTGTGGTTTCTTCACCTGTAAAATGGACGTGTTTCTGCTGAATTGGGTTGTTGTGGAGATTAACAGAACACACAACCTGCTCAGTGTCTGCCTGGCCTGGACACCTGCGGGTTAAATGGAAGCTGTCGATGATGATGACGAGATTAAAAGTAGAATTTCTAGCCAGATAGTGTTAGTTGCGGGGCGCCATACAAGTGTTCTAAGCATTTTCTGATTCTAAGACCGCCTCACCTTACAACCTAAGGCTCTTGATTTAAATTTTAAAAAAAGAATAAATATAAAATACCAATATGAAAAAATCATAATCAGAAATGAGCTAATTCCTGTGAAGTCATTTAGCTTTACATTTTCTGCTTCTATTTCCAAGGCATCTAGAGTAGCACTATCCGAGATCCTAAAGCCTTCTCTTATGGTGCTACCCATTCACTCCTCTCTCCTTGAGGACTTCTCAGGTGACTTACCAGAATCAGATGGCTTTTAAGATTGTTCCCATCAGGTGCGATCTCTTTGTCCATGGGCCTTGCCCAAAGTTCCAGGGCCAACCTGTTGTTTTACAATCCAAAATTCCAGACATTAATTTTACCAATGAAGTTTCAGGAGTCAGATGCTGAAGTCAAGTAAAGCTCCCAACTGTCTTTCCTGATTCACTGACCTCCCAGAAGAAGAGCAGTCCTGTTCCCTCTGAACACGTTCTTAAAAATCCTTTAACTCAAAAACTTTCCATTGGTTTAGTTATCTAGATTTCCTTTCACGTTGTGTCTTGATCTGCTGGACCTAAGTGCACTTTTTACCTTTGTCATAAATGTGTGTGGTAGGTGAGCCATACAGTAATTAAGTCCATGTTTACATGAATAAACAACTCTTGCTTTAAATGTCTGTGCCATGGCCCTGCTATACCACACACTAGTTTTTCAGTAAATAATACATTCTTGGAGATCACAGTGTGATCAAATATTTTGTAACATGACTTAGTAACGTTCCCTCGATTTTATAAATCAATTTCTTTGACGAGGATTCTGGGTGTTGTCTGTCAGGTCTGAGTGCATCATCTTGGGAATCCCAAGGAACATCAAACTTGGGCTTTTGAAACTGTTGCATATGGCCAACCCGGAGCAAAAACCACCCAGGAATCTACTGATACTTGACACACATTAATTCACCTGCCTTTTTCATATAGTTTATGGCAAGAGGTCACCATTCTTGACCTTGTTTCATTATAAAACGTGGTACTAAATGTAAGAGTTGGGGTCAAGGAGATCACCCCACAAATCACAAAATACCCATCTCAAATAACCATGTATGGTTTATTGAATACAAAACATCCATGAATTTCAGGACAGATTTAAAAGTCCAAACCTAAGGATAATAGAATAGAAGAGAATTTAGATTTCCAGTTCACAGGTCCAGTAAGCATATTCAGTAAATCATAGCAGAAAACATCCATAAGGTAAAGGAAGAAAAGGCCATGAAGGTACAACAAGCCTACAGAATGCCAATTTAATCATACCAGAAACAATTCCTCCATTAACATAATAATTAAAACACTGAATGCACAGATCAAAGAAAGATCATTAGAAGGGGTAAGGTATAAATAACCAGTAACAAATAAGTTCAGACCTATCTGAATTACACCAGACTTCTCAACAGAGACTCCAAATGCCAGAAAATCTTGGGCAGATGTAATGCGGACCAAGGATCCTATACCCAGCATAATTCTCAATCACCATAAATGGAGAAACCAAAATATTTCATGACAAAACCAAATTTAAACAATATTTTTCTCTAAGAAAGCACAACAGAGGATTGTAGTAGGGAAACTCCAAGACAATGAGCTAAACTATACCCAAGAAAAACCAAGAAATAAATCATCTCTCAATAATTTCAAAAAATGAAGCACACAATCACCATTTCACCCATAACCAGAAAAAGAAGAGAAAGCAGCAACTATTGGTCTTTAATATCTAACCAGACCCTCTGTCACCAATCCCCCAGCTCCTAGGGAATAAACTGCCAGCCAAAGTATATACAGGGTCTATGGTTCTAGGTAACTGTGTAGAAGAGGACTGATTTAAGTGGCACCCATGTGGCGGGAGGCCATTGACTACGCTGAGGCCTGTTGCCCACCAAAAGTAGATGCTGGAGTTGTGAGGTGGGAATGGATATGTGTAGGTGGGGGAACACTGTCATATAGGCAAAGCTGAGCAGAAATGGGATGCAAGATATGATGAGGGGAGTGTGGAAAGCAGGACAACAGTTGAAATGTAAATAAATAAAATAACCAATTAATAAAAAAATAGCCAAAAATAAAATAAAAAGTGAAAAGGTAAAAGAAAACTTACAGCAAAACAAAACAAAAGAAATCCTTGTAGTGGATTGGCCTAATTCTGCTTGTATTTTAATGCTAATATGTAGAACTCAAGACTGGTTAACCTCCAAAAACTGACCCTGCTCCCAGTTAACTGTGATTATAAAGAAGCCAACAGCCAACAGCTGCACAGCAGAGAGATGGGGGAGGTCAGCTTTGAGGGCTTTGCTAGAGAGGATCATGAGGAGGGAAGAAGGAGGAAGAAGCTGCCAGAGAATAAAGGAAGAACATGTGTGATGGAGAGGAGAGAGGAAGAGGACAGCAGCCATGGTTAAGGGAGAGGAGAGCCTGGTCCTGAGGGCTGTCCAAGTGCAACAAAGAGCAGCCAAGATGCTACACAGTCAGTAAGAGTTGAGCGTTATTGTTTGGAAAGTAGATCTGATACCATGGAGGGCAGGCAGCTGCCCAGCTACTGTGCTGATTAAGGCATATGATGAATAAATTTACAAAATATGTATAACCAGTAAGGAGCTCTGTAGAGGATCCTAAAAGGAATACTTTAGTTTGAAGAGAAGGATAAAATACCAGAGGAAACAGGAAATAACGTAACAAAACTAGAACAGTCAATCAAAAGAAGCCAATAAAACCCACAAAAATTAACAAAATTAAATACATAGGTTTAAATAATATTTGCATGTCACTAAACTCAATTCCCCAGTGAACAGACATTATTTAGCCAGAAACAGGATCACCATCATGAGAGATGTAGAGGATATACTAGGGAAACAGACCTAAGACACAGGTCCCTATAGCAATTCTATGCAGTTTCTCTATCCAGCTGACAGAATAGATTTCAAACCAATCCTGTCCAGAAGATGTAAGGAAATTCATTTCATACTTTGCAATTACCAAAAGATACTACAATCTAAATATATACATATTAAACACAGCAGTCACAAATTTAAATATATAATTATCAGATAGATCTGAAATTACCCATTAGCTATAATAGTGGTTGTGATTGTTTTTAATAGTCTATTCTGACCACTTGGCAGATCACATGCAAATAAACAAAAGAGGAGGAGCAGAATTCAGTGACATCATCAGTCAAATGGACCTAACAAACTACACTGAACTATACATATATTTTCTATCAGCCTGTGGATCTGTCTCCAAAATTGACCACGGATTAGGACACAGAACAGCCCTCAGGAAAGATAAGAAAGCTGAAGTAGTGTCATGCATTCTATCTGAGCACAAAGGAATCAAACTGGTATCACACAATAGAAAGTGCAGTCAGTACACACTCTCGTGGAAGGTCAGCAACACAAACAACACACTACTGAAAGGGCCAAGGGAGAAACACATAAGTAAATTAAAATTCCTAGAAATGAGTGACAATGAAAACACAACCACCACAGATCTATGCGATACAACATAGTTTTAGGAATTATGTTGCAGTCAGCAAAGCCAGAGCAGTGGACCCATCTAATCCCTTTGTCATGCATCAGAAGTAGAGAATGTGGAGTGTGCCCTGTTGGGTTAATGCCTTGAACTGGATCACCACATTCCCAATTTCCCTTTGCAATGATAACATATTTTTGGCATTACACATTGGATGTATGCAATTTGCCTTTTGATTTCATAGGGGAATAATTAAGGGACTTCCTGGAGGGACGAAAAGCACTGTGGATAAACTGTGTAGAGACTGAAAGACTACAGGGGTTTTGGAAGCTGAGCTAACGTATTTTTATGATGATATGTTTAAGAACCTATGGGGAATTGGGAGTGGAATATGGTGATTTGAATGATAATGGCCCCCATAAACTCACATATATGAATGTTTGTTGCTGGTTAGTGGAAATATTCGGGAAGAATTATAAGATACGGATTTGTTGGAGGAGTGTATGGGATTGGGCTTTGAGGTTTCCAAATTCAACACCATCTATAGTTAACACTTTCTCTGTCTCCGACTTGCACATAAGATATAAGCTCTCAGCCAGTTCTCTAGAAACATGGTGTCCTACCTGCTGCCGTGTACCCCAGCATAATATTCATAGACTCATGATCCTTGAAACTGTAAGGTGAAATAAACTCTTTCTTCTATAAGTTCCCTTGCTCATGGTGTCTCTTCACAGCATAGAAAAGAAACTAAGATCGGAAGGAACAGTTAAGTGAAAAATTTCTCAATAATATTCTGGAAAATAAAATTCAGACATTTACCAAAAGTGTCAGGTACCGTGATCAAGCTGGCTTGACTGCAGAGGTGCAAGAATGTTTCAACAAATACAAATGAATAAATAATTCACCACAGAAAACCAAGAACAGGAAACACACGATCACTGCAGTAGAGGCAGACAATCTCTTTGGCAAAATCCCACAGTGATTAATGCAAAAGTCCTGGAGAATCTGGGATATGGAGAAGACATACCTTAACATTATAAAGGCGATATGCAAGGCCAACAGCATCCTAACTGGAGGAAATCATAATGGATTTCCACTAAAATCAGGAATAAGTCACAGATGTTCATTCTTTTCATCTAATTCAACTAGTATGTGAAGTCTTATCCAAACAATATGACAATAGAGAGATGGAAAGGCATGTTAATATGAAAGAAAGCAGTCAGAGTATTCTCATTTGCAGGCGATATGATCCATATATAAAGAACACTACGAAACCACTAGCAAACTCCTATGGCTCATGGACACATTCACTAAAATCACAGTAAAATCAATAGAACTCCTGTATACCAACAATAAATATGACGAAAGAAGCCAAGAAAACAAACCCATTCAGAATAAAAATCTTGTAATATCTAAGGAAGTAAAGACTTGTTAAAATGAAATCATTAGGAAAAATAAAAAAAAAAAACTGAAGAAACCAGAAAATGAAGAGGCCTCTCATTTTCATGTATCAGTATGATTTATATTATTATATCGAATCCTACCAGAGTCATCTACAGGTTTAAATCCATCCCATTATAATCCCAATACAGATCTTCATGGGAATGAAAAAAAAAATCTCAGAACTCACATGAAAGCACAACTGAGCAGGGCAGTCAGACACTGCTAACTAATAAGGCAGTAAAGCACTGCGGGAGGCATCACCTTTAATGATTTCACCTTCATTTTGGGGAATAGTAAAAAAGAAAAACCAGCATGTTAATATCATGAGAGCAGACACAGTGCCTAATGGAATAAAATTGAAGAGCCTGATATTGGCCTATGTTCTTATCAGCATTTGGGTTTTGAGAAAAAGGAAAACAAACAAACAAAACAAAAAACTCACAACCCCCCCTCCCACCACCACACACAAGTGCAGTTTTCAACCTGTGGGTTGCAAGCCCTTCAGGGAACAACCACATATGAGACATACTTTATACATGCTATTTACATTACAATTCAAAACAGTAGCCACCTTACATTTATGACTTAGCAATGAAATAATTTGGTAGTTGGGGCTGGTTACCACAATGTGAAGAACTGTATTCCTTGAGTTGTTCTTGGTCATAGTATTTTTCTGCAGTAACAGAAATGTGACTGATATATAAACTGGTACCGAAGTGAGTGGAGATGTTTGTGAGGAATCTCTTGATTTTTTGGAGGAGGGTGGGAGACTTTGGATTGGGAAAACTGTTGAATTATTTAAGGAGATCTTAACAGTTCTTTTAGTTTTCCACATGGGAGACATAAGTATTGTGAGTCTGTGCAAAATAGAGCCTCTCTGATGAAACTTCAAAGGATGGCAGGAACTCTATTGGTGACTGGCTTAGAAGCAATTGATATAATTTTGGCAAACAATCTGTCTCTTTTCTGCCTGTTTACTAAGAAGTGACCTGAAGATAAATAAAAAGCTAATTGACTAATTGTTTTGAGCAAACTTCAAGGGGTAGATATCCGGTGACCTTCCTCATATGGTAGGAATGTGTGTTTGTATTTTTCATTGTTAATGTAGCCAGGACTTCAGTTAATCCTGCCACATTCAGGGTCTGGACACATAGGAAACTGCAAGATCTCCCAGGATTTGGAAAATGTCCCAATTGTTGTAAGGTCCCCAAAACATGTTGTCACCCCACACACATTGGGAAGCAACTTAAAGGAACATGACCCCCTCATTCTCAAGAGGAAGGGTGGGTGGGTGGTTATTTGTCTGCCGTGGGCTGTAGATGATTATTGTCAGTTAGGGGGTTGGTTGCAAGTTCTTACTGGCCATGGTCAGGGAGGAAACAGTAAATAAACAGATTAGAATCAGGAATGTCTTTCTTCCTTTCTCTTTGTCTCCTCAATTCTCTGTCTAATGTTGTGGGAAATCAGGAGAAGGGACTAAAATGACAAAATCATAGATCACTGTATCTCTATTTATACTAGAAAACAATACCAAGTCTCAAATATTTTAGGATGGCATGGATTTTTGAATGATGATAGAATTTAAAATTGTACTTGCATAAATGATTCAATTCATTTTTAAGATATAAGTATATGCAACTTATTCACAATGTGGTGTAAAATTCTAATTTTATAAAATTACTACTGCACACTGCCGTGGATAATTAAGGAATTCAAGCTAGTACTTTCCAACTATAAATAATCAGTCTTCCAGTCATGTTAGGTACTGCTTAAGTTAGGTACAGAAATAAGCTTTATTTAACTTCCTGTGTATGTTTTTAAAGTTAAGTAGGAAGTAAATCCCTTGGGAAAAAAAGCCACATTTGTCCACTGAGATAGACATTACATACAAAGGTGGTTCTCAAATCCTTTAGAGATCTGAAAAATCTGCCATTTCAGATGTCCTAATAGTTAAAGGCTTTTCACAGTGGGAGAGACCTCAACTCCTGGTAGTGTCCCCAATCTATTCTGAAAAAGATGATGGGCTCTAAAGAACCATTGGGTGAAATACTACCTACTTACCTCTACTGCTGCCAGAAAGCTGTCCAGACTGTGCAGAAGTTGCTCATGGGGAAGTCTGTGTCCCAGTTTTTGGAAAAAAAAATAGGATAGTCCTTCAAGTGACCTGCTTCAAAGGATTGTTGTCAGAGCTCCTGGCCCAGTGAGTTGAAGGTGGATGCCACAGTGACACAGGAATATTTGCTGACTGACTCCCAGGGTAGCCAACAATTTCTGTCATTTCTTTAGATTTGGAAGCTGTTTGCTCTGAATTTCCTTTTATTCAGGCAACATTTCTCCTCCTCAGATCTTGGATGGGGTTGAATATTAGATAGTTTAGTCTTAACCTTTTCTTGTTATGAGAATCAGAAAAACAAACTTGTTCACCATCGTGCAGAAATGTGACAGCCAGGAACCTGGACAGGAACAGGGTGGACATGGGAGGCTCAGAAAGCAGGGCTCTATGGACAGTCCACAGCAGTATCAAAACTCCTGCGATAACCGCTCTGGCACCATAAGTCCTGAGAGAGGATGGGGATGCCAGGAGAGTATGCGTGGTCTGCCCACTGCCTGGGACTTTTAAAAGCTTGTACCACCCCCGAGCACATAGAAGAGCTTGAGCAGAAAGAGGCCGATGCCCAGAAGCCGCTGCTGTGGTAGGAGGCAGTTATGGCGGTTGGAAGTGGGGGTAGAGGTGGAGGAGGGATGGGAGAAGACCGAGGAGTTTCCCCAAAAGACAAGAACAGACACCATCCTTACTACTCCAGAACCCACACCAATCCCACCCCACCCCTAAAATGCCCAGTCCACTGCCAAACCTCCCCATGCCAAGCATTCACAGCTTCATCCCCACTGTGCTCATTTCTTTTTTTTTTTTAACTTCTTATTTATTCTCTGTGAACCTCACATCCTGCAGCTCAACTCCATTCATCTGCCCTCCCCTCAGGTCTGCACTCCACCCTTGCATCCTGCTCTAAATCAGAGCAAAAATAATCTTCGTGTGGAAGCTGAATAAAGAAAAAGAAAAAGAAAATTTGTACGCAAAAAATGTGTCAAATTTTAAGGATGAAAGACATAAACGCTTAAATTGTTTGGAATTAATGAAAGTACATTTGGTCTCAGAAGACTTATTATGGTTAATAAATGCAAGTTATGATAGATAAGGGATACAAAGCTTAAAAAGTGATAGAAAATGATTTAGGTACAAAATTTTAGACGAATATAATTTAGATAACAAAGTACCTTCTCCAATTTTGCAAAATACGAATGGACAGAATATTGTGACAGTAATTCTTACCTGATGCATCTCATAAGTTTTCTTATTTTATCTAGCTTATTAATGTTAAATTAAAGGTATTTCTTGGAGTAAAAGCGGAAATGCTGAGGTGACCTCCCTTTGTACTAAGGTGTGTCAACTTTCAATTGTTAGTTCTGTACTGGCAGTGAGCTAAGTGCTGGCAGGATTTCTCTTGTCATTTCTATGTCCCATCATCAGCTTTGCTATTTTGTGGATGTTTGTCCTTCTCACCAGCTCAACACAAGCTAAGAGATGTATCAGGTGTTGTCTCACTGCCGATTGGATGTAATAAAGATCTGATGGCCAAGAGCTGCTTTAGGAAGTATGTGGGCAGAACTTCCGGGCATAGAGAGGGACATAGGCAGAGGCAAGCTAAAGCAGGAGATTCAAAATAGACATGGGCAGGAAGAGATATGGAACAGACCACGGCAGAGGGGTAAAGAGCTAAGCAGCAGGTGGGTCTCAATGGTAGAAGAATGGGCTTAATTTTTAGAGAAGATGAGGGACTGCCCAGTGAAAGGCCTAAGATTCAAACTATGTTCGAATTCTCCATGTCCCATTTACACCTCAGGCAACTCTGTGAAAATAGTACACAATACAGTAGTAACATGGCTTTGAGCCTGTGGTTTGGTTACTTTTGGTCACTGTTCCTCAAGACTGCAGGAGAAGGAACAACACACAGGGCAAACACATGAAAACCATGTGCAGCTTAGAGTGGAAAAGATCACTAAGAAGTTTAGTGTCACAGCAAAGTCATGTGCTGAAGAGGAGGGTGACATAGTTAAGGAGATGAATGTTATTGACGATAAGCCTCCTGCCTCTGTACTGTAGAGATGTGGAAGGTGTCCTCAAGGCAAGACTCTTACCAATTAAAGTTCCAACTTGGAAAAGGGAGCTCAATAGATTTCGTGCTCCTACAAAGCAAGTGCATAGGGAAGCTGCTGCAGTTGTCATCCAAGCAGGCAGCTGACAGGTCAGTGCACCTCATATGGCACGGAATTTGGAGGAAAAAAGATTTTAAGATTCAGGATGACATGAACAGGACCAGGCGACTCTCGCATTTATGCTTTTATTATTTGAGGCTTGAATTAGAATGATACTCATAGTCTGATGTTTTTTAGTTTTCTTTCATTATTTTATCTACATTTCCAATTTATCTCCCACTCCATGTTCCTCTACATGAGTCTCTCTTCTGTCCCCCACACCCTCTCCCTATGAGATTGCTCCTCCACCCGCCAATTCACTCCCGCCTCAGAGGCCTAAGTTCCAATATCATGGTTCATGAAGCTTCCTCAGAAACAAGGTTCTCCCGTCCCAGTGATCCCAGATAAGCTAGTCCTCTGCTACATATCTACCTGGAGACATGGGCACACCCTGATTCTTTTATTAGTTACCTTAGTTAAGGTGTCTCTTCACAGCAATAGAGCAGTGACTGACAGGCTTAAATTCACTTTGCATCCCAATTGCTGTCCTTTCTCTTGTTACTTCTCTCCCACAGTTCCTCCCCAATGTCCTCACACCATCTCCTCTGAGAGAGTAGAGGAATATCCCTCAGAGTGTGCCTCCACCAAGACACATCAAGTTTTTGTAGGGCTGGTGGACCTTCTCCCACTGAGGCCAGGGAAGACACCTGAGTTAGGGTATCAGATTTCACAGACAGGCAAACCTTTGGGGATAGCCTCGGCTCCAGTTACTTACAACAGGGTATGTAATACTGTATTAAACTTAGTAAGGTTTATTTACCTTCACCTGGCAACTCATCCTGAGAAACAGTGCTCTGGCCTGATGCTTTTGTTTTCAGCCCTATCTTCCTCTTTCTTCTGTGCTTACCACTGTAACACAGGAGAAGCTTCTAATATTAATGTTGCCAGATCTTTCCGGTCTTGGGGGATAATTCTATTCTGAGTTGTATATGGATTTAATATCTTCTTTACGTATGATGAATATATACTTCAGGAAAGGACTGCTTCCTTGTTTCTATTAAGATCTAATATGACTAAAGGATTCTGATTAATATTCCAGAATCGTAGGCCACCAGGTTGGTATGTCATCACTCACTGAAGTGAGGTGAATTTTATAACACCTTTTGGCCACCCACTTTCAATGTCATTATGTGGTATTGCCTTAGGTTCTTTTCTACATTCCCCTGCCTTTGGCTGAGTATATGTTTGAGGTCTCTCTGTGACTGTGCAAAGAAGTAAGAGCTAGGGCTGGGCCACAAAATAAGAAAGTACTTGTTCATCCAAAAACAAAAACAAAAAACAAACAAACAACCAAAAAAAGCTCTAGGGTAAAATATCGGTGCTAGTGCTGAACTGAACTGCCGGAGGTAATTTTTTTTAAAGTAAATAACTCTATCTTGGGGCTGATAATATGAATCAAATATCCTGCAACATAAGTGTGCAATGTTGCCTTCATTTTATAAATCAAGTCTGACCACCGTTTTGGTTGTTTCCAATCATGTCTGAGTGCATCATCATGGGAACCCCAAAGAAAATCAGAAATGGGTCCTTGAAGCTGATGCACAGGGCCAGTATTGACCTGAATATTACAGAGGACACCTTGATTTTTAACACAAGGGATCATTTCTCCATCCTTCTTGTCACATAATTTATGACAAGATGTCACCTTTCCTAACCTTAGCTTCTTTTCCTAAGTGCTGCTGAAGGGAAGATTTGGTGTCAAGATGTCTGGACTCAGACCACAGGAACACTGAATTCATTTAAATAGGTGTAGTTTATTGAATGCACACCAATACAGTTCAACCAGAGCAACAGCTCACAACTGTGTACTGGACATTGCTAGGCCCAGCTCATTGCAAAATCCACATGGGCTAAAGCACAAGTGCTGGAAATGCTGCTGTCTATGGGCCCTGACTCGGGTCATTTTACACATAATTGTTCCTATTTTCCTTGAATCTAATGGGTCCTATGTGAAGCTCATAGTTGGGGAACTTGTTAAGATTAACAAACCTCGTAACATACAGAACATAACAGGGTATGTGACCAGCACCACACAGTTCAATGTCAGGTTTTTTTGTTTTTTGTTAGTTTGTTGGCATCCATGATGTGGAGGCGTATTACAGAACAATAGGAAAGAGCTGGCTGCTGTGTAACAAATTTGCTGCTATTAAGGTAGGTATGGGAGCAAGACCTCAGCAGTAGCCCTTAAGATGGGAAGGAGATGATGTGTTTGATACCTGAAAGGAGCTGCCTCAGCTGTGTTTCTCTGCCTGCTCAGTGCCCATTCACCATCACTCTGTCCCTGAAGAGGAACTCAAGGTCAGCCCCCTGCTGCCTGTGAGCCAGGACTAGGCACAGAAAGGCAAGGCCACAGCACTGGTTTCAAATTCCTCAGTAATGCTGGATTTCCAATAATGTACTTGTATACACCAATACAGTGTGGTAAGTTACAATATATACTAATCATTTCTTACATAGGGCAACAGTTGATTGACTACAACTAATTCTATTTAAGAAAAGAGAAAGAAACCTGGCTCTTGTGGAAATATACAAAGAAATATCTACGATGCTGGGGAATGAATTCTGCCATGGACTGAACTCAGAATGGGGGCGGGGGTTGGAAGAAAGATGCATGGTTAAATAGCCCACCGGGTTCAAATTGTGTCAGCTTGATTTAATCTAAGGACAAAAAGTGGAGTATCTCTGATGGCTTTCTTTTAAACCCTTGAAAGGATCCCTGGGGACTGGCCTCAGTACTTCATACTTCTTGCTGGGGCAACAATGCTCAAGGAAGCTTGAGATTGTCATAGGCACAGTATTATGCTACATATACAGAGTAGATAATACTAAGATGTTCAGATGGTGATATCCAGTTATATATACTCTTAATGTGGACCTAAGGAAAGAGAGATCAAGGTCCTTACAATAGAAAGATCAGTTCCATTTTTTTCTACCATTCCAAACTGAACGACTGGTAGGGAGAGAATGGTAGATAATCGAGAATTGGTGGATGATGCTTTGAATGAAGTGTGGGTTTCTGCGCTGGTTTAAGACAGGGTCACAAGTATCCCATGTTGCCCTCTCCCTGGCTGGCCAGGTTCACTTTGAGCTCAGATAAACCTCCTTCCACTTTCCAATAGATAGGCTTACAAGAGTGGCTTCCAAGGACTGTGAGGACAGCATTAGCCTTTGACAGTTGAGGTGTGTAACCACAACTATAGTTTTAGCCACGTTTTCCCATGTCTACCAGCTATTTCAGATTGTTGCTGTTCTATGCCTGACAATCAAGGACACAGAAAAATAACCTGATAGAGAGCAAGGACATGGTGATCACATCCTTACCTCTTCTGTACGTTCTGGATGAGGTTTGTTAAAATTCCAATATTGCAAAAAGCTTTATATAGGGCCCATCACATCAAGGGTCACTGTGCACTGTTCTATCTAAAATGTCTAATCAGAACTGACCACCAGATAACACTTCCTGCAGTCCTCATATGAGAAGCTTTGGATTTTGTTTTGACTTTTCCTTTTCTCTGTCTTTCTTATTTTTTGCTATATAAGTTGAGAGAAAGATAGTTAGGGCCATGACTTTGCCCCCAAAATTTGAACTATGGATGTGATCAATCAATGTTAGTGTGTGCATTCTATAAAGTATTCATTTTTCACTATGATAGATGCTTTTGTGTTTGGTGTGGTGGCCATTTCCCAGTGTACAGGTGCTGGGACCTTGCTCTATCCACTTAATGATGTTTATAGCCTCATTTTAGACCTTTCTGTGCACCCCCTATATCTCTTTACTATTTTATTTTTCTGATAGAAGCTCATGGTATATCTTACTCAGGCCTGTGAGCAGTGCTCCTTTGGCGACATTGGTGCACAGAGGAGAACCCCACCACCAGCATGAGGTTCCATTCACTGGTGGCTCCAATATGGCACTTTCCTCTGCCAACTGGTCTCCACACTTTTCCTAGCACCATAAAGACTTCAACTCTTTCTCCTAAGGAATATTCTGGCAATTGTCCATTGCTAAGCACATGACTTCATGAGTGTTCCCCTAACACACACCCATGTTGTAAACTACCATGCAGACTATTTCTTGATGTGATTTAAAGCACCTGTACATAATGAGACAGGAGAACTTTTGACTGCATATTCAAGCTGGTATGAAATCTCAGGAAGTTTTAATGGCTAACATTGTTGAATGAGGATAATTTGAGTTAGGATGAGACATTTTGGGGCAAGATATCGAAGGAAACATTCATTTAGATGCATAGGAATTACTAAGGTTTTTTTATAATCAAACCTTGAAGAAAATTTGGCTTTGGAAGCAGGAGATGCTCAGTGACTCTGCCCCAGGAAAGGCTCCTGGAAAGGGCACCTCTGCTTATGCTCAGTACAGGGAGATTATTAGCAGGAAGGCAAAGTCTGCTCCCCATGACATCTGCTATCCCTTCTTGGACATTCTATTGTCTCCTAGAGAGTTCTGGCATCCTCTGTGATGTCACCACTGTTGTAGTGACAACCAGTGCCCTAGTTTCTCTCAGTCTGAGTCTGGCAGTTACAAGCTAAGACATGTTTTCCCGTCTTCGCAAGCGTTTTTGGAGGGGGAACGTCGATTGTGGACAGACTAGAGTGAAGGAATCTGGCCTTTCGTCTCAAAGTAATGATGAACAGAGACAGCACTTCTGGGGAATGTTTAGTAAGTTCTGGGCAGTATATTTTGAGCTCCCTGTCAGGGGGGCTGCAGGCTTAAGCTGACCTTTCTAGCAATGGGCCACAACAACTGGAGCATCTGAAAAGGAATTGAATTTTCATGAATATCACAATTCCTGAAAGTCAGGATTTCAGAACTTTAGTTTCCCCAACCCCACAGGGAGTATATGGTAAGGCCAATGCTATTATCCTGTGAATTTCTGGCCTTTACTTTTACAGTGAATTTGTTAGGTTACATTGATATAATAACATGATCAGGAGTCATGGAGGGTCCACCTTTTCTGAGTTTAGACAGGGCAGCAATGTATTTCACTCTCATTGCTTCTTTAAATACAGTGGACACCTGACAGTAAGAACAGGGAGAGAATTGTGCTCCAGGCAATAACCTTATGTTCTTAGACCTCCTCTGATTTCTTCTAACTGGCAGGGTCATCGTTAGCTTTATATATTAGAGGTTGTGTGTTACACACATTTTTCTAAAATACCAAAACTGTTTGGAACATGTGGACCAAGATTCAGCCTGTAACCTATTGGAACTTCTGGGGCATTTGTTATTTCATATAAGGGAATTGATAAGTCTGTTGAACATGTCCTTCCTGGAAATGTGTTTTAAATCCAAAGTTGTTGGCCTAGAGTATCAGGGTAGGACATCTGAGTGTCTCCAATCACTCAAGTCTTGTGGATGGTGAATTTATCATCTGAGTTCTGAAGCCACAGGGGTTAGGGTCCTGAAACCAAGCTGTACCCTGTTCAGCTGATGATAATCCTGGAGAAGCCATCTCCGTGTTCCATGTAAGCACCTGATGTCCGGAATAGGGAACACCTGGCTGCTTACATCTCTTGGTCTCTATAGAGTAGTGGGAGAACTGAGATCCACTGAGGATGCCTCTTAAGGATAGACCAATCGCCTAGCAATGACACTGGGTTCCAGGCTTGTTCTCCTGTTTAGGCCTCACTGTGGTCTATGTACACTCTATGCATTCTCCCCATGCAGGTTCACTTGTGTTCTTCTACCTACAGATGCTGGGAGAGAAACATCTTCCCCTGAAACTGCCCCAAGCGAGAATCAGGCCAAGAAGGAAAAAGAGAGGCTGATTAAAGAGCTGCAGCTCATTACCAAGGAGAGAAATGACCTGAGAGATCGCCTGAGGTTTCTGACAGAGAGATCCATGAAGAACAGGTATGAATCGCTCCAAATGCTCTTGTTTCATTCCTGGGACTGCAAGGTCACCTTCATCTTATCCTATTAAGGTTTTGGTTCTAGAAAGCTGGGCCTCCCTAACCACCCTGTGCTAAACCTCACCTCCCATATAGAGGAGATTCAGAATCTGACCCTTCCTGAGGAGCGAGATGGAAAATGGACTCATCTGCTTCCATTTATTGAAAAGCAGAACTTGTGGTCTGAATGAAGAATTCGGGGATAAAGTCAGGGAAAGTGAGTGTCTAGTGTGCGTTTGCAAAGCCCTTGACGGATGGTGGCTTTGCAAGATTGTAATTGCAGTGAGTTTATGGTGAGTCTCTGTACTTGCTAGGCAGGGGACTGAGTGCTGGAAGATCCAGGCAGCAGCCTGAGGGGCCTGGTCCCAAACTGTTCATCTCAATGCTTGTCTAGAAGGTCTAAGGTTCAGGCCTGTTTGTTATTTTCTGTGTGTCTTGCCCTCTGAGACAGCAATGGTGGATGCATTTCTCCTGGTTTTCACAGTACCCTCTGTTTCCATATTTCTCTTTCTCTTTCTCTGAGTCTGTTTTTACATTTCTCTTTTTTGTGGGTATTTCTCAGTCTGTGAGTCTGTATGTGCATACATCCAAATGCATATGGACAACTTTTATATGTTTATATTTCCCTCCACACTTGGAATCTAGGGGTCTATGTCTTGGCCTGAGTATTTACCTGTAACACTTTCATGGTCATGTGAATGCTTTGTTCTGGGAGCCCCACTGTCAACAGCAGAGTTCTTTGCCTATGTGACCACGATTGTCTGTTTATTTGAATTCCTTGTGCAGATTTTAATTTTGTGTTGATATAAGGTCTGTTATCAAAACAGGAGAAAAGAAATCACCGGTTTCTGGCTGTGTTGGGTGGGGGAGCATGGAGAGGTGTGGCCTAGGCTCTTGATAGCTTAACTGGCTTGACTTCAGATTTCCTCTTGATTGAACAAAGGGAGCCAGGGAGCCCTCCATCTGGATGCTGAGATTCTGGTGTCCTGGACAAACAAAAACAAGTTTCTGAAGCTGAAGAAGATCCCAATATGTACAATTCAGAAGGTGTCCTTCCAGGGCTGGTGTAGTACAGGACCCACCCTGAGTTCATATATTCCTAAATGCCGATGTTCATTGGATTCTATCATTTGGGGCCAGGCCACACTTCAGGCCAAATCCATATTATGAAGACCTGGAGAGAATGGAGGAGGCGGTCATGTCAATTCTGCACAACTTAGAGATGGAGAACACTGAGATCCATGAGAACAACCATGAGCTGAAGATGGAGATGACCTTCTCTAGGCAAGTCCTGGTCAGAAAGGCTGTCACCTGTGGAATGGCCATTTATGACTTCTTTGTTCTGGATTGGACAGTCTTCAGCTCTGGTTCTATCTCTTGTGCTGTTTGCACATCAGTGTGCCAGGGTCATTAGGACTCAGTTTTCAGTTCCATAAAAGACTGTTACTCATCCCAGGATTGTCTAGGCATCTTCAGAAGGCTCTAGATAGAACAGCACTGATTGAAGTCAGCAGGTTATTAGGCTGACCTGGACCTATGGTGTCATACCAGGTTTTACAAAACTCAGTGTGTGGACCACATGGTTAGCATGACCTTCTCTTGGTTCTACTGACCTCCTTTGAGGGTGTTGGCCCACTACTAATTGATGTTGCCCCCCTGCATTGGGCTTTCATGCATAGTTGTATATCCATGTTCTTTTTGAGAGATGCGGACACTAATGTGTGCTCAGGCAAAACATACAATTTATTCTTCCCGGAATTTACTCTTTGTGGTTTGTGCAGCAGCCTTATATGTATCGAAATGAATTCTATTAAGTCTTCATGGGTATCTGGGTCCTGGTGGAGTTAGTGGCACTCGGGAGTGGGAATGGGAGAAAGGGGCAGCATGATCTTACTATGCAGACTGTATTTCCAGAAACCTGCTCAGCCAGCTCCTGATGGAGAACACATGTAGGAAGAAATTGGTCCCACTGAAGCACGAGAGCAAGGAGGTGCATCTTGATTGTGCACTGAACCAGAAATATTTGGTTGACTTCAACAAGAAAGATAAAGACCAGCAACGTCCAGACCCAGCGTCATCTGGCAGGGATGAGCAGCTGTGTTAGCTTAAAAATATCTGATAATGTTTGCCAATTTGATACATCTTTGCTCTCTCCTACCACCTTTCTAATTTACACTCACAACCAGCCAACCACCTCATGTAATGGAATTGTTCATTGCTCTGCCTATGCACAAGTATTCTGGGAAGCCAACCACTTTTCAGAAACTGAATTATTTTGCAAATATATTTGTCTGCTCTTTTTGAAGCTGCAGTATAGAAATGGTGACAGATTAATAACATACCTCATTATTGCATATCCATGTGATAGATTGGATGCTATGTAGAGTTTTGAACAAGTTCTTGGTTCTTTAACAAATAACACTCTGTGGTCATGTGACTTCTTGTGTAGGAAGCACTTTTGCGGGATAAGAACAAAGCGCAAATGTCAAATTAGTACTTGTCATTGGCTTTAACCTTGGTGACATATGGACATCTCCTTTCTTCCGGCAACCCAATGAGGTCTCTTCCCATTGCCCTGTTCTTGGTTTGCACTGGTATAAGTCTGGGTCCCAGATTGGCAGCCCACATTACTTTGAGGCTCTCTGGAGATTTTGCCCTTCCCAAAGAGTTAGCAACAATGATATCAGTTAAAAGGTCCATGTCGACTGTCCAATAGAACTGAGGTGGTAGAAGGCAGCCTTCTGACAGCTGCCTTGCATTTCACCACCATATCAGTGTCTGAAAAACTGCCTTCCTCTCCCAGGTCTCAGAAAGTGCAAGAGAGCTGGAATTGTACACACACCAGTAAGAGAGCTTCCTGAAGAATAAGTTGCTTTCTCAGGAGTCCCTGATGACAAACATCCTGAATGGCAACAAAATTTTTGGATGAGTATTCTTCCTCAGAGTTAATTTGTCATTGCTTAGAGACCCTAAATTTATATAACACTAAGCCAGCCTGACTGATTGAGGTCTTACTTTCTTCTCAGAAAACAGCACTTGAGAGACAACTTGGGGGCCCTCCTTTCATTATGTGTGCAAGAGGAGAAACAGGAATACATCTGTGCTTCTAAATGTTCGTTAAGAATGTGCTGTTTAGAAATATTTTTGTTATGATTTTAATTGAAATTTTCTTTTTGTTGTTTCATATTTATATGTTCTTGTTACTGTTTTTATCTTTTCAAAAATTTTTAATATTTTAATTTATTCGTTTTAATCCTGTTTTGTTGTAAAAATGAATTCCTTATGAATAACAATTGAATTCTATCTCTTGACTCTTAAGACCATCATTCTTATTCAAGGGTTCTGTCCCCTCCTGTGGACTTAGAACTGACAGGTGGAGATGGATCTCTGCATGTTCCATGGATCCTGGGATAATAAGTGAATTCAAAGTCACCGAGGGGTACCCAGTGTGACAGTGTCTTTTGTGTGGATAATGTGGCTGTTTCTCGGACACACTTTATGAAGTAATCACTGACATGCTTTACCCAATTGTTAGGGTCCATGTGGTTCTTCTGAGAGAGCAGCAGATGCTCTATCCTGTGAGTCATCACCACAGCTCCTGCAGGTGCTTTTGTCCTTCCACATCATGTACTGTATTAGGTGGACAGGATCACCTCCAATCAAATAGAGAGATCTCAGGAGATGTGTATTCACAGGAAATTTACTGAGCTGTGCATGCTCAATGTGTTAGCTTGCCAGCCATCCCTACAGGGCTCTGGTGTTCCCACTGCTCATTGTGGGTCAGGATCATCCTCCAGCACCACTTAGTGTCCATATTAGAGCAGATCTTTCACATATTATCAATGATGACCATATGTATTCTGCACATCTGACAAAATACAGAATAGAAATTAGCTTCCTGTTGGGCAGATTGGCATAATGATTGTTTTGATTGTTAGCATGAAAATTATTTTAATCTAAGCAGTTTAGGCAGGAACTTCAAGAGCATCCATAGTGAATGCAGCCTACAGCTGTGAACACATGTTTCTGTTGGAGAGCAGGCCTGTGGAAGCCCAGAACCTAGGTGGGACAGTTCAAGCTACCCTTTTCCATGGCCAATCTGGGAACGTATTGAGATTGTATTTTCCAGGTGACAGATTTCCAATTTATGGAATTGAACTAACTTACTGAAAGTGCAGTTGACTCAGAGAGTTAAAGTACAGAAGGAATAATCCAGAATGCCCACAAAAGCTTGCTGTCACCCCAGGGCTTTTAAAAGCTCAGCAGCTAGGGAAGCAATGTAGTATTTGGTTATTCTCATGCTTAGGTCTAGTCATTCATTATAAGCTGACCATGACACAAAAAGAGTCATCTGTGTCACAATAGAAACTAGTTGTAACTAGATCCACCCCACACTATCACATCACTACCATATTTGAGGTTCTCAGTTACTATCTAAGACCCTGGAAGAGGCCTGGGTCTTGCTACACAAACTCATAATTTATGTCTTCATGACACTGTGTGCTTTGTTCTGTTGATGCTACCATTGGCATACAATACCTTGGATACTTTGTGCTGACATCTGTGACCTGAGACAATAGTTCATGTCATCCTAACCTGAATAAACTGTCCTTAAAGTACAATGTGGTATGAGGGGCCTTCTTTTCCTATGAGATTGCAAAACATTTCCAGTCTTCAGTCAAGTCTGTCAGCCATTGTCAGTGCCTGTCTTGAGATGTCCAACTTTTCAGCTGAGAGTCTTCATCCAGGCTGCTCTGTAACTTTGTAGAAGATTAATAGGGTTCCTGTCCTAGGATTTAATTCAGTGTGACTGTACTTGCCGAACATGCTCAAAGCCCTGTGATCCACCCTAGCCCTCTGTGCTTTAGAGAAAGAAAATAAAGAACCACATTGCACTTGAAGTTTCTCCTCCAACAGAAGGAGAGCCTGCACAGGGCCTTTAAGTAACTCTAAGCCCCAGCTTCCCCACAACTCCCTCCATCAATTCCATTATTGTTGTGTTTTCATTACTGCTCACTTTCTTTCTTGTGTGCAAAGAATGTGCACCATGTCAGTAAAGCGTGTGTGTGTGTGTGTGTGTGTGTGTGTGTGTGTGTGTGTGTGTGTGTAGTCCCTAGTGAAAACTGTCGAGGTGCATGCAGACTCATGCTACTGCTGTCCCATGGCACCTTGCAGGGAACACTGAAATCGTGGGCTACTTTAATACAACCTAAACCAGGTGTGCATGGTTTTCAGTAAGATTTTGACATCACCGCTACAGAGAGCAGAAAAAGCTTCAGTAGTTACATGGATGTGATCAATCAGTGTTAGTGTGTGCATTCAATAAAATATCCGTTTTTTACTAAGTTAGATGCTTCTGTGTTTTGTGGGGTGACCCATTGTCAATGTCTAGTGAATTGGGGGCCCTGGGTACAGTATACCTCCAGGACAAGGGGGAGCACAGCAAAGGCAGAAGCAACTACACACAGTTGCAAGCTTTATTAATCCCTATATACCTGGGAATATGAATAACTACAATTTTCATTTTGTCAAGATACCATAAGATCATTATTCCCAGGATACCAGGAACAACTGAGGGAAGACTAAACAAAGAAATACGGATAAACAAAGGCTTCTTCTCAAAATATTCATAAAACAAGTCACCTCCCTTATTATAATCAAAATGTACTCACCATTACCTAGAGAGCATTAGAACCACTTCCAGAGAAACAGGACATAGCAGAACATAGCTTAAGGCCAAGTGAGAAAACATTTTCTTCTCCAGGGTGGCATTCCAGCCCCTACTTGAATCTGTCACCAGGCCTTTCTTGACCCTGCCTGGGAGCTGCATCTGTATGTCTTAACAATTCCTTCTTTTTTCTTTTGTTTTAAAAGAAACACTTTCCATAACATAGCAAAAGTCTTTGTAGGGGTTTAATCATGTAAAAATAAAGCAACATAATACATAATGTACATAAGATTATGGCAAAACAAGCTCCTCCCAAGCTATGGAAAATCCTTTGAAGTCAAGCCTTGGGATCTAATCCTGTCAATTGATCAGCCAATAATTTAGCTATTTCCATAGGGGTAGTATCTTCTAGCTGTTTACCAAAAGACATTCGAGCATCATATTTCAAGGCATTAATTACTTTTGTAGCACTTTCATCACCTTCCAAATAGGCTTGAATTAACTTCCAATCATGTTCTGAATCATTATCCATATATTTATTAACACAAAGGTAGTAGGATTTCAATCATGTCTTAAATCCTCATATTTTTCAATAAATAACATCTTTCGACCCAACCATTCTACTGTTTGTTTTGAAACATCTACTTGATGTTGAAGTCTAGTATCAGTTTTAGTTTGCTCTATCCATAACTCATGTGAATCTTTATGCCAGTCTTCAACAAAATGCTTTGTCTCAATAGATGTTTTTAATGCTATGCTGCAAATGGCTGCCAAAGTAGCAACAGAAATAAGGCTTAAAATAGTAGCTACAAACTCCAATAATTCTTTTACGGTTCCTCAGCAGATTATTAAAAAATTCAATAATCATATAATTAAGAGGATCTTGAGACCAATGATGTCTCAAATTAACAGGCATCCATACATATATTTTTTGCTGAATATCATAATAGAATATTGATTTATATTAAACTGAATAGATGAATTAATACATGGATACTAATGACAGTACAAGCAAATCCATTAGCAAAATTAAATCTACCTATTAAAAAGAAATATGGCATAGGAATACAAGTAGTAACCTTGTCTTTCTTAAATGTTGTAACAATATACTGAGAGGCAGATTGAGTGTCCCAGAAAAGCTTCCATTAGCAAGCAAATCTTCTTTTAATGCAGTGACAGTCTTCCACAAATGAGCTTGAAACGCAGTAGGATCTTCCACAGAGGCCAGTGGGTTATCACCAATGCCTCCATCTCCACATTCCATCAGCAAGCATCCATTAAGGCGTTCACTCTCCTCTCAGTTCATCCTGGTAACATTTGACAAATCACAAGTGGTAACATTCCATTCTGAACATGTATTAATAATTGGCCATAAGGACCCCAATTTATTCATTTATCTTCAATAATTTTTCCAAACATGCCAGGGCAATATTTCCAATTGCATGGGAGATATTTTAAGCCTACATAAGTAAACCAAGCACAAATAGGATATACTGAAATGCTAACAAATGTAATGTTATTCCAATTTTGGTTATAGACCAAGCTGTCAATCCTGGAGACTGTAACAATTATTCCTGGTAATCGCCAATTTTAATAACCCGTTTGTAGGCCTGGACTCTTTCCTAAACACAAAGGCATTTTTAATCCAGCATAAGGAAAATTATACAAAGCTCCATCACGTCTATTCAAAAGGTCAAATTATTCCAAAGAGATGATAAAATGCTTGGGGTGGTGTATAAAACCACATCTGTTTCCCTGCCAAGTAGCAGGTTCAAATAAAGGTGGATAAGGAATATAAGCCTGATAACTCGCATTGGCCGCAACAGAAGAAACCGTGAGTAAAGCACACACTGCTAAAAATACGTGCTCACCAGTAAAGGACTTTCCTGAAGGAGACAACATAGTTTTCCTTTCCGGGCTTAATCGCTTCACCTAGGTAATGGGGTTGTCACCGCATCGATCCTTCTCCGTTGTCGTTTGTCGACACTAAGAGAAGCCAGGGCCTCAGTAATGGAGGACACCTCCTTCATCTCCGGAGAACATCCATCAGGAGAGAATGTAGCTGGTTTAACTGGATTCCTCTGAGGGTAGGGAGCGGTTCTTATCATTCTGTGCTTGGATCCGTCTCCTGGGTAACCAGAATTGTCCCCCATCCTGTAAGGAGACAAAACCCTCTCCCCTCCATACAGTAATGTCCCTTCCTGTCATTCAGCATCTCGGGCAATTTTTATCCATATTGTCTGTTCCATGCCTTCAGGGAGAAGTCCAATAAAGAGTCTATCTGCTCTTCATATAACTTCACCTTGTGGTAAATTAAGAAGATTAATAAAAAATAATGCTTATGCCAATATTACTCTGGGACTGGTATGCCAACCCCATTCAGGCTGTGTAAGGTCATCTCTTTTCCTTTTTAATTTTATAATTTGTCATTTCAGGGTATGGTGAAAACTTTCAACAAAAGCTTGTACTTGTGGATGGTATTCTATACCAGTAATATGTACAATATGATATCATTGACAAAATGTTTTTTTTTTTTGCTCTGATTGGTATTTTATTTCTCCTTTACAAGTTCCACATAATAGACAAAGGCTTTTTGATAACATTGTTATCTTTGCTGAAAATGATCATATAATCATTTTAAAAAGCACAAATGTGTACATATAGGACTGAGCTTTCTGCAGCCTGTAAACACCTCTGTGGGTTTAACAAGGAAAAAAAGCAATATACTGACAATTCAACTGTAACTCTTAGAAAAACACCTGTTTCCTTACCAAGCACGAGTGTCCTGTACAGGGACCTATCATCCCAGATGGCAATGAGTTCAAGCCTAGGGCAGCCAGGAGCAGCTCCCCACACCAGCTCAGAAGACCCTCCCCACCCAGCACTTCTTCCAAGTGCTCCTTAACCTCATCACAGGTGACAGCAGTTGCCCCAAGAGAGGACAGAGCAGCAGACACAGTGGTGGTGGTTCCCGAGTGTTGTGTGCGGCATTTCACATCCAGCATCTCAGGAACGTGTCCATGCAAGCATGCGTACCATTCTTTAGACTGCTCCCCTCATTTCATGAGTGAGGGGACCAGGCCTTCCTAATTCACTTTAGGTGCCTGGGATAACAAAGTATTTCACCAGAAGGGGTGTAAGCAGCGCTATCTGATAAGAATACGAAGAAGGAAAAAGCAGATATCTTAAAGAAAACGTGTGTTCTACTCACACTAAAATATCAGACCAATGCACAATATACTGCAAAACTGTAACACAATACGGCCAAACACAGTGTTCAAATATTGAACTGTTCAAGCATGTGAAGATCATCTTCTGAAAAACAAACTGGGTTCTTACTTTGTAGCTACCTTTGTGTAACTTAAACTGCTGTCCCTCAACAAGGTCTGACACTCTTGGTACTTGTTAGGAAGTTCGATGAGACAATGTAAGCTCTAGAGTCAACTCCCGGGATCTCCCAGCGCTCATTTTCAGCATTCGCCCAAGGACTGGGCATCATCTTCATCCCTCACTTCTCGGTATCTCCCTGAAGACTCCCCTTCTGGATTGTAGCTCTGCATTGTAATATTCAGTCTCTCGGCTAGTTTCTGTGCTGCGAGCTTTGCCCGCATCTTCTCATAATTCTGCTTCTGCTCTTTCTGCAGAGCCAGCAACTCTTCTTTGGAGAGCAGCTGTGCAGGCAGGGGGTGGAGCAGAAGAAGGCGAGCTGCTGTGACATCATCAAGATGCTGCCTAGCCCAGCTTCGCTGCTCTTCTGAGGAAGCAGGAGACTGAGCCCTCTGACAATGACTTGGTGAGTCACTCTGTTGTGTGGGTAACACATTGGTCTTAAACTTATGAGGAGGGGGCACTGGGTTTCTAGCTCGCATTTCTAGCACTGTCATGTAATGAGGCTTCTTAGGAGTCTCACTCTGCAGTCCTGGAAAGTTCTCAGTGCTGGTGTTTTCTTCTGAGGGTTCAGTCTGGTCTGCAGTTGTGATCTTTTGCAATTTAGTGATAAACAGACTGTCGACGCTGCTGGAAACCTCTTCCGCTTGACTTGAATGCTGGGGGAGATGTTCATTAACTTCAGATGGGCGAGCCTGGGCTGTGATGTGGACAGACGGGCTGGTAGTCACTGTGCAGCCAGTCTCCAAAGTCTCTTCATTGCCTTTGTGAGTGAGCTGTGTAGGTCCCTGTGTTTCTGAGGTTGTTTTAGATGATTCAATGTCTACTGACGAACATTCAGGAACTAATGATGAAGTATCAAGCATCAGGTCAGAATTCTGGGCCTTGTCTATGTCGGTATCAACTCTTGTGGATGCTTTATGCCTTAGCTTACAGTCATCACTAACAGGATGAAGTAGTTCAGTTCTCCCTCTGACCTCTTCACTTTCTGAAATGGCAGCTCTCAGTTTGGCAGTGGTGTCTGAGATCTTTTTACCTTTGTCGGGCAATTTGCAAATGAATTTTTCTTTGTGCAAAAGTCTCTCCTGGCGCCTCAACCTCTCCCACAGCTCCACCAAACTCTGCTGCCCCAAGTCCTCAGGAGCTGGGGGCTCGAAGCCTCAGGGCAGGGAGCACATTGTGCATGGGCTGAGGCTGGCCCCGCAGGCAGGGTTCCCCAGCAGGGCCCATGGCGGTCGCAGGCTCCGCGGCGGCAGCAACTCTGGAGCACATGCAGGAGTCGCCATTTTCCCGGATTAGCTGACAAAATTGTTTAAATTGATAAGAAATATATGTTGGTCCATAATCAGTTTTAATTTTAGAAGGCGGTCCCATAACAGCAGAAGTTTCCAATAGATGCTGTATAACATGAGCAGTGCGTACTCCTGGCAATGGTGTAGCCCATACAAATTTTGAAAAATTATCTATGCTTACATGTATATATGAAAGGCGACCAAACTCAGAAATATGGGTTCCATCCATCTGCCACGATGTATTAGGTTGCATTCTTCTGGGATTAATTTCAGATGGAACACATTTTATAAGTGAAGGCTGACACATAGGACAATTAGCAATAATTTGTTTGGCTTCAGAATAGGGAATCTTACATTTAATATGGAAATATCCAATATTGGCATAATTATGACTGTTTTCTTCTGGGGTAGCAAATGCCACTAATTGATCAACCATATGATTGCCATGTGTTAAAGATGCTGGCAATCTTGAATGTGATCTAATATGTGTAATAAATATTCTAGAGTTTCAGAATAACAATAGTCCTTTAATATGTGAGAATAACATTTAATATAGGCTTAGATGTAGAAACAAGAGCAGTCGCAATATTCTGTACTACTCCTACAACATAAGCTGACTCGGCTATAATATTTTTACATCATGAGTAAAATCCGGCAATACATTAATTACTGCTAATACTTCATTTTGTTGTACTGACCCAAAAGAAGATTCTTGTGCCCAAAATTTATCTTTGGTCCAATAAGCCATCTGTCTTAGATCTTTGGTCTTGGAGCCATCTGTAAACACAGTAACGGCAGATGGTAATGGATCAACAGAAATTAGTGTATTTATCACATTTTTTTTTGTTTTCTTAAGCAATCCCAGAATTTACTATGGGGAAAATGAAATTCAGTATTTCTAGTGTAAGAAATCATGGCTAATTGAAAAACTTCAGACGTCTGCATTAAATATTCCACTTTATTTTTGCTTAATGAGAAAACAAAAGCAGCACAATCATATCCCCACAGTGTAACAGGTCTTTGTATGCCTTGCTGAATAATTAAAGAAATTTGTTCCTCATATGTTGTTAATGATTTGTTAAAGTTAAATTTAATATATATCCATTCTAAAGGCAACTCATCTTGAGCTAAAGTGCCTATAGGATATTCAAGAGTATTTCAATGTATAATTTAATAACTCTATCTGGATCAATACGTGCCAAAAATGCATCTTTCCATTTTCAGAGAAGATATACTTACATGGCTTCGTATAAGCATTAATATCCCCAGTCTCCTTTAGAGGTAATAATGCTCTCCTGTACTCTTCATTAGCATTTTCAAAAGCAAGCATTTTCAGCAGTTGTCCTCCAGCTTCCTCTCCTAACACTGTTCTTTCCATTGTTAATTTTAGTATACATAAAAACTTAATATATGGGTTCATAGAAAGTTACTGCCTTTTTCAACCAACCACTATCATCCTTTATAATTAGTTGGTTGGGCCACACCTTGAACCGATGATAGACATTGTCCCAGGATAGACATTCTTTATCAGCAGGTCTCAGGGTAGAACTGGATTTGTGACCCTGTGCTATAGCACTGTCCAGAGTGGTAAATGCAGCTTCTGAAGAGGAATGCAGGCCTGGCCTCTAGACCTCCACCTTCCAGGCCTGTCTGGAGGGCCTGATGCCCTGGGGCAAAAGAGACTCCATCTCTCCAGAGGAGCACTGCAGTCAAATGACACCTCAGTGATGAAAACTATCAGTCCCCAAAGGCATGCCACTGAGCAGAGATAGCCTCAGTCATGCACCTCTGCCCATCCCCAGTTCCTCATGTCAATAACTCAACCTTTCATGAACTAGATGGTAATGCTTGAGGCAAGATGATCAGTAGTTTACTGGCCAATCTGGGCTCTATGAGACGCTCTCCCTGAAATCAGAGCCAGCAGGAAATTCAGTATGAAAGCTCTTTGTAGCTGAGCTCAACAACCTGATTCAGAGCCTGGGATCCCACACGGTAGGATAAAGTGACTTCCATGCTTTTTCCTCTACCTTCAACACTCATGCTTTGGAATGCACACCCCTACAATGAGATCAATACACATGGAATAAAAATTAAACAGAAAAATTAATGAAGACAATGCAGACAATGTTTTAAAGATCCTGGGAGTCCTCACTCTGCACTTCCCTTTCCTTTGCCTTGGGAACATCACCTGCACCAGAGACTGGAGACTTCCTGCAAAAGAGAGAGGAGAGATGCACTGTTCATTCCGCTGGAGCTGTGCAAAGACCAGAGCCACCTGTCTTTTCCTGATAGTGGGAGCTGGGCCCAAGTGTGGGCTGCTCCTACTAGAGGAACCACAAGAAGAGGACCACCTTCCTCAAACCTTCCTGGAAGTCACAGCACTGGCTATGGACTTCCCTCAATCCTCAGATGACACAATTTCAGCAATGGCTCAGAGCCTCTTAGGACAGAGGGGGACCAGAGCTTCCCCCCAAAAGCAAGATCCCTGTTTTATCTGACAAGTATGAGGGCTTAGGGATGGGACAGAGGATGTGACAAGGTTACATGTAGCACAGGGACTAGGTTAATAAAGAAATCAAAGAGGAAAGAAACATGGAATATTTCTCATCTGTTCTTTTTGCTCTATTCATAGGGATGAGGTGGCAGTGTGGGGTAGAGGACTATGACACAGCACAGCCTTCTCTGCACATGGTTAGCTTTCTAGGCTGCCTGGTCACTGTGACCAGCATCTTTTCAACTGTGCCACTCTACTACCAAGGCTGACACAACTGGTGCACCATGTAGCAATAGGACTGTACTGACTTAGGGACATTTGGAATCACACAATGAACATGTGTCACAGATGGGTTTTTTTTTTTAAGAAAAGGATTAAAACAAAAATTATTTATTTTGTCCATATGAGTGAGTACACTGTCCCTGTTTTCAGACACAACAGTAGAGGGTAGAAGATGAGATTAGAAATGGTTATAAGACACAGTGTGGTTGCTGGGAATTGAACTCAGATCCTCTGGAAGAGCAGTCAGTGGTCTTAACCACTGAGCCATCCCTCCAGCCCCAGTATATTGTATTTTCAATATTGTTTGTTTTTATTTCCTTTCTCACCTATGTCTGTATGGCGTTTCTGTGAGTACAGGTACTCATGTGCTTGTGTAAAGGTCAGGGACAACCTGAGCACAGGTCCTCACCTTGTACCTCTCATCCATGCCTGTGTATGCTAGGCTAGCCCTTCCCCCTAATCTAATCCTAGAGACTGTCCACTTTAGGCTCCTGTCTCCCTGTGGGAAGTGCTGGATGACAGACACTACTGCATCCAGGTTTATGTGGCTTCTAGGGACCTAAACTGTTGTTGGGCTTGTTCAGCATGAAAATAAACACCATTTCACAGCCCTGGCTGGGCCAGGCAGCGCACAGGTCTTTGCTGCTCTTGCAGAAGACTTGAGTTCAGTCTCCAGCACCCGGGTCAGGTGGCTCACAACCACCTGAGACTCCAGGTCCAGGGACTTCCAAGCTCTTCTGGGTAAACCTACATGGCAAAAGCAGGGCTGGGAGCTGGAGGCTTCTGGTGTTGGCTTCTCCCTGCAGTAGGGGGCAAATCATGGGCATGTGAGGTAACATGGAACCCTGTAATTCATTAAAGTGCAGAAGCTCCTGATGTCCCTCATGGTGCCCCAGAGCCTGCTCACCACACATGGAGGCTTCAGTAACATGGCCTTGTCCTGACCTGTGTGCACTCTGCATCCTCACTCTCTACCCCCTGCTTTTCGGCGTTGGAAGTCTCAGGTGTAGGAGGCGCCTACCATAGGCCTCTTCTCTCAGCATTTCAGCATTTTACATTTTATGTAGTTTGTGGTGTTCCTGTGCCATGATATGCACATGGAGAGCAGAGGACACAATGTGGACTCAGTTCTCTGCTTTCACCAGATGATCAAACTGAGGCCATGAGGCTGGGTGGCAGAGCCTTTACCTGCTGATCTGTACCCACTTGACCTTCACCAAGCATCCTTTGCTGTACACAGATATATCAGCCTGTCACCCTCATCCTCCAGACTCTTATGAAGCAAACCCCATAGGTGTGGAGCTCTCATGTTAGCCAGGCCTAAAGGGGAAGGCAGCAAGCCCTTCAGGAACTCTAGAAAAATGTCTATACTGGGACTAAACTCGTGCTGCCATGTAGAGCTACATTTTTCCTTTAAAACAGAAGGATGTGTGGTGGTGGTGGCACAGGCCTTTGATCCTAACACTTGGGAGGCAGAGGCAGACAGATCTCTGTGAATTCTAGGCCAGCTCCCTCTACAGAGCTAGTTCCAGGTCAGCTACACAAAAGAAACCCTGTTTCCAAGAGTAAAACAAAGAAAGATAAAGAAAGGAAGAAAGAAAGAAAGAAAGAAAGAAAGAAAGAAAGAAAGAAAGAAAGAAAGAAAGGAAGAAGGAATTTATATTTTGTATACAATGAGATGCCTGCCTGTCTATGCCTGAACCATCATGGTAACTATAACTCTTGTCACATCTGCATTAATTCAAATACTGAAGGCCAAATGGTTAAATCTTAATGACAATACAATGGGGGGGGTGCTGAAGAGATGGTTGGTTTAGTGGCTAAGAGCAGAAGACCAGGGTTCAGTTCCCAGTGTCCACATGGTGGCTCCTATTAGCCTGTAATTGGAGTTCAATGGAATCGTTCTGGACTTCATGTGCACCAACATACCACATGGTGCACAAGCATTTATTAGGTGAAACACTCAGGCACATAAAATAAGTAAATAAAATATATGGTTAACAGACACTGTGATTCAGGAAGTTCTTAGTGACTTTGGTTATCATTTCTCTCTCCTGGAGACCTGTCTTCCTCATGCTCAGCCTCCATGGCTTCTAGGACATTTCCTAGCTCTGTGGAGCATGAAGTACTCAACACCATAAGCCAAGCATTCCAAAGCCATCTGCACCTTCACTGCTACACCTTCTCCATGGCTGTGTCTAAAGGGAGAGACTTGGAATCCCACAGATGCAAGGCCAAACCTGTTGGGCTATGTGAACCCAGACACCCAATAGTCTGATCTACTCCTGTCCTTGGCTATGGCATGAGGCTGTTAAGACAAATTAATCTGAAGGATCTCAACAGCTATGCTGTTAGACTTCTCATTGCTCTGCCCGACCTACAAGCTCCTTTACTGGCTCAAATTCACACCCGAACTCCTCTCCTGCCTCAGCCACCATCAGCTCTTCTACTCCTCTCCAACTGTGCTCTGAATAATCCACACTAAGGTGGACGTTAACCTCTCCATGGACCTCCAGACATATGCTTGTGATTACTCTTCATTGGCTGTTTTGTATGGGTAGGCGGGTACTTCTAGTCTCATGCAGAACGCTGCTCACACATTTTGGATCTTACAACACCCTCTTGATTGAGTATCCTGACTAATGACTGACTGGGCCTTCCATGCCTGAAGTCACCCTCTGTCTCCCAGTCCAAGATGAGAATCCCCACCATAACCCCATGGTGTCCAGTTTCATCTCAGAAGCTAGGCTCTGCACTAGCCAATATCATTTGGATCTCGGCCTCTAATTCTCTGTTAAATCGTTCCTCTCTTCTTTAAAACAAATTCATTTTGTTGTTTATTTTTTGAGACAGGGTTTCTCTGTTTGGCCCTGGCTATTCTGACAGGCTCTCTGTAGATCAGACTTGTCAGGAAGCCAGATATCTGCCTGCCTTGGCCTCTTAAGCACCGGGATTACTGGATTGTGCCAGCATGTTTAATTAAAAATTAATTAGTGGCAGTGCATGTTGGCACATGTTTTTAATTCCATGCGTTGGGAGGTAGAGGCATTGTGAGTTCCAGGACAGCCAGGGCTATAAATTAACACCTTGTCTCAAAGAAAACAAGCCAAAAATGAAACAAAAATGTTGCAATATGGTCTTAGGTATGTAACTGAGTCTGTTCTTGAACTCTGAATCCTCCCACTTTCACTCAGGTGCTAATCAGCAGGCTTCTGTCTTGACTTTCACTGCGCACTCAGGGCTGCCAGGACTGTTACCTCTCCCAGGGTAACTCCTGACTCTCTCATCAGCATCATCACAAAACTCCTGCTAAGAATTAAGGAAACCTGAATTCTAAGGAACAGTCGGAGCTCCAGTATTTCCAAAGCTCACTCTAATACAGATGGATCCTATGCTACAGTAAAATGGTCACAGCTGGAGGTCTTAATTCCAGGACTTGGGACAGAGGGGTTGGAGGATCTTGAATTCAAGGTTATTTTTCTGTTACATTGTTGCTCAAAGCAAGTTTGGGCTGCTACAAGATACCCTGTCTCAAAACTATACCAAACACACCTAAAATGAAACAGAGGAGTTTGAGTGGGCACAGATGAGAAAGCTCGGCACTTTATGGCTAAGCCACCTGCTGCCAGCACCAAAGTCCATGCACAGCCCCGATTCTGAGCTGCCTCTGGGACCCTGCTCAGGAGAATGCACCAAAGTAGCTCAGATCCAGGGCTTTTGGTCTAAGAGGAATTCAGGCAGTCACTCTTTGGATGCCAGTTCTCCAGCTCAACTGCCTGTCAGCCCAGGATCTGGTCTTAGTCATGGCTTGGCACCCCTAAATTCCTCCCAGCTGTGCTCTGAACTCACCCTGTGCCCGGTTCTGATGAATCTGCCATTCTCCATGGGAGTAGCCTCAAGAAGTCCCTCACATCTGAAGCACCACTCTGAGTGCACTAAATACTGCAGGGGAGGGGCGTGGCCAGCAGAGCACCCACCCCTTTCAGCTGTAGAACATTTAGCTCTAGAGTGAGCACTGCTGTGCATTGTGGAACATCAGCAGTATCCCAGCCTTGGCCTGGGAATAGCCGTTGACACCCACACTTTCTGGAGTGACATTGTCTCCTGAGGATAGAGTCAGATCAGGAGCAGCAACTGATGTTCACGAGAGACAAACTTTCTTCACCACCTGCCCATGCTGGCCCTAGGATCTGGGCTTTTTGGGTGACATGAGTGCTGAGCCCCCCAGGTAGATGGGTTTTCAGGGGTCAGGTGGTTATTGTCACCAAAGGTATCCACAAGGATAAGTCATACTGTACTAATTCCCATATTAGATCCCTTCTCACGGGTCACAGAGGCCGTGCTGGGTCCTAAATGTGGACCCAGGTTCCTGCGCACTTTTGAGGAGACTGGTCAGGGCGCAGGCTTCATGACATTTTGTTTGAATTATTTTGGGGGATTTTATTTTTACTGTTGGGGACAAACCTAGGGCTGCCATGTGCTGGGAAAAGGCTTTGCCACAGCTGTAGATCATCCCTAATTATAAACTCCTAAATTCTCCCAATCCTGGAACTTTCTAGGTCCCTCACATGATGCAACCTTTGGGGGATTCCTCACATAGAATCATGGGGTGGATTGCATCCCAAAGAGAGAAATGTTCCCCAGTGTCTGCCGGTGGCTGTGGTGATGAGAGTGCTCACCAGTGGATGGCAGGGCCCATGTGAAACCCTTTTGGTTTCCACTTGAGTGGAATCTTCACCAGGCCTTTTTTTTTTTTCTTGAAACACAGGTTGCCCTGGAACTTACAGTCTTCCATCACTCTGACTCAGTTTCCCATGATTGGGCTCACAGGCTTAAATTACTATGCCCATATATGTTTTTTTTTTTTGTATTTATAAATCTTCTAAAAGCCAGAAGGATCTAGAATTTAAAATTTTGCAGTCCAAGGCATTTCCAACAGGGGATTCTTGACCTAGGAGTATCCAGACCAGTTTTTATTGTGTGGGTACTTCATTCCCATAACAGCTTATGCTCGACAAAGAGTTCCAAGGTGTGATGTCACTGGGCATCAGGCGGTGTCCCAAATAGCAGCACTGACTCAGGTTGTAATTTAGGCTGGAGAAACTTACTAGGACCCTGGTAATCCTAGCACCCTGGGACCTTAGCTGTCCTTAATCAGATCTGGCTATGAATCAACTGCTCTTGAGGGTGGATTGGAATTCTAGTCACTGTGAGGCAGGAGCATTAGTATCCTACAGCCACTCTGGGCTCCATAGGAAGACCCTGTTTCAATAGTAAAAGGGGTCACCTGCGAGTTCTTACTGTCTTCCCTGAGGCCTTCCTGCTGGAGTTAGAATAGCTGTCTCACCAAGTTGAAGTAGAGGGCAGAATGTTGGTGCCTTCTATAATGAGTACTAGTGACAGATAGTCTATGGAAATTCTAGAAAGATCTACAGGTATTTATGTCCTGTGCATGGGAATTGCTGGCTTCCCTGTGTCCTTTGACTTTAATTTGCAGTCCATGGTGCACCTGGGAATGTCCCAAAACCAGGCTGCACACAGGGCTTGTCCCATGATTCTCACTTGCACCCAGTGCCTGCCTGATTGTCATACGTCTGACAGAGCCACTGTATGCTCTCCTGACACCTGCGGAGAGCAGTATAGGGGACCCTACCATCCCCACACTGCCCATCAGGGTCTACAATGTCCCTATATGGCACTGAGATGGTCTAAGCTCCTTCCCGCCTATATGCTGCATCAGAATCTGACCATTCCTAATTTCCTCCTCTCACACCCACACTAGAAGCCCTGTACCCACACTAGCCCCAGCTGGCCTGTTGCCTAGTGACATCTCATGGACTCTGCCCCAATCCCCTGCCCTACCCTGTCCTGTCCCAATCCCCTGCCCAGCCCTGCCCAGCCCCAATGCCCTGCCCTGCCCCAGTGCCCTGCCCTGCCCTGCCACAATGCCCTGCCCTCACTCAGCTGACAATGTGGACATCTCAAGACAGTCACTGGACAATGGCTGACACACTTGTCTGAAGACTGGAAATGTTTCTCGATCTTGGAGAGGAAAGAAGGACCCTCCAACTACACTGTCCTCTAAGGAAGTTTATTCAGGTGAGGGATGACAGGGACTGTTTTGTCTCACGTCACACATGTCAGTAGAAAATATCCTAGGTATTGGATGCCGCTGTTAGCATTAACAGAACAAAGCACATAGTGTTGGGAAGGATAATAAATTATGAGTAGGATTAGAAAACCCCAAGCCTCTTCCGGGTTCTAGGAGAGCAAAAAAAAAAACAAAACAAAAAAAAAAAAACAAAAACCAAAAAAAAATACCATGAAAAACAGCATTAATGTGATACTTTGGATAAATCTAGTTACTAGTTTCTATTGTGATACCTATTGTCAGTGCCTGCGCCGACAGTGTGTGAATATCGGGTGTAGGTTTGTGGGGTTGAAAGAAAACACGTACATGGGTCACCCCTTTTTAGCCAGTGCCACCAAGGCTTTACTGAGATCTCCTTATATACCAGAGGCAAAAGCCGTGGAAAAACAACAAGGCAGGTGAAAATCCCCGACCAGGAAAATAGGACAAGTCTGTGTGGTGAAAGTTCCAGCCCAATCAGGGGCATAAACAGCTTCTTAAAAACAAGAAGCAGGAAAGCTCAGTGGGGAGGAAGGGTGCCATGGAAAATCCCAGCCCCAAATCAGGGGCTAAGAGTAGCTGTCAAAGGTGTAAACAATTTCTTGCTATAGCAGGCTGAAAGGCTCAGCGAGGGGGGAGGGAAACACCAAGGTAGGGTCCAACAGGAGCCTTCACTGGTGGCTCTAATGTTTCACTTTCCTCTGCCAACTGGCCTCCACACTGTTTCTAGCACCATAATGATTTCAAGTCTTCCTCCTAAGGAATTTTGTGGCAACCGTTGAATGCTAAGCACAAGGCTTCATGAGTGTTCCCCTAACACACACCCATGTTGCAACCTTCCATGCAGGCTATTTCTTGATGTGATTTCAAGCACCTGTACATAATAAGACAGGAGAACATTTTGACTGCATATTCAAACTGGTATTATTTCTCAGGAATTTTTAATGGCTAATATTGGTGAAGGAGGATAATTTGAGTTAGGATGAGACATTTTGGGGCAGGATTTGGAAGGAAACATTCATTTAGATGCATAGGAATTACTAAGGTTTTTATAATCAAGCCCTCGGGAAAATTTGGCTTTGGAAGCAGGAGGTGCTCAGTGGCACTGCCCCGGGAAAGTCTCCTGGAAAGGACACCTCAGCTTATGCTCAGTACAGGGAGAACATTAGCAGGAAGGCAAAGTCTGTTTCCCATGACATCAGCTGTCTCTTCTTGGACATTCTATTGTCTCCTAGAGAGTTCTTGGCATCCTCTGCTATGTCACCAATGTTGTAGTGACAACCAGTGCCCTAGTTTGTCTCAGTCCGAGTCTGGCAGATACATCCTAAGACATGTTTTCCAGTCTTAGAAGTGTTTTGGGAGGGAGATGTCGATTGTGGAGAGACTAGGGTGAAGGAGTCTGACCTTTCGTCTCAAAGAAATGATGGACAAAGAAAGTGGTTCTGGGGAATGTGGAGTAAGTTCTGGGCAGTGTCTTTTGAGCTTTCTGTGGAGGCGGGGGGCGGGGGAGGGATGGTGGGGGTCCTGCAAGCTTAAGCTGACCTTTCTAGCAATTGGCCACAACAACTGGAGCATCTGCAAAGGAATTGAATTTCCATGAATATCACAATTCCTGAAAGTCAAGGATTTCAGAACATTAATTTTCCCATTCCCAAAGAATGGATATGGTAAGGCCAATGCTACTATTTTGTGAACTTCTGGCCTTTACTTTTAAAGTTGATTTGTGGCTTGTTTTTTGTTTGTTTATTTATTTATTTAGTGGGTAATATTATTTATTGCCAAAGTCAAACATCTGGGTTACATCCTGGGACCCACATGACAGAAGGAGAGAAATGGGTCCTGAAAGTTGTTTGGTCATGTGCTGCAACAGACACACACACACACACACACACACACACACACTCATACTCATATTCACACTCATACACACACAAACTTTAAAGCAAAAGTAATTTTTCTTACAGTCTGATATAATTGGTTCTAATAAAAAGACAGCCTTGGGTGTAGTTACTATATAATTAAATAGTACTCATGCTCTCAGGCAAAGAGTTTAAAGTTTATAGGTACCTAATAAACTAGCATTGGGACATATAAAGAACATTTAAATGTTCAGCAGAAATACAAAGAATAGCTCATTTAATTTGTTAAAAGTGAAAGCATACATAATTCTGAAGGTTTTTATACTAGTTTTATTATACATATAACTAGGAAACGGAAAACATACATATTTGATCAATGAAATGAGGAAGAGTGATTTAATGAACAGAAAAGTGGATGGTACTTCAAAACTTCCGTGATTACATATTATCTATTTAATTCCCTCCACAATAGCAAGAAACGGACATTATTATTTATGCGACATTAGAGATACTTAAACCGAGAAAATAATGTTTGGCCTGATTTTCTGAGCTTCCTTAAAGATATAGTTAATTGACAGAGCTGTGCTTTAAAATTAGGGTCCATATTGTTCTGTTTTAAATGTGTGCCTTTTCTTTCTATTTTTTTCTCCATCTTTATTAAATTGGGTATATCTTATTTACATTTCAATTGTTATTACCTTTCTGGGTTTCCAGGCAAACATCCCCCTAGACCCTCCCTCTCCCCTTCTCTATTGGTGTTCCCCTCCTCATCCTCCTCCCATTACCACCCTCCCCCCAACAAGCCCCTTCACTGGGGGTTCAGTCTTTGCAGGACCAAGGGCTTCCCTTTTATTTCTAGTGGATTCTGCTCTCCCTGCTCTGTGGGAAGTGGATGGGGGGAACCCTTTATCACGTGCCTTTCACATGCGTGCTTTAGCAGAACATCCTTTTACCTGCGTCTGCCTCAGTGAAACATTCCTTCACACATCTGCCTTAGCCTTTCACCTGTGTCCACTTCAGGGAACCACTCCTTCAGGTGTAGAATCTCTCTAGATTAGCAAACCGCATACAGAACATTCAGAACAAAACAAGGTGTGTGGTCAGCATGTCCTTGAGCCAAGTCCCTTCTCCTGGTCAGTGACGGCAGGCGTGTTACAGCAACAATATGAAATGGCCGGCAGGCATGGAACAAAATGGCAAAGCTATTCTGGGGGATGTCAGACCGTACCAGCCAGCAGCTCAACTGAATTTTTAAGTTTTGATGTTACAAGTGAATATACTTGACCTTCAAAAACTGAGAGAGCCCATTATAATATGAACTATATAATCTAGGCCAAGACTGCCTCTAGGGCAAAGGCCCTCAGCCTGGGGGTCGTGACCCACACAGGGTCTCCTATCAGATAGTTTACACTACAATAAAGATTCATTATAGTAGCAAATTTACAGTTGTGAAGTAGCGACAAAATAATTTTGTAGTTGGAATCCCCACAGCATGAGGAACTGTTCTAAAGGGTTGAGGCCATAGAAAGGTTGAGAAACACTGCTCTAGGAATTTATGTTTTCTTTCTCTTTCATATTTTTCAGACAGAATCTCAAACTGTAGCTGAGATTGGCTTGGCTTGGAACACGAGTGTAGTTCATGCTGGCATCAGACTTATGGCAATTCTCCTGCTTCAGCCTCCTACTCAGGAGCCTACCAGGGTGAGATCACAACCACGGGTAATGGGATTGCTGTTCTTGGTTGTCAACTTGAGTGTACCTGGAATTAACTAATGCCAAATGGCTTGATGCCCTGTGAGGGGGAGAACTCACTCTCTCTCTCTCTCTCTCTCTCTCTCTCTCTCTCTCTCTCTCTCTCTCTCTCTCTCTCTCTCTCTCTCTCTCTCTCTCTCTCTCTCTCTCCTTCCTTCTTTCTTTCTGTTTTCCTCTCTTCAACCCCCTCCTCTTGGTCCTCCTCCTCTTCTTTGTTTTTTTTTGAGACAGGGTTTCCCTGTGTAGCTCTGGCTGTCCTGGAATTCATTTTGTAGTCCAGGCTGGCCTTGAACTCAGAGATCCAACTGCCTCTTCCTCCTGGATGCTGAGGCTAAAGGCATGAGCACCATTGGATTTTTTTTCTTAATTAAATTATTTGAAGCAAGAAGACCTACTTCTAATTCAAATCTTGGAGATCAGAAGATAAATCTTTAATTCAGATCTTTTGAGATGGAAAGGCCCACATCTAATCTGGGCCACACCTTTTTTTTTTAATTTTTTTCATCTCTATTAACTTGAGTATTTCTTATTTACATTTGATTGTTATTCCCCTTCCCAATTTCCGGGCCAACATACCCCAACCCCTCCCCCTCTCCTTCTGAATGGGTCTTCCCCTCCCAATCCTCCCACCATTACCGCCCTCCCCACAACAATCACGTTCACTAGGGGTTCAGTCTTGGCAGGACCAAGGGTTTCCCCTTCTGCTGGTGCTCTTACTAGGCTATTCATTGATACGTATGTAGTTGGAGTCCAGGGTCAGTCCATGTATAGTCTTTGGGTAGTGGCTTAGTCCCTGGAAGCTCTGGTTGGTTGGAATTGTTGTTCATGTGGGGTCTTAACCCCCTTCAAGCTCTTCCAGTCCTTTCTCTGATTACTTCAACGGGGGCCCCGTTCTCAGTTCAGTGGTTTAATGATGGCATTCGGCTACGTATTTGCCGCATTATGGCTGTGTCTCTAAGGAGAGATCTACATCCAGTTCCTGTCAGCTTGCACTTCTTTACTTCATCCATCTTATCTAATATCTGTATAGGTATGGGCCACATGTGGGGCAGGCTCTGAATGGGTGTTCCTTCTGCCTCTGTTCTAAACTTTGCCTCCCTATTCCCTGCCAAGGGTATTCTTGTTCCCCTTTTAAAGAAGGAGTGAAGCATCCGCATTTTGGTCATCCTTCTTGATTTTCATGTGTTCTGTGCATCTAGGGTAATTCGAGCATTTGGGCTAATATCCACTTATCAATGAGTGCATACCATGTGTGTTTTTCTGTGATTTGGTTACCTCACTCAGGATGATATTTTCCAGTTCCATCCATGTGCCTATGAATTTCATAAAGTCATTGTTTTTGATAACTGAGTAATATTCCATTGTGTAGATGTACCACATTTTCTGTATCCATTCCTCTGTTGAAGGGCATCTGGGTTCTTTCCAGCTTCTGGCTATTATAAATAAGGCTGCTATGAACATAGTGGAGCATGTGTCTTTGTTATATGTTGGGGTATCTTTTGGGTATATGCCCAAGAGAGGTATAGCTGGATCCTCGGTAGTTCAATGTCCAATTTTCTGAGGAATCTCCAAACCGAATTCCAGAATGGTTGTACCAGTCTGCAATCCCACCAGCAATGGAGGAGTGTTCCTCTTTCTCTACATCCTTGCCAGCATTTGCTCTTACCTGAATTTTTGATCTTAGCCATTCTGACTGGTGTGAGGTGAAATCTCAGGGTTGTTTTGACTTGCATTTCCCTTGTGACTAAAGATGTTGAGCATTTCTTTCGGTGTTCCTCAGCCATTCGGCATTCCTCAGCTGTGAATTCTTTGTTTAGCTCTGAGCCCCATTTTTTAAATAGTGTTATTTGTCTCCCTGAGGTCTAACATCTTGAGTTCTTTGTATATTTTGGATATAAGCCCTCTATCTGTTGTAGGATTGGTAAAGATATTTACCCAATTCGTTGGTTGTTGTTTAGACCACACCATCTGCTGGCAGCTCATATCAAGGACATGGAAGAAGGAAGTTTGCTTTATTAATTCGCCTACTTCTTCAGGATTCCTGCATGTACTGAAGAGCAGCTGAAATATCCAGCCTTATGGACAAAACCGTAGGGGTTCAGGAGTTGCCCCATAAACCACACAAACTCTGACCTCACTTAGAGAGGGATGGTTTATTGAATGCCCACCCGAAGACTTATCATCAGAGACGTAGCTGAGAATTTGTCAGGCTAGGACCCTGGACATTTTTCTATGTCAGTTTATAAAGCCTAAAACTGTGAGCTCATAGGCAGGTGCTGTAAGGGCTGTCTGGTTGTCAGCCCTGACTCAAGCCATTTTAGACAACAAAGGTTCATACTGACTTTTTATCTGTTTAAAGATTTATTTATTTACATATAAGTACACTGTAGCTGTCTGCAGACACACCAGAAGAGGGCATCAGGTCTCATTACAGATGGCTGTGAGCCACCATGTGGTTGTTGGGATTTGAACTCAGGACCTCCGGAAGAGCAGTCAGTGCTCTTAACCATGGAGCCATCTCTGCAGGCCTCATATTGACCTTTAATTTTGTTGGTCCTACATGAAGCTTATACTTATGGAATTTAAGATTAAGAAACCTCACAACATAAAGAACCTCCACCCAGTGGTTTGGGAACGGGTAGGTGGGGGAGCACCCTAGAGGAGGCTGGGGAAGGGGGTGGAATGCAGGGTTATTGTAGGGGAAACTGGAAAGGGGGTTAACATTTGAAATGCAAATAAACAAAATAATCAATAAAAAAAACCATTCACGAGTTATGTGATCATTCCTGACCCTGCTCTGAGTTAAATTATTTTCAGACAACCATGACAGGCAGACATATTACAGCAAGAATATGAACTATCTGGCAGGCATGGAACAAAATGGCTACAGCTATGCTAGGGGGATTGGCTTCAACAGGGGTAACTACTGCGTTTTAGACCTTGCATTCCTTGTTGAATTAGCTGTACCACAGCCTATAAGCCATTCTAATAAATTTTCTTTCTCTATATACAGTCATTCTAGGAGGGATGATTGGTTATGCATTGTTAAATGCAATGCTGATCACGAAACCCCATCACTTCCACAGCAATATGCAAGTGTAAGTAAGTTACTGAACAATTGAACAGAAATTAATATTTACTGCATTTATTGCGTGTGTCAGCAGGCATAGGGAACACCTGGCTGCTTACATCTCTTGGTCTCTATAGAGTAGAGGGAGAACTGAGACCCACTGAGGAGGTCTCTTAAGCGAAGACCAAACTCCTTGCAGTGACACTGGATTCCAGGCTTGTTGTCCTGTTTAGGCCTCACTGTGGTCTATGTACACTCTATGCATTCTCCCCATGCAGGTTCACATGGACTGAACTCAGAAAGCTGGGGTTGGCAGAAAGATGTCTGGTTAAATAGCCCACCAGGTTCACATTGTATCAGCTTGATTTAATCTAAGGACAAAGAAGTGGAGCATCTCTCATGGGTTTCTTCTAAACCCTTGAAAGGATCACTGGGGTTTGACCTCAGTACTTCATACTTCTTGCTGGGTCAGCGAAACTCAGGGAAGCTTGAGATTGCCATAGGCACAGTATTATGCTAGATATACTGAGTAGATGATACTAAGATGTTCAGATGGTCATACCCATTTGCATGAGTTCTTAATGTGCACCTAAGGAAAGAGAGATCAAGGTCTTCAGAATAGGAAGATCATTTCCAGTTCTTTTCTACAATTCCAGTCTGAAAGACTGGTAGGGAGAGAATGGTAGATAATCAAGAATTCATAGATGATGCTTTGAAGGAAGTGTGGGTTTCTGTGCTGGTTTAGACAGGGTCTCAAGTATCCCATGTTGCCCTCTTCCTAGCTGGCCAGGTTCACTTTGAGCTCAGATAAACCTGCTTCTACTTTCCAGTAGACAGTCTTACAAGAGTGGCCTCCAGGGACTGTGAGGACAGCATTAGCCTTGGACAGTTGAGGTGTTTAACCCACAACTATAGTTTTAGCCACTTTGTTCCATGTCTACCAGCTATTTCAGATTGTTGCTGTCTATGGCTGACAATCACGGACACAGAAAAATAACCTGATAGAGAGCAAGGACATGGTGATCACATCCTTTCCTGTTCTGTATGTTCTGGATGAGGCTTGTTAAAATTCCAATATTGCAGAAAGCTTTATATAGGACCCATCACATTAAGCATCACTGTGCACTGTTCTATCTAAAATGGCCTAATCAGAACTGACCACCAGATCAAACTTCCTGCAATCCTCATATGAGAAGCTTGAGCTTTTTGTTTTGACTTTTTTCTTTCTTTCTTATTTTTTGCTGTATAAGTTGAGAGGAAGATATTTGGGGCCATGGATCTGCCCCCAAAATCTGGGGTATGGATCTGATCAATCAGTGTTGGTGTGTGCACTCAATACAGTATCCATTTTTTACTGTGACAGATGCTTTTGTGTTTGTGGGGAAGCCCATGACCCAGAGCACAAGTGCTGGGTCCTTGCTCTATCCACGTAGTGATATGTATAGCCTCGTCCTACACCTTTATCTGCACCCCCTATATCTCTTGACTATTTTATTTTTCTGATAGAAGCTCAGCTTCTGATAGAAGGCCTGTCAGCAGTGCTCCTTTGGCGACATTGGCGCAGAGATGAGAACCCCACAAGCAGCATGAGGTTCCCTTCATTGGTGGCTCCAATATTGCACTTTTCTCTGCCAACTGGTCTCCACACTGTTCCTAGCACCATAAAGACTTCAACTCTTTCAACTAAGGAATTTTCTGGCAATTGTCGATTGCTAAGCACATGACTTCATGAGTGTTCCCCTAACACACGCCCATGTTGTAACCTACCATGCAGACTATTTCTTGATGTGATATAAAGCACCTGTACAGAATGAGACAAGAGAACTTTTGACTGCATATTCAATCTGGTGTGAAATCTCAGGAATTTTTAATGGCTAATATTGGTGAAGGAGGATAATTTGAGTTAGGATGAGACATTTTGGGGCAAGATATGGAAGGAAACATTCATTTAGATGCATAGGAATTACTAAGGTTTTTATAATCAAGCCTTGAGGAAAATTTGGCTTTGGAAGCAGGAGATGCTCAGTGGCTCTGCCCCAGGAAAGGCTCCTGGAAAGGGCACCTCTGCTTATGCTCAGTACAGGGAGAACATTAGCAGGGAGGCAAAGTCTGCTCCCCATGACATCTGCTGTCCCTTCTTGGACATTCTATTGTCTCCTAGAGAGTTCTGGCATCCTCTGTGATGTCACCAGTGTTGTAGTAACAACCAGTGCCCTTGTTTCTCTCAGTCTGAGTCTGGCGGTTACAAGCTAAGTCATGTTTTCCTGTCTTCGCAAGCGTTTTGGGAGGGGGAACGTCGATTGTGGACAGACTAGATTGAAGGAGTCTGGCCTTTCGTCTCAAAGTAATGATGGACAGAGACAGCACTTCTGGGGAATGTTGAGTAAGTTCTGGGCAGTGTATTTTGAGCTTCCTGCCAGGGGGGCTGCAGGCTTATGCTGACCTTTCTAGCAATGGGCCACAACAACTGGAGCATCTGAAAAGGAATTGAATTTCCAAGAATATCACAATTCCTGTAAGTCAGGATTTCAGAACTTTAGTTTCCCCAACCCCACAGGGAGGATGTGGTAAGGCCAATGCTATTATACTGTGAACTTCTGGCCTTCACTTTTCACTTCATTTGTTATGTTACATTGCTATAAAAACAAGATCAGGAGTCATGGAGGGTCCACCTTTTCTGAGTTTAGACAGGGCAGCAATGTACTTCACTATCATTGCTTCTTTAAATACAGTGGATATCTGACAGTAGGAAAAGGGGGAGAATTGTGCTCCAGGCAATAACCTTATGTTCTAGACATCCTCTGATTTCTTCTAACTGGCAGGATCATTGTTAGCTTTATATATTAGAGGTTGTGTGTTACAAACATGTTTCTAAAATACCAAAAGTATTTGAAACATGTGGACCAAGATTCATCCTGTAACCTATTGGAACTTCTCGGGCATTTGGTATTTCAAATAGGGGAACTGATAAGTCTGTTGACCATATCCTCCATGGAAATGTGTTTTTATCCAAAGTTGTTGGCCTAGAGTATCAGGGTAGGACATCTGAGTGTCTCCAATCACTCAAGTTTTGTGGATGGTGAATTTATCATCTGAGTTCGAACCCACAGGGGTGAGGGTCCTGAAACCAAGCTGTACCCTATTCAGCTGATGATAATCCTGGAGAAGCCATCTCCGTGGTACATGTAAGCACCTGATGTCCGGAATAGGGAACACCTGGCTGCTTACATCTCTTGGTCTCTATAGAGTAGTGGGAGAACTGAGATCCACTGAGGAGGCCTCTTAAGCATAGACCAGTCGCCTAGCAGTGACACTGGGTTCCAGGCTTGTTCTCCTGTTTAGGCCTCACTGTGGTCTATGTACACTCTATGCATTCTCCCCATGCAGGTTCACTTGTGTTCTTCTACCTACAGACGCTGGGAGAGAAACATCATCCCCTGGAACTGCCCTAAGCGAGAAGCAAGCCAAGAAGGAAAAGGAGAGGCTGATTAAAGAGCTGCAGCTCATTACCGAGGAGAGAAATGACCTGAGAGATCGCCTGAGGTTTCTGACAGAGAGATCCATGAAGAACAGGTATGAATCGCTCCAAATGCTCTTGTTTCTTTCCTGGGTCTGCAAGGTCACCTTCTTCTTATCCTATTAAAGTTTTGGGTTCTAGAAAGCTGTGCCTCCCTAACCACCCTGTGCTAAACCTCACCTCCCATATAGAGGAGATTCAGAACCTTGACCCTTTCTGAGGAGCGAGATGGAAAATGGACTCATCTGCTTCCATTTATTGAAAAGCAGATCTTGTGGTCTGAATGAAGAATTCGGGGATAAAGTCAGGGAGAGTGAGTGTCTAGTGTGCATTTGCAAAGCCCTTGACAGATGGTGGCTTTGCAAGATTGTAATTGCAGTGAGTTTACGGTGAGTCTCTGTACTTGCTAGGCAGGGGACTGAGTGCTGGAAGATCCACGCAGCAGCCTGAGGGGCCTGGTACCAAACTGTTCATCTCAATGCTTGACTAGAAGGTCTCAGGCTCAGGCCTGTTTGTTATTGTCTGTGTGTCTTGCCCTCTGAGACAGCAATGGTGGATGCATTTCTCCTGGATTTCACAGTACTCTCTGTTTCCATATTTCTCTTTCTCTTTCTCTGACTCTGTTTTTACATTTCTCTTTTTTGTGTGTATTTCTCAGTCTGTGAGTCTGTATGTGCATACATCCAAATGCATATGGACAACTTTTATATGTTTATATTTCCCTCCACACTTGGAATCTAGGGGTCTATGTCTTGGCCTGAGTATTTACCTGTAACACATTCATGGTGATGTGAATGCTTTGTTCTGGGAGCCCCACTGTCAACAGCACAGTTCTTTGCCTATGTGGACACGTTTGTCTGTATATTTGTATTCCTTGTGCAGATTATAATTTTGTGTTGATATAAGGTCTGTTGTCAAAACAGGAGAAAAGAAATCACCGGTTTCTGGGTGTGTTGGGTGGGGGAGCATGGAGAGGTGTGGCCTAGGCTCTTGATAGCTTAACTGGCTTGACTGCAGATTTCCTCTTGATTGAACAAAGGGAGCCAGGGAACCCTCCATCTGGATGCTGAGATTCTGGTGTCCTGGACGCAGAAAAACACGTTTCTGAAGCTGAAGAATATCCAATATGTACAATTCAGAAGGTGTCCTTCCAGGACTGGTGTAGTACAGGACCCACCCTGAGCTCATATATTCCTAAATGCTGATGTTCATTGGATTCTATCATTTGGGGCCAGGCCACACTTCAGGCCAAATCCATATTATGAAGACCTGGAGAGAATGGAGGAGGCGGTCATGTCAATTCTGCACAACTTAGAGATGGAGAACACTGAAATCCATGAGAACAACCATAAGCTGAAGAAGGAGATTACCTTCTTTAGGTAAGTCCTGGTCAGAAAGGCTATCACCTCTGGAATGGCCATTTCTGACTTTCTTTGTTCTGGATTGGACGGTCTTCAGCTCTGGTTCTATATCTTGTGCTGTTTACACATCAGTGTGCCAGGGTCATTAGGACTCAGTTTTCAGTTCCATAAAAGACTGTTACTCATCCCAGGATTGTCTAGGCATCTTCAGAAGGCTCTAAATAGAACAGCACTGATTGAATCAGCAGGTTATTAGGCTGACCTGGACCTACGGTGTCATACCAGGTTTTACAAAACTCAGTTTGTGGACCACATGGTTAGAATGACCTTCTCTTGGTTCTACTGACCTCCTTTGAGGGTGTTGGCCCACTACTAATTGATGTTGCCCCCATGCATTGGGCTTTCATGGATAGTTGTAGATCCATGTTCTTTTTGAGAGATGTGGACACTAATTGGTGCTCGGGCCAATCAAATAATTTATTCTTCCCGGAATTTACTCTTTGTGGTTTCTGCAGCAGCCTTATATGTATCGAAATGAATTCTATTAAGTCTTCATGGGTATCTGGGTCCTGGTGGAGTTAGTGGCACTCGGGAGTGGGAATGGGAGAAAGGGGCAGCATGATCTTACTATGCAGACTTATTTCCAGAAACCTGCTCAGCCAGCTCCTGATGGACAACACATGTAGGAAGAAGTTGTTCCCACTGAAGCAGGAGAGCAAGGAGGTACATCTTGATTGTGCACTGAACCAGAAATATTTGGTTGACTTCAACAAGAAAGATAAAGACCAGCAACGTCCAGACCCAGCATCATCTGGTAGGGTTGAGCAGCTGTGTTAGCTTAAAAATATCTGATAAAGTTTGCCAATTTGATACATCTTTGCTCTCTCCTACCACCTTACTAATTTACACTCACAACCACCCAACCACCTCATGTAATGGAATTGTTCATTGCTCTGCCTATGCACAAGTATTCTGGGAAGCCAACCACTTTTCAGAAACTGAATTATTTTGCAAGTATATTTGTCTGCTCTTTTTGAAGCTGCAGTAGAGAAATGGTGACAGATTAATAACATACCTCATTATTGCATATCCACGTGATAGATTGGATGCTCTGTAGAGTTTTGAACAAGTTCTTGGTTCTTTGACAAATGACACTCTGTGGTCATGTGACTTCTTGTGTAGGAAGCACCTTTGCGGGATAAGAACAAAGTGCAAATGTCAAATTAGAACTTGTCATTGGTTTTAACCTTGGTGACATATGGACATCTACTTTCTTCCTGCAACCCAATGAGGTTCCTTCCATTGCCCTGTTCTTGGTTTGCACTGGTATAAGTCTGGGTCCCATATTGGCAGCCCACATTATTTTGAGGCTCTCTGGAGATTGTGCCCTTCCCAAAGAGTTAGCAACAATGATATCAATTAAAAGGTCCATGTTGACTGTCCAATAGAACTGAAATGGTAGAAGGCAGCCTTCCGACAGCTGCCTTGCATTTCACCACCAAATCAGTGTCTGAAATACTGCCTTCCTCTCCCAGGTCTCAGAAAGTGCAAGAGAGCTGGAATTGGACACACACCAGTAAGAGAGCTTCCTGAAGAATAAGTTGCTTTCTCAGGAGTCCCTGATGACAAACATCCTGAATGGTAACAAATTTTTTGGATGAGTATTCTTCCTCAGAGTTAATTTTTCATTGCTTAGAGACCCTAAATTTAAATAACACTAAGCCAGCCTGACTGATTGAGGTCATACTTTCTTCTCAGAAAACAACACTTGAGAGACAACTTGGGGGACCTCCTTTCATTATGTGTGCAAGAGGAGAAACAGCAATACATCTGTGCTTCTAAATATTCCTTAAGAATGTGCTGTTTAGAAATATTTTTGTTATGATTTTAATTGAAATTTTCTTTTTGTTGTTTCATATTTATATGTTCTTGTTACTGTTTTTATCTTTTCAAATATTTTTAAATATTTTAATTTATTTGTGTTAATCCTGTTTTGTTGTAAAAATGAATTCCTTATGAATAAAAATTGAATTCTATCTCTTGACTCTTAAGACCATCATTCTTACTCAAGGGTTCTGTCCCCTCCTGTGGACTTAGAACTGACAGCTACAGATGGATCTCTGCATGTTCCATGGATCCTGGGCTAATAAGTGAATTCAAAGTCACCAAGGGGGACCCAGTGTGACAGTGTCTTTTGTGTGGATAATGTGGCTGTTTCTCGGACACACACTTTATGAAGTAATCACTGACATGCTTTACCCAATTGTTAGGGTCCATGTGGTTCTTCTGAGAGAGCAGCAGATGCTCTATCCTGTGAGTCATCACCACAGCTCCTGCAGGTGCTTTTGTCCTTCCACATCATGTACTGTATTAGGTGGACAGGATCACCTCCAATTAAATAGAGAGATCTCAGGAGATGTGTATTCACAGGAAATTTACTGAGCTGTGCATGCTCAATGTGTTAGCTTGCCAGCCATCCCTACAGGGCTCTGGTGTTCCCACTCCTCATTGTGGGTCAGGATCATCCTCCAGCACCACTTAGTGTCCATATTAGAGCAGATCTTTCACCTATTATCAATGATGACCATATGTATTCTGCACATCTGACAAAATACAGAATAGAAATTAGCTTCCTGTTGGCCAGATTGGCATAATGAGTTTTTTGATTGTTAGCATGAAAATTATTTTAATCTAAGCAGTTTAGGGAAGAACCTCAAGGACACCCATAGTGAATGCAGCCTGCAGCTGTGAACACAGGTTTCTGTTGGAGAGCAGGCCTGTGCAGGCCCAGAACCTAGGTGGGACAGTTCAAGCTACCCTTTTTCCATGGCCAATCTGGGATCATATTGAGAATGTATTTTTTCCAGGTGACTGATTTCCAATTTATGGAATTGAACTAAATTACTGAGAGTGGAGGTGACTCAGAGAGTTAAAGTACAAAAACAACAATCCAGAATGTCCACAAAAGCTTGCTGTCACCCCAGGGCTTTTAAAAGCTCAGCAGCTAGAGAAGCAATGTAGTATTTGGTTATTTTCATGCTTGGGTCTAGTCATTCATTATAAGCTGACCATGACACAAAAAGAGTCATCTGTGTCACAATAGAAGCTAGTTGTAACTAGATTCACCCCCACACTATCACATCACTACCGTATTTGTGGTTCTCAGTTACTATCTAAGACCCTGGAAGAGGCCTGGGTCTTGCTACACAAACTCATAATTTATGTCTTCATGACACTGTGTGCTTTGTTCTGTTGATGCTACCATTGGCATACAATACCTTGGATACTTTGTGCTGACATCTGTGACATGAGACAATAGTTCATGCCATGCCTAACCTGCATAAACTGTCCTTAGAGTACGGTGTAGTCAGAGGGGCCTTTTTTTTCTCTCTGAATTTTCAAAATATTTCCAGTCTTCAGACAAGTCTTCAGCCATTGTCCAGTGCCTGTCTTGAGATGTCCACATTGTCTCCTGGGAGTATTCATCCAGCCTGCTCTGTAATTTTGTAGAAGATTAATAGCGTTCCAGCCCTAGGATTTAATTCAGTGTGATTGTACTTTCCAAACATGCTCAAAGCCCTACATTCCACCATAGCCTGTGTGCTTTAGAGAAAGAAAATAAAGAACCACATTGCACTTGAAATTTCTCCCCCAACAAAAGGAGAGCCTGCATAGGGCCTTTAAGTAACTCTAAGTCCCAGCTTCTGCATAACTCCCTCCATCGACTCCATTATTGGTGTATTTTCATTACTGCTCACTTTATTTTTGGTGTGCAAAGAATGTGTACCATGTCAGTAAAGTGTGTGTGTGTGTGCGTGTGGGAGAGAGAGAGAGAGAGAGAGAGAGAGAGAGAGAGAGAGAGAGAGAGAGAGTTTGTGTTTGTTTGTGTTTCTGTGCAGGTGTTTGTGTATGTTCATCCATGAACTCACTATCAATTTTCATAAAATGACTTAGAAGACTGTAATGAAAACTGTCGAGGTGCATGCAGACGTGTGTTACTAGTGTCCCACGGCACCTGGCAGGTAACACTGAAATGGTGGTCTACTATAATACAGCCTAAAAACAGGCTGTGGATGGTTTACACAGAGATTGTGACGTCATCACCACTAGAGAGAGCAGCAAAAGCTTCATTTATCACATGCTGCTGTTACCAAGATGAGGCAAAGCCTTATCCTACAGAGAGTCTGGTATGATTTGATGGCAGGAAATAAACTTAGTACTAAAATCATTCAATTACAAACGAAGAGGATAATACAAAGAGTCATAGGAAGCAAGAGCTGTTTTTTGAGGAGATCCATAAGAGAAACAACCCCTTTCTGAAACTAAGTACACACCACAGTGTCAATACCTAAATTATCAAATCAGAAATGAAAAGGGGGATGAAGCAATAGACATGTGAGTGAATTCAACAATCATTAGGGCTTCTTCAGAGTCCTTTACTACAGAAAAGTGAAAAATCTATTTGATATTGGTAATTTTTCTACACAGATAGCAAATACCAAGTTAAATCCAAATGTGGGATTTAACTCATAAGATTATTCTCATAAGAAAATAGATAGTATTTAAACGATGCCACTACAAAAATTAAAAAATATATATGAGGGCCACTAGGCTTTAATGCAGCCTTTCTACCAGACGTTTAATGACGACCTAATAACAATAGTGCTTCAATTATTCCTCTGATTTGAAAGAGAAGGAACATTGCCAAACCCCTTCTCTGAGTTTCTCTTTTTACCTAGAATTCCTGAGTCTGTTGCTTCTTCCATTGTCACCCCGTCAATAGAGCTGCAGGGCGAGTCTGTCCCGCCCCAGAGGGTATCTGCCAGCTGACAGGGCTGGGTTTTGCTCTGCTTGCCCCTGCTCCTGCCCCCGCCCCTGCTCTTGCCCCTGCTCCTGCCCCCGCCTCACACCCGCACTCGATGTCGCCTCCGACCCATCCCCTTTCCCAGTCCCACCACCGCCCTCGACTCAGACCCGTCCCAACCCCCCCCAGCCTGCCCTCGCCCCTACCCTGCCCCAGCCCCGACCCCCCCACACCCGTCCTCTCCTTCGCCCCCCTCCCTGGCCTCCGCCCTCGCTGCCGCTGCTTGCGTTGCTACCATTCCTTCTTCGACTCCCCTGTCGACCCCACCGCCACTGCGGCTACCTTCTCCCACTTCTTCAGCCCAAGACTTTTGAGATCCTGGCTTGCAGCGCTCTGCACTAGGAGGCTAATGGAGGTGAGGAGAGCCTAAGGGACAGACCCCAGGCCTGGCCCCAGAGACTTGTGTCTCCCCCCTCCCCCGAAGTGCTTTCCCGCAGTTCTCCATTCTGGGTTCAGTTTGTGGGGACCCCAGCAGGTGGCAGGCTTTGCTGATCCTCAGGTGTGAGTCTGGGACAGTGGTGGGACTTATGGTTGAGGGAAGTCTTTCAGGCAAATGCAGGCTTTTCTCAAACTCTTGGACCATCTGGTGCCCTCCCTGGGGTCACAGGACCTGTGGAAGTTGGGAAGCCACTTTTCCCTGTCCTGTGTGACTTTCCCTGCAGAGTGAGCCCTCCTGCAGGAGATACTCTCTCATGCTTCTTTAAAAGCACCTGTTCCTCAGATCCAGATCAGCTGTGAAAACAGGCTTCTCCATGTCAGTGTGCTAGCTCCCCCTCCCAGCTCAGAGCTGCCACACCTAAGGATCCTCCAGCCCCAGTACTGGTTGGGTCTCATGGAGGAGTTAGAGCAAAGTGCCCCTTCTGAGAAGTGACTCAGAACAGAAGGTTCCTGCAACCCAATGAGGTCTCTTCCAGTTGCCCTGTTCTTGGTTTGCACTGGTATAATTCTGAGTCCCAGATTGGCAGCCCACATTGCTGTGAGGGTTGCTGGAGATTTTGCCCTGCCCACAGAACAGAAGTTTCAGAAGAAAGGCCAGTTTGGCATAATGAATTCTTTTGATAGATGGCAACAGAATTATCTTAATCTAAGCAGTTTAGGGAGGAACCTCAAGAGCATCCATAGTGAATGCAGCCTGCAGCTGTGAACACACGTTTCTTTTGGAGAGCAGGCCTGTGCAAGCCCAAGACCTAGGTGGGACAGTTCAAGCTGCCCTTTTTCCATCGCCAATCTGTGTTTGTATTGAGAAAGTATTTTTTTTCCAGTTGACTGATTTCCAACTTATGGAATGGAACTGACTTACTCAGAGTGGGGTTGACTTAGAGAGTTAAAGTACAGAAGGAATAATCCAGATGTCCACAAAAGCTTGCTGTCACACCAGGGCTTTTAAAAGCTCAGCAGCTAGAGAAGCAATGTAGTATTTGGTTATTCTCATGCTTAGGTCTAGTCATTCATTATAAGCTGAACATGACACAAAAAGAGTCATCTGTGTCACAATAGAAACTAGTTGTAACTAGACTTATACCACATTATCACATTATTACTATATTTGAGGTTCTCAGGTATGATCTTAGAAACTAGAAGAGGCCTGGTTCTTGCTACATATAGTCATATTCTATATCTTCACAACACTGTGTGATTTGTTCTGTTAATGCTACCATTGGCATACAATACCTAGGATATTTTGTGCTCACATCTGTGACATGAGACAATAGTTCATGTCATCCCTTACCTGAATAAACTGTCCTTAGAGTACAGTGTAGTCGGAGGGGCCTTCTTTTCCTCTGAGATAGCAAAACATTTCCAGTCTTCATACAAGTCTGTCAGCCATTGTCCAGTGCCTGTCTTGAGATGTCCACATTGTCAGCTGAGAGTCTTCATCCAGCCTGCCCTGTAATTCTGTAGAACATTAATAGGGTTCCAGCCCTAGGAATTAATTAAGTGTTCTAGTACTTGCCAAATATGCTCAAAACCTAGTTTCCACCCTAGCTCTGTGTGCTATACAGAAAGAAAATAAAGAACCCATTGCACTTGAAGTTTAGCCTCCAACAGAAGGAGAGCCTGCACAGGGCCTTTAAATAACTCTAAGCCCGAGCTTCCCCACAACCCCGTCCATCGATTCCTTTATTGGTGTGTTTTCATTAATACTCACTTTCTTCTTTGTGTAAAAAGAATGTGCACCATGTCAGTAAAGTGTGTGTGTGCGTCTGTGTTTGTGCATGTTCATCCATGAACTCACTATAAATTTTCATAAAATCACTCAGAAGTCCCTAGTGACTGTCGAGGTGCAGGCAGACTCATGTTACTACTGTCTCATGGCACCTTGCAGGGAGCACTGAAATCGTGGGCTACTTTAATACAGTCTAAAACGAGGCTGTGCATGGTTTTCAGTGAAATTGTGACGTCATCCCCACTACAGAGAGCAGCAAAAGCTTCATGTATCACATGCTGCTGTTACCAAGGTGAGGCAAAGCCTCATCCCATAGAGAGTCTGGTAGGATTTGATGGCAGGAAATAAACTCAGAACTAAAATCAATCAATTACAAACAAAGAGAATGATATAAAGAGCCAAGCAAAGCAAGAGCTGGCTTTTTTTTTTTTTTTTGAGAAGATCCACAAGACAGACAAACCACAGAGCCTATATCTAAAGTACCAAATCAGAAATGAAAAGGGGGATATAACAAAGGACACTGAGTTAATTCAACAATCATTAGGGCTTACTTCAGAGGCCTTTACTACAGAAAAGTGAAAAATCTATTTGATACTGGTGATTTTTCTAACAGATAACAAATACCAAGTTAAATACAGATTTGGGAAGGTAATGAATAATTCCCATAAGGAAATAGATACAGTCATTAAAGGCTGCCACTCCAAAAATTAAAAATAATAATAATCAGGGCCACATGGCTTTAATGCATCCTTTCTACCAGACTTTTAATGAAGACCCAATAACAATAGTGCTTCAATTATTCCACTGAATTGAAAGAGAAGGAACATTGCCAAACTCCTTCCCTGAGTTTCTCCTTTTACCTAGAATTCCTGAGTCTGTTGCTTCTTCCATTGTCACCCCATCAATAGAACCATTTAAAATGGGATGTAATCGATGTCTGGAGCCTCATTCTTTCCCTTGACCTCCATGCGGTGTCCAGAAGGCATGCCTGTTCTCATGGACATGGATTCATCTCTTTTTGCTGCAGCAAGAAGAAAGCCAGCAGAGGAGGCAGGAACTTACAAAGAATCAGTAGGATTTCTAGAAAAGAAGCATCCAGATCTCCATTCTCAGAAAACCCCTGGCTTGCTCTCATGTGACTGGGTCCTCAGACACCAGCAGCCTTAGATGAGACCAAGGAAAGCTGTGCAGAGTCCTGGGTCCCCAGGTTCTTGACCTCCTGAGTGACAGCTGTAGACACGTCCTCCAGGGAATCCTTACAGCTGGTGACATCTGGACAAGGTGAACCAGATGCCAAAATGAGACATGGGAGAGAAATCCTAGGCTGTTTGGAAGGAATCAGTCTCTGCTTTTGCTTCTGTCTCTGTGTGCCCTGCTGCTATGATGTTCATGGGGAGCTCTCATGCCAGTGGGTCTCCTCCTAATGTGTTTGTTGTTGCAGATGTCCTGGATGTTCTGGACCCCATCAGAACTCAGCCCGTGCTCAGTCATGGAGGTCAGCACCTTCCTGTCCATCAGGTCATGAGACCTGAGACAGTTGAGGTAACGGCAGTTGGCCTGGGTGAAGTGCTCACAGACTTGGACTCTCTTGCATGGCTGTGGCTTCAAGCAGATCTGTTTGTGGCTGTCTCCTTTGTAGTAACTTTTGCAGGAGAAAAGCATCCCCCTGTACCAGGAAGAAGGCCGGCTCCTCTTGGTTAAGCCCAGAAAGCTCATGATTCTTCAGGACTTGGAAGCTCTGTTCCTAAAAACTTGGTGTGGATATTTGCAGAGGTTTCTCTGGGATTTTGCATAATGACTCTGTCCCAGAAGTTTGAGCTTGCAGAGGCTTGGGCAATCTGTAGCATGGTCCCTGGATGCACTTGAGATTGAAGCCACAGGCTTCAGTAGTAGCCGCCACCTACAGCGTGATCCCTGCCTGATCTCCAGTCTCCAATAGGAATAAGCAGTCTTGCCCAGCAGCCCATAGAGCTCTGCCTCTGGAGCCTGATCCTACTCTGCAGTTCCTTTAAGGTCATGCAGCCCCTGTGGGTCCACAGGATCTTGGTGATGAAACAGTCTGCCCCAGGATCCCCCATGGTGCACTATGGCTGCAGCTGCTCAGGCTTGTGAGCTGGACTCTGCTTCGTGGAGTAAGGAAACTGGAAAAGGGGATAACACATGAAATGGAAATGAAGAAAATAACCAGTAAAAATTAAAAGAATTAAAGTCATCATCTCAGGAGAATGAGTGGGAAGCCAGGTCCTTAAGCAGGCAGGTTCTCCACAAAAATGCATGCTGGGTTCAAGACTGGACATGAGGTGCCCTGAGCTTGGGGACTGCCAGGCTCCTACTGGGAAGAGAGCTTTCTTCTTCATTTCCGTAAGTCTCTCTAGTTTTCTTTTAAGGCTTTCATCTCATCATTGACTTTCCCAATGACCTTTTATGACAAGCCATTATGGTTAACAAGAATTAAGTAAGGGCTCATTGAGCTATTGGTAGTTGGAGGTCTGGGGGAAGCCCTGGATAGAGAGATCTTGCCTGCCAGGGGTGGGATGTGCATGGTGGGAGGGACTAGTGGAGTGTCATTGGCCTCAGTATGCACAGGCTTGGGGCTGGTGCCTGGCTGCCTGGTGTGCCTCTGTGGCTACTTGGCCTGGGTCTCACCGAAGATGCCCATGGTGGTTGCTGGCCAGTTGTGCTTGCTCTCCCTGTCCTCGGGGCTTCTGGCGGGGCTGACCACAGCCTTGAACATGGACAAAGTGGGCCGGAAATTGGAGGATCATGGGAGCATCTTCAACTTCCCCCTCCCCAAGCACTGGCAGTTGCAGCTGGAGGACAAGCCACTGTGAGTTTCCCCACATCCAGGCAGGTGTTCTGCACCACCAGGAGAGCAAGGGCAAGCACTGCTGCCACCAGTCCCACATGCGCAAGGCCTATTTGCTGACTGGCAGGGCTTCACTTTGCTCTGCCTGGCTCTGCTTTGCCTTGCTCTGCCCTGTGGGCTCTCACTTCTTTGGCCAAAGACTGTTGAGATCCCGGCTTGCCTCACCTTTCAATAGGCACCTCTGTGAAGTGAGGAGAACCAAAGGGACAGAAGGCTGACCTGGCCCTGGAGACTTGTGTCTCCCCCTCCACCAAAGTGCTTTCCTCAGTTCTCCACTCCAGTTTTAGTTTGCAGGGATCCCAGCAGGTGGCAGGCTTTGCTGAGCCTCCCCTGTGAGAAGGGGACAGTGGTGGGACTTATGGTTGTGGGAAGTCTTTCAGGGAGATGCAGGCTTTCTCAAACTCTCCGACCATCCATCCAGTGCCCTCCCTGGTTCCCATTCCCTGTGTTTGTTGCGAAGTCACTTTTCGCTGTCCTGTGTGACTTTCCCTGCAGACTGGGCTCTCCTGCAGGAGATACTCTCACATGCTTCTTTAAAAGCCCCTGTTCCTCAGATCTAGATCAGCTGTGAAAACAGGCTTCTCCATGCCAGGGTGAGAGCTACCCCTCCCAGCTCAGAGCTGCAACACCATAGGATCCTCAGGCCCCAGTGCTGGGTGGGTCCCATGGAAGAGTTAGAGGAAAGCTTCCCTTCTGAGAAGTGACTTAACACAGAAGGTTCACAAGTGATAGTCAACCCCCAAGTATTTCTTCCAGGAGAAAGCACTCAGCTCTCCCCTTTAGACAGTTTAGGCTCCCACATGGCCCAGTTTTGTGATTGGGGAAGATTTTCTGGAGCTTAGTTGGCCAGTCAGAGTGGGGCTACATTCTTTTTTTTTTTTTCTTTATTAACTTGAGTATTTCTTATTTACATTTTGATTGTATTCTCTTTCCCGGTTTCCGGGCCAACATCCTCCTAACCCCCCCTCTTCTATATGGCTGTTCCCCTCCCCATCCTCCCTCCATTACCACCCTCCCCCCAACAATCACTTTCACTGGGGGTTCAGTCTTGACAGGACCAAGGGCTTCCCCTTCCACTGTGCCCTTACTAGGATATTCATTGCTACCTATGAGGTCAGAGTCCAGGGTCAGTCCATGTACAGTCTTTGGGTAGTGGCTTAGTCCCTGGAAGCTCTGGTTGCTTGGCATTGTTGTTCATATGGGGTCTCGGGCCCCTTCAAGCTCTTCCAGTTCTTTCTCTGATTCCTTCAACGGGGATCCCGTTCTCAGTTCAGTGATTTGCTGTTGGCATTCGCCTCTGTATTTGCTGTATTCTGGCTGTGTCTCTCAGGATCGATCTACATCCGGTTCCTGTCGGCCTGCACTTCTTTGCTTCATCCATCTTGTCTAATTGGATGGCTATATATGTATACGCCACATGTGGGGCAGGCTCTGAGTGGGTGTTCCTTCTGTGTCTGTTTTAATCTTTTCCTCTCTCTTCCCTGCCAAGGGTATTCTTGTTCCTCTTTAAAGAAGGAGTGAAGCATTCACTTTTTGGTCATCCTTCTTGATTTTCATGTGTTCTGTGCATCTAGGGTAATTCAAGCATTTGGGCTAATAGCCACTTATCAATGAGTGCATACCATGTATGTCTTTCTGTGATTGGGTTAGCTCACTCAGGATGATATTTTCCAGTTCCATCCATTTGCCTATGAATTCCATAAAATCATTGTTTTTGACAGCTGAATAATATTCCATTGTGTAGATGTACCACATTTTCTGTATCCATTCCTCTGTTGGGTTCTTTCCAGCTTCTGGCTATTATAAATAAGGCTGCTATGAACATAGTGGAGCATGTGTCTTTGTTATATGTTGGGGCATCTTTTGGGTATATGCCCAAGAGAGGTATAGCTTGGTCCTCAGGTAGTTCAATGTCCAATTTTCTGAGAAACCTCCAACTGATTTCCAGAATGGTTGTACCAGTCTGCCTCCCACCAACAATGGAGGAGTGTTCCTCTTTCTCCACATCCTGGCCAGCATTTGCTGTCACCTGAGTTTTTGATCTTAGCCATTCTCACTGCTGTGAGGTGAAATCTCAGGGTTGTTTTGATTTGCATTTCCCTTATGACTAAAGATGATGAACATTTCTTTCGGTGTTTCTCAGCCATTCGGCATTCCTCAGCTGTGAATTCTTTGTTTGCCTCTGAACTCCATTTTTTAATAGGGTTATTTTACTCCCTGCGGTCTAACTTCTTGAGTTCTTTGTATATTTTGGATATAAGCCCTCTATCGGTTGTAGAATTGGTAAAGATCTTTTCCCAATCTGTTGGTGGGGCTACATTCTTAATCCATACTCATTCACACAACAGAACATCTTCCTCCCCACCCACGAGGCTTTGACTTGAACCCAGGTCCTTCCAGGACCAACAGACCTGAGAGAACAGATTGCAGCACAAGAGAGAAAAGAAGCCAGAATAGTTTAAACTGGAGAAAACCCCCATATAGGCCATTTACCAACTATAGGGGTTGTGCATATTGTGGACTTCAGAATCTTAAGGTCAGATTTTTCTGATTACACCTTATAGGTGAAGCTGAAGTCTACTGAGGGTGGGATCATCCCAGGCAGGGAGGGGATCTGACTCTGCAGGCCTGGCCACCCTCTGCATTCTCCCAAAAATAATTTTTAGTCAGCTGTAAATCTGAAGTGAAATTTGTTTTTTGTCAACTCAAACGGTTGACATTTCAAGTCTCACACACCATGTGAGAGACACACATTTATCCACAGGGGATTTGAACTTACTTCTATAGAAATGACTGTGGGCCAACAGAGGGAAAGCATTCTTGCCTTTACCATTCTGTCTGTATCAGAGACTACATGGACTGGCTTCCTGGACAGACATGTCCAAGCAGACAGACATTGTAATGAGGGAAAACTTAGGCAAGAAATGACCTGGGGACAGTGATTTCAGATTGTGCCTTTAGCCAGGAATCTCTGTTGTCATTAAGGCAAGCAGTCTTGGGCCTGCCAAAACTTGTCAGTATTTCAGGGCTCTTACAACTGCTCCAGGTACTTCTGAGGTGAAAGCCTTTCATTAAAAAAAAAAAAGTTTATAGAGCAATATTTCTCAACCAGTGGGTGGCAACTGCTTCACAGAGATTGCATATCAGATACCTTGTACATTATGACTCATAAGAGTAGCAATATTATTTATGAAGTAGCAATGAAATAATTTTATGGAGGGGATCATCACAGTATGAAGAGCTGTATTAAAGGGTTGCAGCAGTAGGACTGTTGAGAACCACTGCCATAGAAGCTGACACATGGGAGCAGACTCCTCAGATGAGTAGAGATCCATGGCAAGGGATACTGTGTCCCACCCTAGAACCCAGAGGCAGAATCTATCCCAGGAGTCTGTGGGCTCACCTTGTCTTAAATTCTCCCAGGGTCAAGAATAGCATTGATCATCTCAGCAGAGTCAGCTTGCACAGCCACATCAGGCCCATGGCTTCCCTGTACAGAGAAGGATGTGGGTCTAAGTGACAGACAGTGAGACTGAGGGGACCCTGATACTCATTTGCTTTGAGCTGTGGTTTCTTCACCTGTAAACTGGAGGTGTTTCTGCTGAATTGGGTTGTTGTGGAGATTAACAGAACATACAACCTGCTCAGTGTCTGCCTGGCATGGACCCTGCTGGTTAAATGGAAGCTGTCGATGATGACGATATTAAAAGTAGAATTTCTAGCCAGATAGTGTTAGTTGTGGGGCGCCATACAAGTGTTCTAAGCATTTTCTGATTCTAAGACCGCCTCACCTTACAACCTAAGGCTCTTGATTTAAATTTTAAAAAAAGAATAAATATAAAATACCAATATGAAAAAATCATAATCAGAAATGAGCTAATTCCTGCGAAGTCATTTAGCTTTACATTTTCTGCTTCTATTTCCAAGGCATCTAGAGTAGCACTATCCGAGATCCTAAAGCCTTCTATTATTTTTTTTTTTATTAACTTGAGTATTTCTTATATACATTTCGAGTGTTATTCCCTTTCCCGGTTTCCGGGCAAACATCCCCCTCCCCCCTCCCCTTCCTTATGGGTGTTCCCCTCCCAACCCTCCCACCATTGCCGCCCTCCCCCCATAGACTAGTTCACTGGGGGTTCAGTCTTAGCAGGACCCAGGGCTTCCCCTTCCACTGGTGCTCTTACTAGGATATTCATTGCTACCTATGGGGTCAGAGTCCAGGGTCAGTCCATGTATAGTCTTTAGGTAGTGGCTTAGTCCCTGGAAGCTCTGGTTGCTTGGCATTGTTGTACTTTTGGGGTCTCGAGCCCCTTCAAGCTCTTCCAGTTCTTTCTCTGATTCCTTCAATAGGGGACCTATTCTCAGTTCAGTGGTTTGCTGCTGGCATTCGCCTCTGTATTTGCTGTATTCTGGCTGTGTCTCTCAGGAGCGATCTACATCCGGCTCCTGTCGGTCTGCACTTCTTTGCTTCATCCATCTAGTCCAATTGGGTGGCTGTATATGTATGGGCCAAATGTGGGACAGGCTCTGAATGGGTGTTCCTTCAGTCTCTGTTTTAATCTTTGCCTCTCCCTTCCCTGCCAAGGGTATTCTTTTTCCTCATTTAAAGAAGGAGTGAAGCATTCACATTTTGATCATCCGTCTTGAGTTTCGTTTGTTCTAGGGATCTAGGGTAATTCAAGCATTTGGGCTAATAGCCACTTATCAATGAGTGCATACCATGTATGTCTTTCTGTGATTGGGTTAGTTCACTCAGGATGATATTTTCCAGTTCCAACCATTTGCCTACGAATTTCATAAACTCGTTGTTTTTGATAGCTGAGTAGTATTCCATTGTGTAGATGTACCACATTTTCTGTATCCATTCCTCTGTTGAAGGGCATCTGGGTTCTTTCCATTTTCTGGCTATTATAAATAAGGCTGCGATGAACATAGTGGAGCACGTGTCTCTTTTATATGTTGAGGCATCTTTTGGGTATATGCCCAAGAGAGGTATAGCTGGATCCTCAGGCAGTTCAATGTCCAATTTTCTGAGGAACCTCCAGACTGATTTCCAGAATGGTTTTACCAGTCTGCAATCCCACCAACAATGGAGGAGTGTTCCTCTTTCTCCACAACCTCGCCAGCATCTGCTGTCACCTGAGTTTTTGATCTTAGCCAATCGCACTGGTTAAAAAATGGGGTTCAGAGCTAAACAAAGAATTCACAGCTGAGGAATGCCGAATGGCTGAGAAACACCTAAAGAAATGTTCAACATCTTTAGTCATAAGGGAAATGCAAATCAAAACAACCCTGAGATTTCACCTCACACCAGTGCGATTGGCTAAAGCCTTCTATTATGGTGCTACCCATTCATTCCTCTCTCCTTGAGGACTTCTCAGGTGACTTACCAGAATCAGATGGCTTTTAAGATTGTTCCCATCAGGTGCGATCTCTTTGTCCATGGGCCTTGCCAAAAGTTGCAGGGCCAACCTGTTGTTTTACAATCCAAAATTCCAGACATTAATTTTACCAATGAAGTTTCAGGAGTCAGATGCTGAAGTCAAGTAAAGCTCCCAACTGTCTTTCCTGATTCACTGACCTCCCAGAAGAAGAGCAGTCCTGTTCCCTCTGAACACTTTCTTAAAAATCCTTTAACTCAAAAACTTTCCATTGGTTTAGTTATCTAGATTTCCTTTCACGTTGTGTCTTGATCTGCTGGACCTAAGTGCACTTTTTACCTTTGCCATAAATGTGTGTGGTAGGTGAGCCATACCGTAATTAAGTCCATGTTTACATGAATAAACAACTCTTGCTTTAAATGTCTGTGCCATGGCCCTGCTATACCACACACTAGTTTTTCAGTAAATAATACATTCTTGGAGATCACAGTGTGATCAAATATTTTGTAACATGATTTAGTAACGTCCCCTTGATTTTATAAATCAATTTCTTTGACGAGGATTCTGGGTGTTGTCTGTCAGGTCTGAGTGCATCATCTTGGGAATCCCAAGGAACATCAAACTTGGGCTTTTGAAACTGTTGCATATGGCCAACCCGGAGCAAAAACCACCCAGGAATCTACTGATACTTGACACACATTCATTCACCTGCCTTTTTCATATAGTTTATGGCAAGAGGTCACCATTCTTGACCTTGTTTCATTATAAAACGTGGTACTAAATGTAAGAGTTGGGGTCAAGGAGATCACCCCACAAATCACAAAATACCCATCTCAGATAACCATGTATGGTTTATTGAATACAAAACATCCATGAATTTCAGGACAGAATTAAAAGTCCAAACCTAAGGATAATAGAATAGAAGAGAATTTAGATTTCCAGTTTACAGGTCCAGTAAGCATATTCAGTGAATCATAGCAGAAAACATCCATAAGGTAAAGAAAGAAAAGGCCATGAGGGTACAACAAGCCTACAGAATGCCAATTTAATCATACCAGAAACAATTCCTCCATTAACATAATAATTAAAACACTGAATGCACAGATCAAAGAAAGATCATTAGAAGGGGTAAGGTATAAATAACCAGTAACAAATAAGTTCAGACCTATCTGAATTACACCAGACTTCTCAACAGAGACTCCAAAAGCCAGAAAATCTTGGGCAGATGTAATGCGGACCAAGGATCCTATACCCAGCATAATTCTCAATCACCATAAATGGAGAAACCAAAATATTTCATGACAAAACCAAATTTAAACAATATTTTTCTCTAAGAAAGCACAACAGAGGATTGTAGTAGGGAAACTCCAAGACAATGAGCTAAACTATACCCAAGAAAAACCAAGAAATAAATCATCTCTCAATAATTTCAAAAAATGAAGCACACAATCACCATTTCACCCATAACCAGAAAAAGAAGAGAAAGCAGCAACTATTGGTCTTTAATATCTAACCAGACCCTCTGTCACCAATCCCCCAGCTCCTAGGGAATAAACTGCCAGCCAAAGTATATACAGGGTCTATGGTTCTAGTTAACTGTGTAGAAGAGGACTGATTTAAGTGGCACCCATGTGGCGGGAGGCCATTGACTACGCTGAGGCCTGTTGCCCACCAAAAGTAGATGCTGGAGTTGTGAGGTGGGAATGGATATGTGTAGGTGGGGGAACACTGTCATATAGGCAAAGCTGAGCAGAAATGGGATGTAAGATATTATGAGGGGAGTGTGGAAAGCAGGACAACAGTTGAAATGTAAATAAATAAAATAACCAATTAATAAAAAAATAGCCAAAAATAAAATAAAAAGTGAAAAGGTAAAAGAAAACTTACACCAAAACAAAAGAAATCCTTGTAGTGGATTGGCCTAATTCTGCTTGTATTTTAATGCTAATATGTAGAACTCAAGACTGGTTAACCTCCAAAAACTGACCCTGCTCCCAGTTAACTGTGATCATAAAGAAGCCAACAGCCAACAGCTGCACAGCAGAGAGATGGGGGAGGTGAGCTTTGAGGGCTTTGCTAGAGAGGATCATGAGGAGGGAAGAAGGAGGAAGAAGCTGCCAGAGAATAAAGGAAGAACATGTGTGATGGAGAGGAGAGAGGAAGAGGAGAGCAGCCATGGTTAAGGGAGAGGAGAGCCTGGTCCTGAGGGCTGTCCAAGTGCAACAAAGAGCAGCCAAGATGCTACACAGTCAGTACGAGTTGAGTGTTATTGTTTGGAAAGTAGATCTGATACCATGGAGGGCAGGCAGCTGCCCAGCTACTGTGCTGATTAAGGCATATGATGAATAAATTTACAAAATATGTATAACCAGTAAGGAGCTCTATAGAGGATCCTAAAAGGAATACTTTAGTTTGAAGAGAAGGATAAAATACCAGAGGAAACAGGAAATAATTTAACAAAACTAGAACAGTCAATCAAAAGAAGCCAATAAAACGCTTCCTGGTTGCTGCCGCTGCAGAGAGCCCCTGGGCAGCACCCCACGAGCGAACTTGAGCCTCGGGACCACAGATCCCGGCCCGCAGCAGCTCTCTGCTCCCAGACCCGGTGAGAGAGAGACCCAACCGCCTGGTCAGGTGGGCACTCCTGAGGCTGCAGAGCAGAAGAGACCACCAACACTGCTCACCCCTGCCCACATCCCTGGCCCAAGAGGAAACTGTATAAGGCCTCTGGGCTCCCGTGGGGGAGGGCCCAGGAGCGGCAGGACCCCTGCCACAGACACCGCCGGACCCTGAAGGAAACAGACCGGATAAACAGTTCTCTGCACCCAAATCCCGTGGGAGGGAGAGCTAAACCTTCAGAGAGGCAGACAGGCCTGGGAAACCAGAAGAGACTGCTCCCTGCACACACATCTCGGACGCCAGAGGAAAAAGCCAAAGACCATCTGGAACCCTGGTGCACTGAAGCTCCCGGAAGGGGCGGCACAGGTCTTCCTGGTTGCTGCCGCTGCAGAGAGCCCCTGGACAGCACCCCACGAGCAAACCTGAGCCTCGGGACCACAGGTAAGACCAAATTTTCTGCTGCAAGAAAGCTGCCTGGTGAACTCAAGACACAGGCCCACAGGAACAGCTGAAGACCTGTAGAGAGGAAAAACTACACGCCCGAAAGCAGAACACTCTGTCCCCATAACTGACTGAAAGAGAGGAAAACAGGTCTACAGCACTCCTGACACACAGGCTTATAGGACAGTCTAGCCACTGTCAGAAATAGCAGAACAAAGTAACACTAGAGATAATCTGATGGCGAGAGGCAAGCGCAGGAACCCAAGCAACAGAAACCAAGACTACATGCCATCATCGGAGCCCAATTCTCCCACCAAAACAAACATGGAATATCCAAACACACCAGAAAAGCAAGATCTAGTTTCAAAATCATATTTGATCATGATGCTGGAGGACTTCAGGAAAGACCTGAACACACTTAGGGAAGCACAGGAAAACATTAATAAACAAGTAAAAGCCTACAGAGAGGAATCGCAAAAATCCCTGAAAGAATTCCAGGAAAACACAATCAAACAGTTGAAGGAATTAAAAATGGAAATAGAAGCAATCAAGAAAGAACACATGGAAACAACCCTGGATATAGAAAACCAAAAGAAGAGACAAGGAGCTGTAGATACAAGCTTCACCAACAGAATACAAGAGATGGAAGAGAGAATCTCAGGAGCAGAAGATTCCATAGAAATCATTGACTCAACTGTCAAAGATAATGTAAAGCGGAAAAAGCTACTGGTCCAAAACATACAGGAAATCCAGGACTCAATGAGAAGATCAAACCTAAGGATAATAGGTATAGAAGAGAGTGAAGACTCCCAGCTCAAAGGACCAGTAAATATCTTCAACAAAATCATAGAAGAAAACTTCCCTAACCTAAAAAAAGAGATACCCATAGACATACAGGAAGCCTACAGAACTCCAAATAGATTGGACCAGAAAAGAAACACCTCCCGTCACATAATTGTCAAAACACCAAACGCACAAAATAAAGAAAGAATATTAAAAGCAGTAAGGGAAAAAGGTCAAGTAACATATAAAGGGAGACCTATCAGAATCACACCAGACTTCTCGCCAGAAACTATGAAGGCCAGAAGATCCTGGACTGATGTTATACAGACCCTAAGAGAACACAAATGCCAGCCCAGATTACTGTATCCAGCAAAACTCTCAATTAACATTGATGGAGAAACCAAGATATTCCATGACAAAACCAAATTTACACAATATCTTTCTACAAATCCAGCACTACAAAGGATAATAAATGGTAAAGCCCAACATAAGGAGGCAAGCTATACCCTAGAAGAAGCAAGAAACTAATCGTCTTGGCAACAAAACAAAGAGAATGAAAGCACACAAACATAACCTCACATCAAATATGAATATAACGGGAAGCAATAAGCACTATTCCTTAATATCTCTCAATATCAATGGCCTCAACTCCCCAATAAAAAGACATAGATTAACAAACTGGATACGCAACGAGGACCCTGCATTCTGCTGCCTACAGGAAACACACCTCAGAGACAAAGACAGACACTACCTCAGAGTGAAAGGCTGGAAAACAACTTTCCAAGCAAATGGTCAGAAGAAGCAAGCTGGAGTAGCCATTCTAATATCAAATAAAATCAATTTCCAACTAAAAGTCATCAAAAAAGATAAGGAAGGACACTTCATATTCATCAAAGGAAAAATCAACCAAGATGAACTCTCAATCCTAAATATCTATGCCCCAAATACAAGGGCACCTACATATGTAAAAGAAACCTTACTAAAGCTCAAAACACACATTGCACCTCACACAATAATAGTGGGAGATTTCAACACCCCACTCTCATCAATGGACAGATCATGGAAACAGAAATTAAACAGTGATGTAGACAGACTAAGAGAAGTCATGAGCCAAATGGACTTAACGGATATTTATAGAACATTCTATCCTAAAGCAAAAGGATATACCTTCTTCTCAGCTCCTCATGGTACTTTCTCCAAAATTGACCATATAATTGGTCAAAAAACGGGCCTCAACAGGTACAGAAAGATAGAAATAATCCCATGCGTGCTATCGGACCACCACGGCCTAAAACTGGTCTTCAATAACAATAAGGGAAGAATGCCCACATATACGTGGAAATTGAACAATGCTCTACTCAATGATAACCTGGTCAAGGAAGAAATAAAGAAAGAAATTAAAAACTTTTTAGAATTTAATGAAAATGAAGATACAACATACTCAAACTTATGGGACACAATGAAAGCTGTGCTAAGAGGAAAACTCATAGCGCTGAGTGCCTGCAGAAAGAAACAGGAAAGAGCATATGTCAGCAGCTTGACAGCACACCTAAAAGCTCTAGAACAAAAAGAAGCAAATACACCCAGGAGGAGTAGAAGGCAGGAAATAATCAAACTCAGAGCTGAAATCAACCAAGTAGAAACAAAAAGGACCATAGAAAGAATCAACAGAACCAAAAGTTGGTTCTTTGAGAAAATCAACAAGATAGATAAACCCTTAGCCAGACTAACGAGAGGACACAGAGAGTGTGTCCAAATTAACAAAATCAGAAATGAAAAGGGAGACATAACTACAGATTCGGAGGAAATTCAAAAAATCATCAGATCTTACTATAAAAACCTATATTCAACAAAATTTGAAAATCTTCAGGAAATGGACAATTTCCTAGACAGATACCAGGTATCGAAGTTAAATCAGGAACAGATAAACCAGTTAAACAACCCCATAACTCCTAAGGAAATAGAAGCAGTCATTAAAGGTCTCCCAACCAAAAAGAGCCCAGGTCCAGACGGGTTTAGTGCAGAATTCTATCAAACCTTCATAGAAGACCTCATACCAATATTATCCAAACTATTCCACAAAATTGAAACAGATGGAGCCCTACCGAATTCCTTCTATGAAGCCACAATTACTCTTATACCTAAACCACACAAAGACACAACAAAGAAAGAGAACTTCAGACCAATTTCCCTTATGAATATCGACGCAAAAATACTCAATAAAATTCTGGCAAACCGAATTCAAGAGCACATCAAAACAATCATCCACCATGATCAAGTAGGCTTCATCCCAGGCATGCAGGGATGGTTTAATATACGGAAAACAATCAACGTGATCCATTATATAAACAAACTGAAAGAACAGAACCACATGATCATTTCATTAGATGCTGAGAAAGCATTTGACAAAATTCAACACCCCTTCATGATAAAAGTCCTGGAAAGAATAGGAATTCAAGGCCCATACCTAAACATAGTAAAAGCCATATACAGCAAACCAGTTGCTAACATTAAACTAAATGGAGAGAAACTTGAAGCAATCCCACTAAAATCAGGGACTAGACAAGGCTGCCCACTCTCTCCCTACTTATTCAATATAGTTCTTGAAGTTCTAGCCAGAGCAATCAGACAACAAAAGGAGATCAAAGGGATACAGATCGGAAAAGAAGAGGTCAAAATATCACTATTTGCAGATGACATGATAGTATATTTAAGTGATCCCAAAAGTTCCACCAGAGAACTACTAAAGCTGATAAACAACTTCAGCAAAGTGGCTGGGTATAAAATTAACTCAAATAAATCAGTTGCCTTCCTCTATACAAAAGAGAAACAAGCCGAGAAAGAAATTAGGGAAACGACACCCTTCATAATAGACCCAAATAATATAAAGTACCTCGGTGTGACTTTAACCAAGCAAGTAAAAGATCTGTACAATAAGAACTTCAAGACACTGAGGAAAGAAATTGAAGAAGACCTCAGAAGATGGAAAGATCTCCCATGCTCATGGATTGGCAGGATTAATATGGTAAAAATGGCCATTTTACCAAAAGCAGTCTACAGATTCAATGCAATCCCCATCAAAATACCAATCCAATTCTTCAAAGAGTTAGACAGAACAATTTGCAAATTCATCTGGAATAACAAAAAACCCAGGATAGCTAAAGCTATCCTCAACAATAAAAGGACTTCAGGGGGAATCACTATCCCTGAACTCAAGCAGTATTACAGAGCAATAGTGATAAAAACTGCATGGTATTGGTACAGAGACAGACAGATAGACCAATGGAATAGAATTGAAGACCCAGAAATGAACCCACACACCTATGGTCACTTGATTTTTGACAAAGGAGCCAAAACCATCCAATGGAAAAAAGATAGCATTTTCAGCAAATGGTGCTGGTTCAACTGGAGGGCAACATGTAGAAGAATGCAGATCGATCCATCCTTATCACCCTGTACAAAGCTTAAGTCCAAGTGGATCAAGGACCTCCACATCAAACCAGACACACTCAAACTAATAGAAGAAAAACTAGGGAAGCATCTGGAACACATGGGCACTGGAAAAAATTTCCTGAACAAAAAACCAATGGCTTATGCTCTAAGATCAAGAATCGACAAATGGGATCTCATAAAACTGCAAAGCTTCTGTAAGGCAAAGGACACTGTGGTTAGGACAAAACGGCAACCAACAGATTGGGAAAAGATCTTTACCAATCCTACAACAGATAGAGGCCTTATTTCCAAAATATACAAAGAACTCAAGAAGTTAGACCGCAGGGAAACAAATAACCCTATTAAAAAATGGGGTTCAGAGCTAAACAAAGAATTCACAGCTGAGGAATGCCGAATGGCTGAGAAACACCTAAAGAAATGTTCAACATCTTTAGTCATAAGGGAAATGCAAATCAAAACAACCCTGAGATTTCACCTCACACCAGTGCGATTGGCTAAGATCAAAAACTCAGGTGACAGCAGATGCTGGCGAGGATGTGGAGAAAGAGGAACACTCCTCCATTGTTGGTGGGATTGCAGACTGGTAAAACCATTCTGGAAATCAGTCTGGAGGTTCCTCAGAAAATTGGACATTGAACTGCCTGATGATCCAGCTATACCTCTCTTGGGCATATACCCAAAAGATGCCTCAACATATAAAAGAGACACGTGCTCCACTATGTTCATCGCAGCCTTATTTATAATAGCCAGAAGCTGGAAAGAACCCAGATGCCCTTCAACAGAGGAATGGATACAGAAAATGTGGTACATCTACACAATGGAATATTACTCAGCTATCAAAAACAACGAGTTTATGAAATTCGTAGGCAAATGGTTGGAACTGGAAAATATCATCCTGAGTGAGCTAACCCAATCACAGAAAGACATACATGGTATGCACTCATTGATAAGTGGCTATTAGCCCAAATGCTTGAATTACCCTAGATCCCTAGAACAAACGAAACTCAAGACGGATGATCAAAATGTGAATGCTTCACTCCTTCTTTAAATGAGGAAAAAGAATACCCTTGGCAGGGAAGGGAGAGGCAAAGATTAAAACAGAGACTGAAGGAACACCCATTCAGAGCCTGCCCCACATGTGGCCCATACATATACAGCCACCCAATTAGACAAGATGGATGAAGCAAAGAAGTGCAGACCGACAGGAGCCGGATGTAGATCGCTCCTGAGAGACACAGCCAGAATACAGCAAATATAGAGGCGAATGCCAGCAGCAAACCACTGAACTGAGAATAGGTCCCCTATTGAAGGAATCAGAGAAAGAACTGGAAGAGCTTGAAGGGGCTCGAGACCCCAAAAGTACAACAATGCCAAGCAACCAGAGCTTCCAGGGACTAAGCCACTACCTAAAGACTATACATGGACTGACCCTGGACTCTGACCCCATAGGTAGCAATGAATATCCTAGTAAGAGCACCAGTGGAAGGGGAAGCCCTGGGTCCTGCTAAGACTGAACCCACAGTGAACTAGTCTATGGGGGGAGGGCGGCAATGGGGGGAGGGTAGGGAGGGGAACACCCATAAGGAAGGGGAGGGGGGAGGGGGATGTTTGCCCGGAAACCGGGAAAGGGAATAACACTCGAAATGTATATAAGAAATACTCAAGTTAATAAAAAAAAAAAAAAAAAAAAAAAAAAAAAAAAAAAAAAAAAAAAAAAAAGAAGTACATGCTGACCAGAAGTGGATATAGATCTCTCCTGTGAGATACAGCCAGAAAAAAAAAAAAAAAAAAAAAAAAAAAAAAAAAAAAAAAAAAAAAAAAGAAGCCAATAAAACACACAAAAATTAACAAAATTAAATACATAGGTTTAAATAATATTTGCATATCACTAAACTCAATTCCCCAGTGAACAGACATTATTTAGCCAGAAACAGGATCACCATCATGAGAGATGTAGAGGATATACTAGGGAAACAGACCTAAGACACAGGTCCCTATAGCAATTCTATGCAGTTTCTCTATCCAGCTGACAGAATAGATTTCAAACCAATCCTGTCAAGAAGATGTAAGGACATTGATTTTATACTTTGCAATTACCAAAAGATACTACAATTCTAAATATATACATATTAAACACAGCAGTCACAAATTTAAATATATAATTATCAGATAGATGTGAAATTACCCATTAGCTATAATAGTGGTTGTGATTGTTTTTAATAGTCTATTCTGACCACTTGGCAGATCACATGCAAATAAACAAAAGAGGAGGAGCAGAATTCAGTGACATCATCAGTCAAATGGACCTAACAAACTACACTGAACTATACATATATTTTCTATCAGCCTGTGGATCTGTCTCCAAAATTGACCACGGATTAGGACACAGAACAGCCCTCAGGAAAGATAAGAAAGCTGAAGTAGTGTCACGCATTCTATCTAAGCACAAAGGAATCAAACTGGTATCACACAATAGAAAGTGCAGTCAATACACACTCTCGTGGAAGGTCAGCAACACAAACAACACACTCCTGAAAGGGCCAAGGGAGAAACACACAAGGAAAAATTAAAATTCCTAGAAATGAGTGACAATGAAAACACAACCACCACAGATCTATGCGATACAACATAGTTTTAGGAATTATGTTGCAGTCAGCAAAGCCAGAGCAATGGACCCATCTAATCCCTTTGTCATGCATCAGAAGTAGAGAATGTGGAGTGTGCCCTGTTGGGTTAATGCCTTGAACTGGCTCACCACATTCCCAATTTCCCTTTGCAATGATAACATATTTTTGGCATTACACATTGGATGTATGCAATTTGCCTTTTGATTTCATAGGGGAATAATTAAGGGACTTCCTGGAGTGTCGAAAAGCACTGTGGATAAACTGTGTAGAGACCGAAAGACTACAGGGGTTTTGGAAGCTGAGCTAATGTATTTTTATTATGATATGTTTAAGAATCTATGGGGAATTGGGAGTGGAATATGGTGATTTGAATGATAATGGCCCCCATAAACTCACATATATGAATGTTTGTTGCTGGTTAGTGGAAATATTCGGGAAGAATTATAAGATACGGATTTGTTGGAGGAGTGTATGGGATTGGGCTTTGAGGTTTCCAAATTCAACACCATCTATAGTTAACACTTTCTCTGTCTCCGACTTGCACATAAGATGTAAGCTCTCAGCCAATTCTCTAGAAACATGGTGTCCTACCTGCTGCCATGTACCCCAGCATAATATTCATAGACTCATGATCCTTGAAACTGTAAGCTGAAATAAACTCTTTCTTCTACAAGTTCCCTTGCTCATGGTGTCTCTTCACAGCATAGAAAAGAAACTAAGATTGGAAGGAACAGTTAAGTGAAAAATTTCTCAATAATATCCTGGAAAATAAAATTCAGACATTTACCAAATGTGTCAGGTACCGTGATCAAGCTGGCTTGACTGCAGAGGTGCAAGAATGTTTCAACAAATACAAATGAATAAACAATTCACCACAGAAAACCAAGGACAGGAAACACATGATCACTGCAGTAGAGGCAGACAATCTCTTTGGCAAAATCCCACAGTGATTAATGCAAAAGTCCTGGAGAATCTGGGATATGGAGAAGACATACCTTAACATTATGAAGGCGATATGCAAGGCCAACAGCATCCTAACTGGAGGAAACAATAATGGATTTCCACTAAAATCAGGAATAAGTCACAGATGTTCATTCTTTTCATCTAATTCAACTAGTATGTGAAGTCTTCTCCAAACAATATGACAATAGAGAGATGGAAAGGCATGTTAATATGAAAGAAAGCAGTCAGAGTATTCTCATTTGCCGGCGATATGATCCATATATAAAGACCACGAAACCACTAGCAAACTCCTATGGCTCATGGACACATTCACTAAAATCACAGTAAAATCAATAGAACTCCTGTATACCAACAATAAATAAGACGAAAGAAGCCAAGAAAACAAACCCATTCAGAATAAAAATCTTGTAATATCTAAGGAAGTAAAGACTTGTTAAAATGAAATCATTAGGAAAAATAAAAAAACTAAAGAAACCAGAAAATGAAGAGACCTCTCATTTTCATGTATCAGTATGATTTATATTATTATATTGAATCCTACCAGAGTCATCTACTGGTTTAAATCCATCCCATTATAATCCCAATACAGATCTTCATGGGAATGAAAAAAAATCTCAGAAGTCACATGAAAGCACAAATGAGCAGGGCAGTCAGACACTGCTAACTAATAAGACAGTAAAGCACTGCGGGAGGCATCACCTTTAATGATTTCACCTTCATTTTGGGGAATAGTAAAAAAGAAAAACCAGCATGTTAATATCATGAGAGCAGACACAGTGCCTAATGGAATAAAATTGAAGAGCCTGATATTGGCCTATGTTCTTATCAGCATTTGGGTTTTGAGAAAAAGGAAAACAAACAAACAAAACAAAAAACCCACAACCCCCCCTCCCACCACCACACACAAGTGCAGTTTTCAACCTGTGGGTTGCAACCCCTTCAGGGAACAGTCACATATGAGACATACTTTATACATGATATTTACATTACAATTCAAAACAGTAGCCACCTTACATTTATGACTTAGCAATGAAATAATTTGGTAGTTGGGGTTGGTTACCACAATGTGAAGAACTGTATTCCTTGAGTTGTTCTTGGTCATAGTATTTTTCTGCAGTAACAGAAATGTGACTGATATATAAACTGGTACCGAAGTGAGTGGAGATGTTTGTGAGGAATCTCTTGATTTTTTGGAGGAGGGTGGGAGACTTTGGATTGGGAAAACTGTTGAATTATTTAAGAAGATCTTAACAGTTCTTTTAGTTTGCCACATGGGAGACATAAGTATTGTGAGTCTGTGCAAAATAGAGCCTCTCTGATGAAACTTCAAAGGATGGCAGGAACTCTATTGGTGACTGGCTTAGAAGCAATTGATATAATTTTGGCAAACAATCTGTCTCTTTTCTGCCTGTTTACTAAGAAGTGACCTGAAGATAAATAAAAAGCTAATTGACTAATTGTTTTGAGCAAACTTCAAGGGGTAGCTATCCGGTGACCTTCCTCATATGGTAGGAATGTGTGTTTGTATTTTTCATTGTTAATGTAGCCAGGACTTCAGTTAATCCTGCCACATTCAGGGTCTGGAGGCATAGGACACTGCAAGATCTCCCAGGATTTGGAAAATGTCCCAATTGTTGTAAGGTCCCCAAAACATGTTGTCACCCCACACACATTGGGAAGCAACTTAAAGGAATATGACCCCCTCATTCTCAAGAGGAAGGGTGGGTGGGTGGTTATTTGTCTGCCGTGGGCTGTAGATGATTATTGTCAGTTAGGGGGTTGGTTGCAAGTTCTTACTGGCCATGGTCAGGGAGGAAACAGTAAAGCAGATTCGAATCAGGAATGTCTTTCTTCCTTTCTCTTTCTGTCCTCAATTCTCTGTCTAATGTGGTGGGAAATCAGGAGAAGGGACTAAAATGACAAAATCATAGATCACTGTATCTCTCTTTATACTAGAAAGCAATACCAAGTCTCAAATATTTTAGGATGGCATGGATTTTTGAATGATGATAGAATTTAAAATTGTACTTGCATAAATGATTCAATTCATTTTTAAGATATAAGTATATGCAACTTATTCACAATGTGGTGTAAAATTCTAATTTAATAAAATTACTACTGCACACTGCCGTGGATAATTAAGGAATTCAAGCTAGTACTTTCCAACTATAAATAATCAGTCTTCCAGTCATGTTAGGTACTGCTTTAGTTAGGTACAGAAATAAGCTTTATTTAACTTCCTGTGTATGTTTTTAAAGTTAAGTAGGAAGTAAATCCCTTGGGAAAAAAAGCCACATTTGTCCACTGAGATAGACATTACATACAAAGGTGGTTCTCAAATCCTTTAGAGATCTGAAGAATCTGCCATTTCAGATGTCCTAATAGTTAAAGGCTTTTCACAGTGGGAGAGACCTCAACTCCTGGTAGTGTCCCCAATTTATTCTGAAAAAGATGATGGGCTCTAAAGAACCATTGGGTGAAATACTACCCACTTACCTCTACTGCTGCCAGAAAGCTGTCCAGACTGTGCAGAAGTTGATCATGGGGAAGTCTGTGTCCCAGTTTTTGGAAAAAAAAATAGGATAGTCCTTCAAGTGACCTGCTTCAAAGGATTGTTGTCAGAGCTCCTGGCCCATTGAGTTGAAGGTGGATGCCACAGTGACACAGGAATATTTGCTGACTGACTCCCAGGGTAGCCAACAATTTCTGTCATTTCTTAGGTTTGGAAGCTGTTTGCTCTGAATTTCCTTTTATTCAGGCAACATTTCTCCTCCTCAGATCTTGGATGGGGTTGAAGATTAGATAGTTTAGTCTTAACCTTTTCTTGTTATGAGAATCAGAAAAGCAAACTTGTTCACCATCGTGCAGAAATGTGACAGCCAGGAACCTGGACAGGAACAGGGTGGACATGGGAGGCTCAGAAAGCAGGGCTCTATGGACACTCCACAGCAGTATCAAAACTCCTGCGATAACCGCTCTGGCACCATAAATCCTGAGAGAGGATGGGGATGCCAGGAGAGTGTGCGTGGTCTGCCCACTGCCTGGGACTTTTAAAAGCTTGTACCACCCCCGAGCACATAGAAGAGCTTGAGCAGAAAGAGGCCGATGCCCAGAAGCCGCTGCTGTGGTAGGAGGCAGTTATGGCGGTTGGAGGTGGAGGAGTGATGGGAGAAGACCGAGGAGTTTCCCCAAAAGACAAGAACAGACACCATCCTTACTACTCCAGAACCCACGCCAATCCCACCCCACCCCTAAATGCCCAGTCCACTGCCAAACTTCCCCATGCCAAGCATTCACAACTTCATCCCCACTGTGCTCATTTCTTATTTTTTTTAACTTCTTATTTATTCTCTGTGAACCTCACATCCTGCACCTCAACTCCATTCATCTGCCCTCCCCTCAGGTCTGCACTCCACCCTTACATCCTGCTCTAAATCAGAGCAAAAATAATCTTCGTGTGGAAGCTGAATAAAGAAAAAGAAAAAGAAAATTTGTACGCAAAAAATGTGTCAAATTTTAAGGATGAAAGACATAAACGCTTAAATTGTTTGGAATTAATGAAAGTACATTTGGTCTCAGAAGACTTATTATGGTTAATAAATGCAAGTTATGATAGATAAGGGATACAAAGCTTAAAAAGTGATAGAAAATGATTTAGGTACAAAATTTTAGACTAATATAATTTAGATAATGAAGTACCTTCTCCAATTTTGCAAAATACGAATGGACAGAATATTGTGACAGTAATTCTTACCTGATGCATCTCATAAGTTTTCTTATTTTATCTAGCTTATTAATGTTAAATTAAAGGTATTTCTTGGAGTAAAAGGGGAAATGCTGAGGTGACCTCCCTTTGTACTAAGGTGTGTCAACTTTCAATTGTTAGTTCTGTACTGGCAGTGAGCTAAGTGCTGGCAGGATTTCTCTTGTCATTTCTATGTCCCATCATCAGCTTTGCTATTTTGTGGATGTTTGTCCTTCTCACCAGCTCAACACAAGCTAAGAGATGTATCAGGTGTTGTCTCACTGCCGATTGGATGTAATAAAGATCTGATGGCCAAGAGGTGCGTCAGGAAGTATGTGGGCAGAACTTCCGGGCATAGAGAGGGACATAGGCAGAGGCAAGCTGAAGCAGGAGATTCAGAATAGACATGGGCAGGAAGAGATATGGAACAGACTACAGCAGAGGGGTAAAGAGCTAACCAGCAGGTGGGTCTTAATGGTAGAAGAATGGGGTTAATTTTTAGAGAAGATGAGGGACTGCCCAGTGAAAGGCCTAAGATTCAAACTATGTTCGAATTCTCCATGTCCCATTTACACCTCAGGGAGCTCTGTGAAAATAGTACACAATACAGTATTTACATGGCTTTGAGTCTGTGGTTTGGTTACTTTTGGTCACTGTTCCTCAAGACTGCAGGACAAGGAACAACACACAGGGCAAACACATGAAAACCATGTGCAGCTTAGAGTGGAAAAGATCACTAAGAAGTTTAATGTCACAGCAAAGTCATGTGCTGAAGAGGAGGGTGACATAGTTAAGGAGATGGATGTTATTAACGATAAGCCTCCTGCCTCTGTACTGTAGAGATGTGGAAGGTGTCCTCAAGGCAAGACTCTTACCAATTAAAGTTCCAACTTGGAAAAGGGAGCTCAATAGATTTCGTGCTCCTACAAAGCAAGTGCATAGGGAAGCTGCTGCTGTTGTCATCCAAGCAGGCAGCTGACAGGTCAGTGCAACTCATGTGGCATGGAATTTGGAGGAAAAAAGATTTTAAGATTCAGGATGACATGAACAGGACCAGGCGACTCTCGCATTTATGTTTTTATTATTTGCTGCTTGAATTAGAATGATACTCATAGTCTCATTTTTTTAGTTTTCTTTCATCACTTTATCTACATTTCCAATTTATCTCCCACTCCATGTTCCTCTACATGACCCCCTCTTCTGTCCCCCACACTCTCTCCCTATGAGATTGCTCCTCCACCTGCCAATTCATTCCCGCCTCAGAGGCCTCAGTTCCAATATCATGGTTCATGAAGCTTCCTCAGAAACAAGGGTCTCCCGTCCCAGTGATCCCAGATAAGCTGGTCCTCTGCTACATATCTACCTGGAGCCATGGGCACACCCTGATTCTTTTATTAGTTACCTTAGTTAAGGTGTCTCTTCACAGCAATAGAGCAGTGACTGACAGGCTTAAATTCACTTTGCATCCCAATTGCTGTCCTTTCTCTTGTTACTTCTCTCCCACAGTTCCTCCCCAATGTCCTCACACCATCTCCTCTGAGAGAGTAGAGGAATATCCCTCAGAGTGTGCCTCCACCAAGACACATCAAGTTTTTGTAGGGCTGGTGCACCTTCTCCCACTGAGGCCAGGGAAGACACCTGAGTTAGGGTATCAGATTTCACAGACAGGCAAACCTTTGGGGATAGCCTAGGCTCCAGTTACTTACAACAGTGTATGTAATACTGTATTAAACTTAGTAAGGTTTATTTACCTTCACCTAGCAACTCATCCTGAGAAACAGTGCTCTGGCCTGATGCTTTTGTTTTCAGCCCTATCTTCCTCTTTCTTCTGTGCTTACCACTGTAACACAGGAGAAGCTTCTAATATTCATGTTGCCAGATCTTTCCGGTCTTGGGGGATAGTGCTATTCTGAGTTGTATATGGATTTAATATCTTCTTTACGTATGATGAATATATACTTCAGGAAAGGACTGCTTCCTTGTTTCTATTAAGATCTAATATGACGAAAGGATTCTGATTAATATTCCAGAATCGTAGGCCACCAGGTTGGTATGTCATCACTCACTGAAGTGAGGTGAATTTTATAACACCTTTTGGCCACCCACTTTCAATGTCATTATGTGGTATTGCCTTAGGCTCTTTTCTACATTCCCCTGCCTTTGGCTGAGTATATGGTTGAGGTCTCTCTGTGACTGTGCAAAGAAGTAAGAGCTAGGGCTGGGCCACAAAATAAGAAAGTACTTGTTCATCCAAAACAAAAACAAAAAACAAACAAACAACCAAAAAAAGCTCTAGGGTAAAATATCGGTGCTAGTGCTGAACTGAACTGCCAGAGGTATTTTTTTTAAAGTAAATAACACTGTCTTGGGGCTGATAATATGAATCAAATATCCTGCAACATAAGTTTGCAATGTTACCTACATTTTATAAATCAAGTCTGACTACCGTTTTGGTTGTTTCCAATCATGTCTGAGTGCATCATCATGGGGAATCCCAAGGAAAATCAGAAATGGGTTCTTGAAGCTGTTGCACAGGGCCAGTATAGACCTAAATACCACAGAGGAAACCTTGATTCTTATCACAAGGGATCATTCACCATCCCTCTTGTCACATAACTTATGACAAGACGTCACCTTTCCTAAACTTAGCCTTTTTCCCAAGTGCTGCAGAAGGGAAGACCTGGTGTCAAGGGGTCTGGATTCAAACCACAGGACACTGAATTCATTTAAATAGGTGTAGTTTATTAATGCACACACCAATACAGTTCAACCAGAGCAACAGCTCACAACTGTGTACTGGACATTGCTAGACCCAGCTCATTGCAAGATCCACATGGGCTCATGCACAAGTGTTGGAAATGCTTCGGTCTATGGGCCCTGACTCAGGCCATTTTACACATAATTGTTCCTATTTTCCTTGAATCTGATGGGTCCTATGTGAAGAATACACTTGGGGAACTTGTTAAGATTAACAAACCTCGGGGCTGGGGATTTAGCTCAGTGGTAGAGCGCTTACCTAGGAAGCGCAAGGCCCTGGGTTCGGTCCCCAGCTCCGAAAAAAAGAACCAAAAAAAAAAAAAAAGATTAACAAACCTCATAACATACAGAACATAACAGGGTATGTGACCAGCACCACACAGTTCAATGTCAGGTTTTTTTGTTTTTTGTTAGTTTGTTTGTTGGCATCCATGATGTGGAGGCGTATTACAGAACAATAGGAAAGAGCTGGCTGCTGTGTAACAAATTTGCTGCTATTAAGGTAGGTATGGGGGCAAGACTTCAGCAACAGCCCTTAAGATGGGAAGGAGATGATGTGTTTGATACCTGAAAGGAGCTGCCTCAGCTGTGTTTCTCTGCCTGCTCAGTGTCCATTCACCATCACTCTGTCCCTGAAGAGGAACTCAAGGTCTGCCCCCTGCTGCCTGTGAGCCAGGACTAGGCACAGAAAGGCAAGGCCACAGCACTGGTTTCCAATTCCTCAGTAATGCTGGATTCCCAATAATGTACTTGTATACACAAATACAGTGTGGTAAGTTACAATATATACTAATCATTTCTTACATAGGGCAACAGTTGGTTGCCTACAACTAATTCTATTTTAAAAAAAGAAAAGAATCCTGGCTCTTGTGGAAATATACAAAGAAATATCTACGATGGTGGGCAATGAATTCTGCCATGGACTGAACTCAGAAAGGTGGGGTTGTGAGAAAGATGCATGGTCAAATAGCCCACCAGGTTCACATTGTGTCAACTTGATTTAATCTAATGACAAAGAAGTGGAGTATCTCTGATGGCTTCCTTCTAATCCCTTGAAAGGATCACTGGGGACTGGCCTCAGTACATCACACTTCTTGATGGGGCAACAACACTCAAGGAAGCTTGATTGTCATAGTCACAGTATTATGCTACATATACAGAGTAGATAATACTACGATGTTCAGATGATGATATCCATTTGTATGCACTCTTAAGGTGAACCTAAGGAAAGAGAGATCAAGGTCCTTAGAATAGAAAGATCAGTCCCAGTTTTGTTTTTTTTTTTTCTACCATTCCAAACTGAACGACTGGTAGGGAGAGAATAGTAGATAATCGAGAATTGGTGGATGATGCTTTGAATGCAGGGTGGGTTTCTGTGCTGGTTTTAGACAGGGTCACAAGTATCCCATGTTGCCCTCTCCCTGGCTGGCCAGGTTCACTTTGAGCTCAGATAAACCTCCTTCCACTTTCCAATACATAGGCTTACAAGAGTGGCTTCCAAGGACTGTGAGGACAGCATTAGCCTTTGACAGTTGAGGTGTGTAACCACAACTATAGTTTTAGCCACGTTTTCCCATGTCTACCAGCTATTTCAGAGTGTTGCTGTTCTATGCCTGACAATCAAGGACACAGAAAAATAACCTGATAGAGAGCAAGGACATGGTGATCACATCCTTACCTCTTCTGTACGTTCTGGATGAGGTTTGTTAAAATTCCAATATTGCAAAAAGCTTTATATAGGACCCATCACATCAAGGTTCACTGTGCACAGTTCTATCTAAAATGTCTAATCAGAACTGACCACCAGATAACACTTCCTGCAGTCCTCATATGAGAAGCTTGGGATTTTGTTTTGACTTTTTCTTTTCTCTGTCTTTCTTATTTTTTGCTATATAAGTTGAGAGAAAGATAGTTAGGGCCATGAATTTGCCCCCAAAATTTGAACTATGGATGTGATCAATCAATGTTAGTGTGTGCATTCTATAAAGTATTCATTTTTCACTATGATAGATGCTTTTGTGTTTGGTGGGGTGGCCATTTCCCAGTGTACAGGTGCTGGGACCTTGCTCTATCCACTTAATGATGTTTATAGGCTCATTTTAGACCTTTCTGTGCACCCCCTATATCTCTTGACTATTTTATTTTTCTGATAGAAGCTCATGGTATATCTTACTCAGGCCTGTGAGCAGTGCTCCTTTGGCGACATTGGTGCAGAGAGGAGAACCCCACCACCAGCATGAGGTTCCCTTCACTCGTGGCTCCAATATTGCACTTTCCTCTGCCAACTGGTCTCCACACTTTTCCTAGCACCATAAAGATTTCAACTCTTTCTCCTAAGGAATATTCTGGCAATTGTCGATTGTTAAGCACATGACTTCATGAGTGTTCCCCTAACACACACCCATGTTGTAACCTACCATGCAGACTATTTCTTGATGTGATATAAAGCACCTGTACAGAATGAGACAGGAGAACTTTTGACTGCATATTCAAGCTGGTGTGAAATCTCAGGAAGTTTTAATGGCTAACATTGGTGAATGAGGACAATTTGAGTTAGGATGAGACATTTTGGGGCAAGATATGGAAGGAAACATTCATTTAGATGCATAGGAATTACTAAGGTTTTATAATCAAGCCTTGAGGAAAATTTGGCTTTGGAAGCAGGAGATGCTCAGTGGCTCTACCCCAGGAAAGGCTCCTGGAAAGGGCACCTCTGCTTTTGCTCAGTACAGGGAGAACATTAGCTGGGAGGCAAAGTCTGCTCCCCATGACATCTGCTGTCCCTTCTTGGACATTCTATTGTCTCCTAGAGAGTTCTGGCATCCTCTGTGATGTCACCAGACATCAGTGACAACCAGTGCCCTAGTTTCTCTCAGTCTGAGTCTGGCAGTTACAAGCTAAGTCATGTTTTCCCATCTTCGCAAGCGTTTTGGGAGGAGGAACGTCGATTGTGGAGAGACTAGAGTGAAGGGGTCTAGCCTTTCGTCTCAAAGTAATGATGGAGAAAGACAGCACTTCTGCGGAATGTTTAGTAAGTTCTGGGCAGTACATTTTGAGCTCCCTGTCAGGGGGGCTGCAGGCTTAAGCTGACCTTTCTAGCAATGGGCCACAGCAACTGGAGCATCTGAAAAGTAATTGAATTTCCATGAATATCACAATTCCTTAAAGTCAAGAATTTCAGAACTTTAGTTTCCCCAAACCCACAGGGAGGATATGGTAAGGCCAATGCTATTATACTGTGAATTTCTGGCCTTTACTTTTACAGTGCATTTGTTAGGTTACATTGATATAATAACATGATCAGGAGTCATGGAGGGTCCACCTTTTCTGAGTTTAGACAGGGCAGCACTGTATTTCACTCTCATTGCTTCTTTAAATACAGTGGGTATCTGACAGTAGGAACAGGGGGAGAATTGTGCTCCAGGCAATAACCTTATTTTCTTAGACCTTCTCTGATTTTTTCTAACTGGCAGGGTCATCATTAGCTTTATATATTAGAGGTTGTGTGTTACACACATTTTTCTAAAATACCAAAACTGTTTGGAACATGTGGACCAAGATTCAGCCTGTAACCTATTGGAACTTCTGGGGCATTTGTTATTTCATATAGGGGAATTGATAAGTCTGTTGAACATGTCCTCCCTGGAAATGTGTTTTCAATCCAAAGTTGTTGGCCTAGAGTATCAGGGTAGGACATCTGAGTGTCTCCAATCACTCAAGTTTTGTGGATGGTGAATTTATCATCTGAGTTCTGAAACCACAGGGGTGAGGGTCCTTAAACCAAGTTGTACCCTGTTCAGTTGATGATAATCCTGGAGAAGCCATCTCCATGGTACATGTAAGCACGTGATGTCCAGCATAGGGAACACCTGGCTGCTTACATCTCTTGGTGTCTATAGAGTAGTGGGAGAACTGAGATCCACTGAGGAGGCCTCTTAAGCATAGACCAATCGCCTTGCAGTGACACTGGGTTCCAAGCTTGTTCTCCTGTTTAGGCCTCACTGTGGTCTATGTACACTCTATGCATTCTCCCCATGCAGGTTCACTTTTGTTCTTCTACCTACAGACACTGGGAGAGAAACATCTTCCCCTGAAACTGCCCTAAGCGAGAAGCAGGCCAAGAAGGAAAAGGAGAAGCTGATTAAAGAGCTGCAGCTCATTACTGAGGAGAGAAATGACCTGAGAGATCGCCTGAGGTTTCTGACAGAGAGATCTATGAAACACAGGTATGAATTGCTCCAAACGTTCTTGTTTCATTCCTGGGTCTGCAAGGTCACCTTCATCTCATCCTATTAAGGTTTTGGGTTCTAGAAAGCTGTGCCTCCCACACCCGGTGCCAAACCTCACCTCCCATATAGAGGAGATTCAGAACCTGACCCTTCCTGAGGAGAGAGATGGACAATAGACTCATCTGCTTCCATTTATTGAAAAGCAGGATTTGTGGTCTGAATGAAGAATTCAGGGATAAAGTCAGGGAGAGTGAGTTCCCAGTGTGCATTTGCAAAGCCCTTGATTGCTGGTGGCTTTGCAAGATTGTAATTGCAGTGAGTTTATGGTGAGTCTCTGTACTTACTAGGCAGGGGACTGAGTGCTGGAAGATCCAGGCAGCAGCCTGAGGGGCCTGGTCCCAAACTGTTCATCTCAATGTTTGACTAGAAGTTGTCAGGCTCAGCCCTGTTTGTTATTGTCTGTGTGTCTGTGGGAGCCCCTCGGAAACAGCAATGCTGCATGCATTTCTCCTGGTTCTCACAGTGCTCTCTGTTTCCATATTTGCTTTTCTCTTTCTCTGACTCTGTTTACATTTCTCTTTTTTTTGTGGGTGTCTCTCAGTCTGTGAGTCTGTGTGTGCATACATCCAAATGCATATGCACAACTGTTATATGTTTATATTTCCCTCCACACTTGGAATCTAGGGGTCTATGTCTTGGCCTGAGTATTTACCTGTAACACTTTCATGGTGATGTGAATGCTTTGTTCTGGGAGCCCCACTGTCAACAGCACAGTTCTTTGCCTATGTGGCAACGTTTGTCGGTTTATTTGTATTCCTTGTGCAGATTATAATTTTGTGTTGATATATGGTCTGTTATCGGGACAGGAAAAAAGTAATCACAGGTTTCTGGCTGTGTTGGGGTGGGGGAGCATGGAGAGGTGTGGCCTAGGCTCTTGATAGCTCAACTGGCTTGACTGCAGATTGCCTCTTGATTGAACAAAGGGAGCCAGGGAAGCCTCAATCTGGATGCTGAGATTCTGGTGTCCTGGACGCAGAAAAACACGTTTCTGAAGCTGAAGAAGATCCAATATGTAGAATTCAGAAGGTGTCCTTCCAGGGCTGGGGTAGTACAGGACCCACCCTGAGCTCATATATTCCTAAATGCTGATGTTCACTGGATTCTATCATTTGGGGCCAGGCCACACTTCAGGCCAAATCCATATTATGAAGACCTGGAGAGAATGGAGGAGTCAATCATGTCAATTCTGCACAACTTAGAGATGGAGAACACTGAGATCCATGAGGACAGCCATAAGCTGAAGAAGGAGATTACCTTCTCTAGGTAAGTCCTGGTCAGAAAGTCTATCACCTGTGGAATGGCCATTTCTGACTTTCTTTGTTCTGGATTGGACAGTCTTCAGCTATGATTCTATCTCTTGTGCTCTTTACACATCAGTGTTCCAGGGTCATTAGGACTCAGTTTTCAGTTCCATAAAAGACTGTTACTCATCCCAGGATTGTCTAGGCATCTGCAAAAGGCTCTAGATAGAACAGCACTGATTGAAGTCAGCAGAAGGTTATTAGGCTGACCTGGGCCTATGGTGTCAACCAGGTTTTACCAAACTCAGTGCGTGCACCACATGGTTAGCATGACCTTCCCTTGGTTCTACTGACCTCTTTTGTGGGTGTTTGCCAACTACTAATTGATGTTGCCCCCATGCATTGGGCTTTCATGGATAGTTGAAGATCCATGTTCTTTTTGAGAGATGTGGACACTAATTGGTGCTGGGGCCAAGCAAACAATTTATTCTTCCCTGAATTAACTCTTTGTGGTTTGTGCAGGAGCATTATATGTATCGAGATGTATTTTATTAAGTCTTCATGGGTATCTGGGACCTGGTAGAGTTAGTGGGACTTGGGAGTATGAATGGGAGAAAGGGGCAGCATGATCTTATTATGCAGACTGTATTTCCAGAAACCTGCTCAGCCAGCTCCTGATGGAGAACACATGCAGGAAGAAGTTGGTCCCACGGAAGCAGGGGAGCAAGGAGGGACATCTTGAGTGTGCACTGAACCAGAAATATTTGGTTGACTTCAACAAGAAAGATAAAGACCAGCAACGTCCAGACCCAGCATCATCAGGTAGGGACGAGCAGATGTGTTAGCTTAACAATATCTGATAAAATTTGCCAGTTTGATATATCTTTGCTTCCTCCTACCTCCTTTCTAATTTACACTCATAACCAGCCAACCACCTCATGTAATGGCATTGTTCATTGCTCTGCCTATGCACAAGTATTCTGGGAAGTTACCCACTTTTCAGAAACTGAATTATTTTGCAAGTATATTTTGCTGCTCTTTTTGAAGCTGCATTATAGAAATGGTGACAGATCAATAACATATCACATTATGCACATGCACGTGATAGATTGGATGCTATGTAGAGTTTTGAACAAGTTCTTGGTTCTTGACAAATGACAAGTGGTCATATGACTTCTTGTGTAGGAAGCACCTTTCCGGGATAAGAGCCAAGTGCAAATGTCAAATTAGTACTTGTCATTGGCTTTAACCTTGGTGACATATGGACATCTCCTTTCTTCCTGCAACCCAATGAGGTCCCTTCCATTGCCCTGTTCTTGGTTTGCACTGGTATAAGTCTGGGTCCCATATTGGCAGCCCACATTACTGTGAGGGTTGCTGGAGATTTTGCCCTGCCCACAGAGTTAGCAACAATGATATCAGTTAAAAGGTCCATGTCGACTGTCCAAGAGAACTGAGGTGGTAGAAGGCAGGATTCTGACAGCTGGCTTGCGTTTCACCACCAAATCAGTGTCTGAAAAACTGCCTTCCTCTCCCAGGTCTCAGAAAGTACAAGAGAGCTGGAATTGGACACACCCCAGTAAGAGAGCTTCCTGAAGAATAAGTTGCTTTCTCAGGAGTCCCTGATGACAAACATCCTGAATGGTAACAACATTTTTTTTTGGGAGAGTATTCTTCCTCAGAGTTAATTTGTCATTTCTTAGAGACCCTAAATTTATATAACACTAAGCCAGCCTGACTGATTGAGGTCTTACTCACTTTCTTCTTCAGAAAACACCACTTGAGAGACAGCTTGGGGGACCGCCTTTCATTATGTGTGCTAGAGGAGAAACAGCAATACATCTGTGCTTCTACATGTTCGTTAAGAATATGCTGTTTAGAAATATTTTTGTTATGATTTTAATTGAAGTTTTCATTTTGTTGTTTCATATTTATATGTTCTTGTTACTATTTTTCACTTTCAAATATTTTTAAATATTTTTATTCATTTTAATCCTGTTCTGTTGTAAAAATGTATTCGTTATGAATAAAAATTGAATTCTATCTCTTGACTCTTAAGACCATCATTCTTACTCAAGGGTTCTGTCCCCTCCTGTGGACTTAGAACTTACAGATAGAGATGTATCTCTGCATGTTCCATGGAGCCTGGGCTAATAAGTGAATTCAAAGTCACCAAGGGGTACCCAGTGTGACAGTGTCTTTTGTGTGGATAATGTGGCTGTTTCTCCGACACACACTTTGTAATGTAATCACTGACATGCTTTACCCAATTGTTAGGGTCCATGTGGTTCTTCTGAGAGAGCAGCAGATGCTCTACCCTGTGAGTCATCACCACAGCTCCTGCAGGTGGCTTTTGTTATTCCACATGAGGTGCTGTATTAGGTGGACAGGATCACCTCCAATTAAATAGAGAGATCTCAGGAGATGTATGTTCACAGGGAACTTACTGAGCTGTGCGTGCTCAACGTGTTAGGTTGTCAGGCATCCCTACAGGGCTCTGGTGTCCCCACTGCTCATTGAACATTGGGGATCATCCTCCAGCATCACTTAGTTTTCATATTAGAGCAGATCTTTCACCTGTTATCAATGATGGCCATATGTTTTATGCACATCTGATAAAATACTGAATAGAAACTAGCTTCCTGTAGGCCAGATTGGCTTAATCAGTTTTTTGATTGTTAGCAAGAACATTATCTTAATCTAAGCAGTTTAGGGAGGAACCTCAAGAGCATCCATAGTGAATGTAGCCTGCAGCTGTGAACACAGGTTTCTTTTGGAGAGCAGGCCTGTGCAAGCCCAGAACTGAGGTGGGACAATTCAAGCTACCCTTTTTCCATGGCCAATCTGGGATCGTATTGAGAATGTATTTTTTCCAGGTGACTCATTTCCAATTTATGAAATTGAACTAACTTACTGAGAGTGGAGGTGACTCAGAGAGTTAAAGTACAGAAGGACCAATCCAGAATGTCCACAAAAGCTTGCTGTCACCCCAGGGCTTTTAAAAGCTCATGAGGTATAGAGAAACAATGTAGTATTTGGTTATTCTCATGCTTTGGTTAGTCATTCATTATAAGCTGAACATGACACAATAAGAGTCATCTGTGTCACAATAGAAGCTAGTTGTAACTAGATTTACACCACACTATCACATCACTACCGTATTTGAGGTTCTCAGTTACTATCTAAGAACCTGGAAGAGGCCTGGGTCTTGCTACACAAACTCATAATTTATGTCTTCATGACACTGTGTGCTTTGTTCTGTTGATGCTACCATTGGCATACAACACCTTGGATACTTTGTGCTGACATCTGTGACATGAGACAATAGTTCATGTCATCCTAACCTGAATAAAATGTCCTTAGAGTACAGTGTGGTAGGAGGGGCCTTCTTTTCCTGTGAGATAGCAAAACATTTCCAGTCTCCAGTCAAGTCTGTCAGCCATTGTCCAGTGCCTGTCTTGAAATGTCCACCTTTGAAGCTGAGAGTCTTCATCGAGGCTGCTCTGTAATTTTGTAGAAGATTAATAGGTTCCAACCCTAGTATTTAATTCAGTGTGACTGTACTTGCCGAACATGCTCATAGCCCTGTTATCACCCCTAGCCCTCTGTGCTTTAGAGAAAGAAAATAAAGAACCACATTGCACTTGAAATTTCTCCTCCAACAAAAGGAGAGCCTGCATAGGGCCTTTAAGTAACTCTAAGCCCCAGCTTCCCCACAACTCCCTCCATCAATTCCATTATTGGTGTGTTTTCATTACTGTTCACTTTCTTTTTTGTGTGCAAAGAATGTGTACCATGTCAGTAAAGTGTGTGTGTGTGTGTGTGTGTGTGTGTGTGTGTGTGTGTGTGTGTAGTCCCTAGTGAAAACTGTCGAGGTGCATGCAGTCTCATGTTACTACTGTCCCATGGCACCTTGCAGGGAACACTGAAATGGTGGCTACTTTAATTCAACCTAACCCGGGTGTGCATGGTTTTCAGTAAGATTTTGAGGTCATCACCACTACAGAGAGCAGAAACAGCTTCAGTAGTTACATGTTGCTGTTAACAAGATGAGGCCAAACCTCATCCCATAGAATGTCAGGTAGGATTTGATGGCAGGAAATTAATTCAGGGTTCAAATCAAATCAGTCAATTACAAATAAAGTGAAAAATACAAAGTGTCAAGAGAACCAAGTCCTGTGCGTTGGGTTTTTTGTTTGTTTTATTTATTTTTTGTTTCTTTTTTTGTATTTTTGTTGAGAAGATCCACCAGAGAGGCAACCCCTTCTTCAAACAAACTGCACACCGGAGACAATACCTAAATTGACACAATTAGAAATGAAAGGGGGAATCTAACATGAGGCAATGAACAAATTCAACAACCATTAGGTCTTACCTCAGAGGCCTTTACTCCAGAAAACTGAAAATCTATTTGATATTGGTATTTTCTAGACAGATAACAATTACCAACATAAACCCAGATCTGGGAAGGTACATGGATAATTCTCAGAAGAAAATAGGTACTGTCAGTATAGTTTGCCCCTCCCAAAATTAAAAAGCAAAATTTCTGGGCCATATGGCTTTAACGCAGAATGCTATCAGACTTTTAATGAAGACCTAATAACAATAGTGCTTCAATTATTCCACTATATTGAACTAGATGGAACATTGTTAGACTCCTTCTCTGAGGCCATAATCAACCTGGTGTCTAAACCACACAAGGAGCTCCCTACAGAGAGTGTAAGCCAGCCAGGGGGCCAGGGTGAGTGCTCATGGTGGGAGGGACTAGCAGAGGTGCTGTGGCCTTGGTGTGCACAGGCTTAGGGCTGGGGCAGGGTGCGTGGTGAGTGTCTGTGGCCACTTGACCTGGGTCCCAGTGGGCGCCCAGGGAGGTCACAGGCCAGTTGTGCATCTTCTCCCTGTCTGCGGGGCTTCTGGCCCAGCCAAGCACAGCCTTCATCCTGGACATCCACAAGGACAATGAAATCAGGAAATGGGGGGATCCCCTGAGCCTCTCTGGCTTCTTTGGCCCTGCGCTGCAGTTGCAGTCAGAGGAAAAGCAGCTGTGAGTTCCCCAACTCTTCCCAACCCCTCAGGTCTCCATGCCTTCCCACTCCAGAGAGGAGGAGGGCAGGGCGAGCTCTGCTGCTGCTCTTCCATGCACCCAAAGCCTAACTTTTGTCTGGAGGTCACTGCTTGCCCCTGACCTTGCCCCTGACCATGAACTTGCCCCTCCCCCTACTCCTGACCCTGCCTCTGCCCTAGGCACCTAGGAGAAGTGAGGAGAGCCTGAAGGACAGACCCCAGGCCAGGACCCCCAGAGACTTGTGTCGCCCATTTCCTAGAAGTGTTATCCTCAATTCTCCACACTGGGTTTTGTTTGTAGGGAACTGGCAGGTGGAGGGCTTTGCTGAGCCTGGGATAGTGGTGGGACTTATGATTGAGGGAAGTCTTTCAGGGAGTTGGAGGCCTCTCTCAAACTCTCTGACCATCAGATACCCTCCCTGATTTGAGCGCCCTGGGGAAGTTGGGAAGCCACTTTTCCCTGTCCTGTGTGACTTTGCCTGAATGTGAGCTCTTCTGCTGGAGATACTGTCACATGCTTCTTTAAAAGCACCTGTTCCTCAGATCTAGATCAGCTGCGAAAACAGGCTTCTTCAAGTCAGGTTGAATGCTACCCCTCCCAGCTCAGAGTTGATAAGATCCCCCAGCACAAGTGCTGGGTGGGTCCCAAGGAGGAGTTAGAGCAAAGTGCCCCTTCTGAGAAGTGACTTCCGAGATGAACAGACCAGAGAGAACAGAGTGCATCCCAGGAGAGAAGAGGCCAGGATGATTTAAAGTGGAGAAAACCCGCATGTCCACCATCTAACAACGTTAGGGTTTGTGCAGATGTGGACTTCAGAATCTTGAGGTCAGATTTTTCTGAAAACACCTGCTAAGTGAAGGTGAAGTCTACTGTGGGTGGGATTGTCCCAGGCAGGGAGGGGATCTGACTCTGCAGGCCTGACCAGCTTCTTCATTCTCCTGAAACTAAGTGTTGGTCAGCTGTAAATCTGAAGTGAGAGTTGGTTTTTGTCAACAAAAAGGATGAGATTTCAAGTCTCACACATTATGTGAGACACACATTTACCCACGGGGGATTTGAACTCACTTCTATAGAAGTGACTGGGGCGAACAGAGGGAAAGCATTCTCACCTATAGCATTCTGTCTGTATCAGAGACTACAGGGACTGGATTCCTGGACAGACATGGCCAAGCAGACACACCGTGTAATGGGGGGAAACTGAGGTAAGAAATATCCTGGGGACAGTGATTTCAGATTGTTTGTGCCTTTAGCCAGGAATCTCTTTTGCCATTAAGGCAAGCAGCCTTGGGCCTGCTAACTTGTCACTACTTCAGGGGTCTCTGCTCTCACACCTGCATCAGGTCCTCCTCAGATGAAGGCCTCTCTTAAAAAAAAATAAAAATGTATATAAAGCAATGTTTCTCAACCTCTGGGCCACGACCACTCACAAACATTGTATATCAGATACCTTGCATATTATGACTTATAAGAGTAGCAATATTAGTTATGAAGTAGTAATGAAATAATTTCACGGTGGGAGTCATCACAGCATGAAGCGCTGTATTACAGGTTTGCAGCACTAGGAGTGTTGAGAAACACGGCCATAGAAGCTGACACATGGGAGCAGACCAGAGAATATTCCTCCATTCACATAACAATTAAAACACTAAATGCACGGATCAAAGAAATAACATTAAAAGGGGTAAGGTATGAATATCCAGTAACAAATGATTTCAGACCTATCTGAATTGCACCAGACTTCTCAATAGAGACTCCAAAAGCCAGAACATCGTGGGCAGATGAAAGGCAGACCCAGGCTCCTATACCCAGCATAATTCTCAGTCATCATGAATGGAGAAACCAAGATATTTCATGACAAATCCAAATTTAAACAATATTTTTCTCTAAGACAGCATAACAGAGGATAATAGGAGGAAAACTCCAAGACACTGAGCTAAACTATAACCAACAAAAAGCAAGAAATTAGTCACCTTGCAATAATTTCAAAAAAAAAAAAAAAGAAAGACAAGCACACAAACATAATTTCACCTACAACCAGAAAAAGAAGAGAAAGCAGCAATCATTGGTCTTTAATATCTAACCAGACCCTCTGTCACCCATTCCCCAGCTCCTATGGACCCCTTTTGCCAGCCAAAGTGTATACAAGGATGGGTCTATGGTTCTAGGTCACTGTGTAGAAAAGGATTGATTGACTTACCTGGCATTAATGTGCTGGTAGGCCCTTGGCTCTTGTGAAACATGTTGCCCACCAAATAGGAATCCTAGAGGTGTGAGGGGGGAATGGATGTGTATGGGAGGGGAGCACTGTCATAGGCAAAGCTGAGCAGAAATGGGAAGTGAGGATGATGAGGGGATACTGGAAAGGGGGCCACATTTGAAATATAAATAAATAAAATTACCAATTAATAAAAAATAGCCAAGAATAAAATAAAAAGTGAAAAGGTAAAAGAAAACTTACAGCAAAACAAAACTAAAGAAATCCCTGTAGTATATTGGTCTAATTCTGCTTGTATTTAATGCTAATTTGTGGAACTCAAGACTGGCTAATCCCCAAAAATCTGACCCTGCTCCCAGTTAACTGTGATTATGAAGAAGCCAACAGCCAACAGCTGCACAGCAGAGAGATGGGGGAGGGGAGCTTTGAGGGCTTTGCTAGACAGGATCATGAGGAGGGAAGAAGGAAGAAGAAGCTGCCAGAGAATAAAGGAAGAACATGTGTGATGGAGAGGAGAGAGGAAGAGGAGAGCAGCCATGGTTAAGGGAGAGGAGAGCCTGGTCCTGAGGGCTGTCCAAGGGGAACTAAGAGCAGCCAAGATGCTACACAGTGAGTAAGAGTTGAGTGTTATTGTTTGTAAAGTAGATCTGATGCCATGGAGGGCAGGCAGCTGCCCAGCTACTGTGCTGATTAAGGCATAGTATACATAAATTTAACACAATATGTATAACCAGTAAGACAGCGCTGTAGAGGATCCTAAAAGGATTACTTTAGTTTGAAGGGAAGGATAAAATGCCAGAGGAAACAAGAAATAATTTAATAAAACTATGACAGTCAATCAAAAGAAGCCAATAAAAACCACAAAAATTAACAAAATGACAAAATTTAATACATAGGTTTAAATAATATTTGCACGTCACTAAACTCAATTCCCCAGTAAACAGACATACATTTAGCCAGAAACAGGATCACCATCATGAGAGTTGTAGAGGATATACTAGGGAAACAGACCTAAGACACAGGTTCCTATGGCGATTCAGTGCAATTTCTCTATCAATAAAAACCAACAAGCTCTAGAGTTAAATGTCTGTGTTAGTGCTGACCTACACCACCAGACATATATTTTCTTTTAGGTAAATAACAAAATCATGGGGCTTACAATGTAATCAAATATCCTGAAACATGAGTTTGCAGTGTTCCCTACACTTTTTAAATCAAGTCTGACTACCATTTTGGTTGTTTCCAATCTTCTCTGAGTGGATCATCAAGGGAATCCCAAGGGAAATCAGAAATGGGTTCTTGAAGCTGTTGCACAGGCCCAGTATAGACCTAAGTACCACAGAAGAAACCTTGATTCTTATCACAATGGATCATTTCACCATCCCTCTTGTCACATAACTTATGGCACAATGTCACCTCTCCTGACTTTAGCTTCTTCTCCTAAATGCTGCTGAAGGGAAGATTTGGTGTCAAGGGGTCTGGATTCAAACCACACCAACACTGAATTCATTTAAATAAGTGTAGTTCATTGAATGCACACACCAATACAGTTCAACCAGAGCAACAGCTCACAACTGTGTACTGGACATTGCTATGGCCCAGCTCATTGCAAGATCCACATGGGCTCATGCACAAGTGCTGGATGCTGCTGTCTATGGCCCTGACTCAGGCCATTTTACACATAATTGTTTTTATTTTCCTGGATTCTAATGGGTCCTACGTGAAACTCATAGTTGGGGAACTTGTTAAGATTAACAAATCTCATAACATACAGAACATAACAGGGTATGTTACCAGCACCACACTGTTCAATGTCAGATTTTTTTGTTTTTCTTAGTTTGTTTCTTGGCATCCATGATGTGGAGGCATATTACAGAACAATAGGAAAGAGCTGGCTGCTGTGTAACAAATTTGCTGCTATTAAGGTAGGTACGGGGGCAAGACCTCAGCAGTAGCCCTTAAGATGGGAAGGAGATGATGTGTTTGATAACTGAAAGGAACTGCCTCAGCTGTGTTTCTCTGCCTGCTCAGTGCCCATTCACCATCACTCTGTCCCTGAAGAGGAACTCAAGGTCTGCCCCCTGCTGCCTGTGAGCCAGGACTAGGCACAGAAAGGCAAGGCCACAGTGCTGGTTTCCAATCCCTCAGTAATGCTGGATTTCCAATAGCGTACTTGTATACACAAATACAGTGTGGTAAGTTGCAATAGATACTAATCATTTCTCACATAGGGCAGCAGTTGATTGCCTACAACTAATTCTATTTAAAAAAAAGAAACCTGGCTCTTGTATAAATATACAAAGAAATATCTAGGATGGTGGGGGATGAATTCTGCCATGGACTGAACTCGTGGAAATGGGGTTGGGAGAAAGATGCATGGTTAAATAGCCCACTAGGTTCACATTGTGTCAACTTGATTTAATCTAAGGACAAAGAAGTGGAGTTTCTCTGATCGCTTTCTTCTAGTCCCTTTAAAGCATCACTGGGGTTTGAACTCAGAACTTCACACTTCTTGATGGGGCAACAACACTCAAGGAAGCTTGAGACTGTCATAGGCACAGTATTATGCTACATATACAGAGTAGAAAATACTAAGATGTTCAGATGGTGATGTCCATTTGTATGCACTCTTAATGTGGACCTAAGGAAAGAGAGAGATCAAGGTCCTTAGAATAGAAAGATCAGTTCCAGTTTTTTTTCTATCATTCCAAACTGAACGGCTGGTAGGGAGAGAATGGTAGATAATCGAGAATTAGTATATGATGCTTTGAATGAAGTGTGGGTTTCTGTGCTGGCTTTAGACAGGATCTCAAGTATCACATGTTGCCCTCTCCCTGGCTGACCAGGTTCACTCTGAGCTCAGATGAACCTCTTTCCACTTTCCAATACATAGGCTTACAAGAGTGGCCTCCAAGGACTGTGAGGACAGCATTAGCCTTTGACAGTTGAGGTGTGTAACCCACAACTATAGTTTTAGCCACGTTTTCCCATGTCTACCAGCTATTTCAGATTGTTGCTGTTAGATGCCTGACAATCAAGGACGCATAAAAATACCCTGATAGAGAGCAAGGACATGGTGATCACATCCTTGCCTCTTCTGTATGTTCTGGATGAGGTTTGTTAAAATTCCAATATTGCAAAAATCTTTATATAGGGCCCATCACATTAAGGGTCACTATGCACTGTTCTATCTAAAATGGCCTAATCAGAACTGACCACCAGATAACACTTCCTGCAATCTTCATATGAGAGAGAAGCTTGAGCTTTTTGTTTTGACTTTTTCTCTCCTCTTTCTTTCTTGTTTTTTGCTATATAAGTTGCTATATGAATTTGCCCCCAAAATTTGAACTACGGAAGTGATCTATCAGTGTTAATGTGTGCATTCTATAAATTATTCATTATTTACTATGATAGGTGGTTTTGTGTTTGGTGGGGTGGACATTTCCCAGTGTACAGGTGCTGGGACCTTGCTCTATCCACTTAATGGATAAGCACCATTTAGCCGTTTATGTGCATCCCCTATATCTCTTGACTATTTTATTTTTCTGATAAAAGCACATGATGTATCTTACTCAGGCCTGTGAGCAGTGCTCCTTTGGCAACATTGGTAAAGAGAAGAGAACCCCACAAGCAGCATGAGGTTCCCTTCACTCGTGCTCCCAATATTGCACTTTCCTCTGCCAACTGGTCTCCACACCTTTCCTAGCACCATAAAGACTTCAACTCTTTCTCCTAAGGAATTTTCTGGCAATTGTCGATTGCTAAGCACATGACTTCATGAGTGTTCCCCTAATACACACCCATGTTGTAAACTACCATGCAGACTATTTCTTGATGTGATTTAAAGCACCCGTACATAATGAGACAGGAGAACTTTTGACTGCATATTCAATCTGGTGTGAAATCTCAGGAAGGTTTAATGGCTAACATTGGTGAATGAGGACAATTTGAGTTAGGATGAGACATTTTGGGGCAAGATATGGAAGGAAACATTCATTTAGATGCATAGGAATTACTAAGGTTTTTATAATCAAGCCTTGAGGAAAATTTGGCTTTGGAAGCAGGAGATGGTCAGTGGCTCTGCCCCAGGAAAGTCTCCTGGAAAGGGCACCTCTGCTTATGCTCAGTACAGGGAGAACATTAGCAGGGGGGCAAAGTCTGCTCCCCATGACATCTGCTGTCCCTTCTTGGACATTCTATTGTCTCCTAGAGAGTTCTGGCATCCTCTGTGATGTCACCAGTGTTGTAGTGACAACCAGTGCCCTAGTTTCTCTCAGTCTGAGTCTGGCAGTTACAAGCTAAGACATGTTTTCCCGTCTTCGCAAGCATTTTGGGAGGGGGAATGTCGATTCTGGAGAGACTAGAGTGAAGGAGTCTAGCCTTTCCTCTCAAAGTAATGATGGACAAAGACAGCACTTCTGGGGAATGTGGAGTAAGTTCTGGGCAGTGTATTTTGAGCTTCCTACCAGGGGGCTGCAGGCTTAAGCTGACCTTTCTAGCAATGGGCCACAACTGGAGCATCTGAAAAGGAATTGAATTTCCATGAATATCACAATTCCTTAAAGTCAAGGATTTCAGAACTTTAGTTTCCCCATCCCCACTGGGAGGATATGGTAAGGCCAAAGCTATTATACTGTGAACTTCTGGTCTTTACTTTTCAGTGCATTTGTTATGTTACATTGTATAATAACACCATCAGTATTCATGGAGGGTCCACCTTTTCTGAGTTTAGACAGGGCAGCAATGTATTTCACTCTCATTGCTTCTTTAAATACAGTGGATCTGACAGTAGTAACAGGGAGAGATTGTGCTCCAGGCAATAACCTTATGTTCTTAGACCTTCTCTGATTTCTTCTAACTGGCAGGGTCATCGTTTGCTTTATATATTAGAGGTTGTATGTTACAAATTTTTTTTTTCAATACCAAAACTATTTGGAACGTGTAGACCAAGATTCATCCTGTAACCTATTCACACTTCTGGGGCATTTGGTATTTCACATAGGGACACTGATAAGTCTGTTGAACATATCCTCCCTGGAAATGCGTTTTAAATCCATGTTTCTAAAATACCAAAAGTATTTGGAACATGTGGACCAAGATTAATCCTGTAACCTATTGGAACTTCTCAGGCATTTGGTATTTCAAATAGGGGAACTGATAAGTCTGTTGACCATGTCCTCCATGGAAATGTGTTTTTAATCCAAAGTTGTTGGCCTAGAGTATCAGAGCAGGACGTCTGAGTGTCTCCAATCACTCAAGTCTTGTGGATGGTGAATTTATCATCTGAGTTCGAACCCACAGTGTTGAGGGTCCTGAAACCAAGCTGTACCCTGTTCAGCTGATGATAATCCTGGAGAAGCCATCTCCGTGGTCCATGTAAGCACCTGATGTCCGGAATAGGGAACACCTGGATGCTTACATCTCTTGGTCTCTATAGAGTAGTGGGAGAACTGAGATCCACTGAGGAGGCCTCTTAAGCATAGACCAATCGCCTAGCAGTGACACTGGGTTCCCGGCTTGTTCTCCTGTTTAGGCCTAACTGTGGTCTATGTACACTATGCATTCTCCCCATGCAGGTTCACTTGTGTTCTTCTACCTACAGACGCTGGGAGAGAAACATCATCCCCTGGCACTGAACTAAGCGAGAATCAGGCCAAGAAGGAAAAGGAGAGGCTGATTAAAGAGCTGCAGCTCATTACCGAGGAGAGAAATGACCTGAGAGATCGCCTGAGGTTTCTGACAGAGAGATCCATGAAGAACAGGTATGAATCGCTCCAAATGCTCTTGTTTCATTCCTGGGTCTGCAAGGTCACCTTCATCTTATCCTATTAAGGTTTTGGGTTCTAGAAAGCTGTGCCTCCCTAACCACCCTGTGCTAAACCTCACCTCCCATATAGAGGAGATTCAGAACCTTGACCCTTCCTGAGGAGCGAGATGGAAAATGGACTCATCTGCTTCCATTTATTGAAAAGCAGATCTTGTGGTCTGAATGAAGAATTCGGGGATAAAGTCAGGGAGAGTGAGTTCCCAGTGTGCATTTTCAAAGCCCTGGACAGCTGGTGGCTTTGCAAGATTGTAATTGCAGTGAGTTTATGGTGAGTCTCTGTACTTGCTAGGCAGGGGACTGAGTGCTGGAAGATCCACTCAGCAGCCTGAGGGGCCTGGTACCAAACTGTTCATCTCAATGCTTGACTAGAAGGTCTCAGGCTCAGGCCTGTTTGTTATTGTCTGTGTGTCTTGCACTCTGAGACAGCAATGGTGGATGCATTTCTCCTGGATTTCACAGTACTCTCTGTTTCCATATTTCTCTTTCTCTTTCTCTGACTCTGTTTTTACATTTCTCTTTTTTGTGGGTATTTCTCAGTCTGTGGGTCTGTATGTGCATACATCCAAATGCATATGGACAACTTTTATATGTTTATATTTCCCTCCACACTTGGAATCTAGGGGTCTATGTCTTGGCCTGAGTATTTACCTGTAACACATTCATGGTGATGTGAATGCTTTGTTCTGGGAGCTCACTGTCAACAGCACAGTTCTTTGCCTATGTGGCCACGATTGTCTGTTTATTTGTATTCCTTGTGCAGATTATAATTTTGTGTTGATATAAGGTCTGTTATCGGGACAGGAGAAAAGAAATCACCGGTTTCTGGGTGTGTTGGGGTCGGGGAGCATGGAGAGGTGTGGCCTAGGCTCTTGATAGCTTAACTGGCTTGACTGCAGATTTCCTCTTGATTGAACAAAGGGAGCCAGGGAAGCCTCCATCTGGATGCTGAGCTTCTGGTGTCCTGGACGCAGAAAAACACGTTTCTGAAGCTGAAGAATATCCAATATGTAGAATTCAGAAGGTGTCCTTCCAGGGCTGGGGTAGTACAGGACCCACCCTGAGTTCATATATTCCTAAATGCCGATGTTCATTGGATTCTATCATTTGGGGCCACGCCACACTTCAGGCCAAATCCATATTATGAAGACCTGGAGAGAATGGAGAAGGCGGTCATGTCAATTCTGCACAACTTAGAGATGGAGAACACTGAGATCCATGAGAACAACCATAAGCTGAAGAAGGAGATTACCTTCTCTAGGTAAGTCCTGGTCAGAAAGGCTATCACCTGTGGAATGGCCATTTCTGACTTTCTTTGTTCTGGATTGGACGGTCTTCAGCTCTGGTTCTATCTCTTGTGCTGTTTACACATCAGTGTGCCAGGGTCATTAGGACTCAGTTTTCAGTTCCATAAAAGACTGTTCCTCATCCCAGGATTGTCTAGGCATCTTCAGAAGGCTCTAGATCTAACAGCACTGATTGAAGTCAGCAGAAGGTTATTAGGCTGACCTGGACCTATGGTGTCATACTAGGTTTTACAAAACTCAGTGTGTGGACCACATGGTTAGAATGACCTTCTCTTGGTTCTACTGACCTCCTTTGAGGGTGTTGGCCCACTACTAATTGATGTTGCCCCCATGCATTGGGCTTTCATGGATAGTTGTAGATCCATGTTCTTTTTGAGAGATGTGGACACTAATTGGTGCTCAGGCCAAACAAATAATTTATTCTTCCCGGAATTTACTCTTTGTGGTTTGTGCAGCAGCCTTATATGTATCGAAATGAATTCTATTAAGTCTTCATGGGTATCTGGGTCCTGGTGGAGTTAGTGGCACTCGGGAGTGGGAAAGGGAGAAAGAAGCAGCATGATCTTACTATGCAGACTGTATTTCCAGAAACCTGCTCAGCCAGCTCCTGATGGAGAACACATGTAGGAAGAAGTTGTTCCCACTGAAGCAGGAGAGCAAGGAGGTACATCTTGATTGTGCACTGAACCAGAAATATTTGGTTGACTTCAACAAGAAAGATAAAGACCAGCAACGTCCAGACACAGCATCATCTGGTAGGGTTGAGCAGCTGTGTTAGCTTAAAAATATCTGAAAAAGTTTGCCAATTTGATACATCTTTGCTCTCTCCTACCACCTTTCTAATTTACACTCACAACCACCCAACCACCTCATGTAATGGAATTGTTCATTGCTCTGCCTATGCATAAGTATTCTGGGAAGCCAACCACTTTTCAGAAACTGAATTATTTTGCAAGTATATTTGTCTGCTCTTTTTGAAGCTGCAGTAGAGAAATGGTGACAGATTAATAACATACCTCATTATTGCATATCCACGTGATAGATTGGATGCTCTGTAGTGTTTGAACAAGTTCTTGGTTCTTTGACAAATGACACTCTGTGGTCATGTGACTTCTTGTGTAGGAAGCACCTTTGCGGGATAAGAACAAAGTGCAAATGTCAAATTAGAACTTGTCATTAGTTTTAACCTTGGTGACATATGGACATCTACTTTCTTCCTGCAACACAATGAAGTTCCTTCCATTGCCCTGTTCTTGGTTTGCACTGGTATAAGTCTGGGTCCCATATTGGCAGCCCACATTACTTTGAGGCTCTCTGGAGATTTTGCCCTTCCCAAAGAGTTAGCAACAATGATATCAGTTAAAAGGTCCATGTTGACTGTCCAATAGAACTGAGGTGGTAGAAGGCAGCCTTCTGACAGCTGCCTTGCATTTCACCACCAAATCAGTGTCTGAAAAACTGCCTTCCTCTCCCAGGTCTCAGAAAGTGCAAGAGAGCTGGAATTGGACACACCCCAGTAAGAGAGCTTCCTGAAGAATAAGTTGCTTTCTCAGGAGTCCCTGATGACAAACATCCTGAATGGTAACAAATTTTTTGGATGAGTATTCTTCCTCAGAGTTAATTTGTCATTGCTTAGAGACCCTAAATTTATATAACACTAAGCCAGCCTGACTGATTGAGGTCTTACTTTCTTCTCAGAAAACAGCACTTGAGAGACAACTTGGGGGACCTCCTTTCATTATGTGTGCAAGAGGAGAAACAGCAATACATCTGTGCTTCTAAATGTTCTTTAAGAATGTGCTGTTTAGAAATATTTTTGTTATGATTTTAATTGAAATATTCTTTTTGTAGTTTCATATGTATATGTTCTTGTTACTGTTTTTATCTTTTCAAATATTTTTAAATATTTTAATTTATTTGTTTTAATCCTGTTTTGTTGTAAAAATGAATTCCTTATGAATAAAAATTGAATTCTATCTCTTGACTCTTAAGACCATCATTCTTACTCAAGGGTTCTGTCCCCTCCTGTGGACTTAGAACTGACAGCTACAGAACTCTGCATGTTCCATGGATCCTGGGCTAATAAGTGAATTCAAAGTCACCAAGGGGTACCCAGTGTGACAGTGTCTTTTGTGTGGATAATGTGGCTGTTTCTCCGACACACACTTTATGAAGTAATCACTGACATGCTTTACCCAATTGTTAGGGTCCATGTGGTTCTTCTGAGAGAGCAGCAGATGATCTATCCTGTGAGTCATCACTACAGCTCCTGCAGGTGCTTTTGTCCTTCCACATCATGTACTGTATTAGGTGGACAGGATCACCTCCAATTAAATAGAGAGATCTCAGGAGATGTGTATTCACAGGAAATTTACTGAGCTGTGCATGCTCAATGTGTTAGCTTGCCAGCCATCCCTACAGGGCTCTGGTGTCCCCACGCCTCATTGTGGGTCAGGATCATCCTCCAGCACCACTTAGTGTCCATACTAGAGCAGATCTTTCACCTATTATCAATGATGACCATATGTATTCTGCACATCTGACAAAATACAGAATAGAAATTAGCTTCCTGTTGGGCAGATTGGCATAATGATTGTTTTGATTGTTAGCATGAAAATTATTTTAATCTAAGCAGTTTAGGGAAGAACCTCAAGGACACCCATAGTGAATGCAGCCTGCAGCTGTGAACACATGTTTCTGTTGGAGAGCAGGCCTGTGCAGGCCCAGAACCTAGGTGGGACAGTTCAAGCTACCCTTTTTCCATGGCCAATCTGGGATCATATTGAGAATGTATTTTTTCCAGGTGACTGATTTCCAATTTATGGAATTGAACTAAATTACTGAGAGTGGAGGTGACTCAGAGAGTTAAAGTACAAAAGGACCAATCCAGAATGTCCACAAAAGCTTGCTGTCACCCCAGGGCTTTTAAAAGCTCAGCAGCTAGAGAAGCAAGGTAGTATTTGGTTATTCTTATGCTTGGGTCTAGACATTCATTATAAGCTGACCATGACACAAAAAGAGTCATCTGTGTCACAATAGAAGCTAGTTGTAACTAGATTCACCCCCACACTATCACATCACCACTGTATTTGAGGTTCTCAGTTACTGGAAGAGGCCTGGGTCTTGCTACACAAACTCATAATTTATGTCTTCATGACACTGTGTGCTTTGTTCTGTTGATGCTACCATTGGCATACAATATTTTGGATACTTTGTGCTGACATCTGTGACATGAGACAATAGTTCATGCCATGCCTAACCTGCATAAACTGTCCTTAGAGTATGGTGTAGACAGAGGGGCCTTTTTTTTCTCTCTGAATTTTCAAAATATTTCCAGTCTTCAGTCAAGTCTGACAGCCATTGTCCAGTGCCTGTCTTGAGATGTCCCCATTGTCTCCTGGGGGTATTCATCCAGCCTGCTCTGTAATTGTGTAGAAGATTAATAGGGTTCCAGCCCTAGGATTTAATTCAGTGTGATTGTACTTTCCAAACATGCTCAAAGCCCTACATTCCACCATAGCCTGTGTGCTTTAGAGAAAGAAAATACAGAACCACATTGCACTTGAAATTTCTCCTCCAACAAAAGGAGAGCCTGCATAGGGCCTTTAAGTAACTCTAAGTCCCAGCTTCTGCATAACTCCCTCCATCGACTCCATTATTGGTGTATTTTCATTACTGCTCACTTTATTTTTGGTGTGCAAAGAATGTGTACCATGTCAGTAAAGTGTGTGTGTGTGTGTGTGTGTGTGTGTGTGTGTGTGTGTGTGTGTGAGAGAGAGAGAGAGAGAGAGAGAGAGAGAGAGAGAGAGAGAGAGAGTTTGTGTTTGTTTGTGTTTCTGTGCAGGTGTTTGTGTATGTTCATCCATGAACTCACTATCAATTTTCATAAAATGACTTAGAAGACTGTAATGAAAACTGTCGAGGTGCATGCAGACGTGTGTTACTAGTGTCCCACGGCACCTGGCAGGTAACACTGAAATGGTGGTCTACTATAATACAGCCTAAAAACAGGCTGTGGATGGTTTACACAGAGATTGTGACGTCATCACCACTAGAGAGAGCAGCAAAAGCTTCATTTATCACATGCTGCTGTTACCAAGATGAGGCAAAGCCTTATCCTACAGAGAGTCTGGTATGATTTGATGGCAGGAAATAAACTTAGTACTAAAATCATTCAATTACAAACGAAGAGGATAATACAAAGAGTCATAGGAAGCAAGAGCTGTTTTTTGAGGAGATCCATAAGAGAAACAACCCCTTTCTGAAACTAAGTACACACCACAGTGTCAATACCTAAATTATCAAATCAGAAATGAAAAGGGGGATGAAACAATAGACATGTGAGTGAATTCAACAATCATTAGGGCTTCTTCAGAGTCCTTTACTACAGAAAAGTGAAAAATCTATTTGATATTGGTAATTTTTCTACACAGATAACAAATACCAAGTTAAATCCAAATGTGGGATTTAACTCATAAGATTATTCTCATAAGAAAATAGATAGTATTTAAACGATGCCACTACAAAAATTAAAAAATATATATGAGGGCCACTAGGCTTTAATGCAGCCTTTCTACCAGACGTTTAATGACGACCTAATAACAATAGTGCTTCAATTATTCCTCTGATTTGAAAGAGAAGGAACATTGTCAAACCCCTTCTCTGAGTTGCTCTTTTTACCTAGAATTCCTGAGTCTGTTGCTTCTTCCATTGTCACCCCATCAATAGAGCTGCAGGGCGAGTCTGTCCCGCCCCAGAGGGTATTTGCCAGCTGACAGGGCTGGGTTTTGCTCTGCTTGCCCCTGCTCCTGCCCCCGCCCCTGCTCTTGCCCCTGCCCACTCCCCCGCCTCACACCCTCACTCGACATCGCCTCAGACCCATCCCCCCCTCCCAGTCCCACCACAGCCCTCGACTCAGACCCGTCCCAACCCCCGCCCCCACCCTGCCCTCGCCCCTACCCTGCCCCCGCCCCGATCCCCCCACAACCGTCCTCTCCTTCGCCCCCCTCCCTGGCCTCCGCCCTCCCTGCCGCTGCTTGCGTTGCTACCATTCGGTCTTCGACTCCCCTGTCGACCCCACCGCCACTGCTGCTACCTTCTCCCCCTTCTTCAGCCCAAGACTTTTGAGATCCCGGCTTGCAGCGCTCTGCACTAGGAGCTAATGGAGGTGAGGAGAGCCTAAGGGACAGACCCCAGGCCTGGCCCCAGAGACTTGTGTCTCCCCCCTCCGCCGAAGTGCTTTCCTGCAGTTCTCCATTCTGTGTTCAGTTTGTGGGGACCCCAGCAGGTGGCAGGCTTTGCTGATCCTCAGGTGTGAGTCTGGGACAGTGGTGGGACTTATGGTTGAGGGAAGTCTTTCAGGCAAATGCAGGCTTTTCTCAAACTCTTGGACCATCTGGTGCCCTCCCTGGGGTCACAGGACCTGTGGAAGTTGGGAAGCCACTTTTCACTGTCCTGTGTGACTTTCCCTGCAGAGTGAGCTCTCCTGCAGGAGGTACTCTCACATGCTTCTTTAAAAGCACCTGTTCCTCAGATCCAGATCAGTTGTGAAAACAGGCTTCTTCATGTCAGTGTGCCAGCTCCCCCTCCCAGCTCAGAGCTGCCACACCTAAGGATCCTCCAGCCCCAGTACTGGTTGGGTCTCATGGAGGAGTTAGAGCAAAGTGCCCCTTCTGAGAAGTGACTCAGAACAGAAGGTTCCTACAACCCAATGAGGTCTCTTCCAGTTGCCCTGTTCTTGGTTTGCACTGGTATAATTCTGAGTCCCAGATTGGCAGCCCACATTGCTGTGAGGGTTGCTGGAGATTTTGCCCTGCCCACAGAACAGAAGTTTCAGAAGAAAGGCCAGTTTGGCATAATGAATTCTTTTGATAGATGGCAACAAAATTATCTTAATCTAAGCAGTTTAGGGAGGAACCTCAAGAACATCCATAGTGAATGCAGCCTGCAGCTGTGAACACACGTTTCTTTTGGAGAGCAGGCCTGTGCAAGCCCAGGACCTAGGCGGGACAGTTCAAGCTGCCCTTTTTCCATGGCCAATCTGTGTTTGTATTGAGAAAGTATTTTTTTTTTCCAGTTGACTGATTTCCAACTTATGGAATGGAACTGACTTACTCAGAGTGGGGTTGACGTAGAGAGTTAAAGTACAGAAGGAATAATCCAGATGTCCACAAAAGCTTGCTGTCACCCCAGGGCTTTTAAAAGCTCAGCAGCTAGAGAAGCAATGTAGTATTTGGTTATTCTCATGCTTACGTCTAGTCATTCATTATAAGCTGAACATGACACAAAAAGAGTCATCTGTGTCACAATAGAAACTAGTTGTAACTAGACTTATACGACATTATCACATTATTACTATATTTGAGGTTCTCAGGTATTATCTTAGAAACTAGAAGAGGCCTGGTTCTTGCTACATATAGTCATATTCTATATCTTCACAACACTGTGTGATTTGTTCTGTTAATGCTACCATTGGCATACAATACCTAGGATATTTTGTGCTCACATCTGTGACATGAGACAATAGTTCATGTCATCCCTTACCTGAATAAACTGTCCTTAGTGTACAGTGTAGTCGGAGGGGCCTTCTTTTCCTCTGAGATAGCAAAACATTTCCAGTCTTCATACAAGTCTGTCAGCCATTGTCCAGTGCCTGTCTTGAGATGTCCACATTGTCAGCTGAGAGTCTTCATCCAGCCTGCCCTGTAATTCTGTAGAACATTAATAGGGTTCCAGCCCTAGGAATTAATTAAGTGTTCTAGTACTTGCCAAATATGCTCAAAACCTAGTTTCCACCCTAGCTCTGTGTGCTATACAGAAAGAAAATAAAGAACCCCATTGCACTTGAAGTTTAGCCTCCAACAGAAGGAGAGCCTGCACAGGGCCTTTAAATAACTCTAAGCCCGAGCTTCCCCACAACCCCGTCCATCGATTCCTTTATTGGTGTGTTTTCATTAATACTCACTTTCTTCTTTGTGTGGAAAGAATGTGCACCATGTCAGTAAAGTGTGTGTGTGCGTTTGTGTTTGTGCATGTTCATCCATGAACTCACTATAAATTTTCATAAAATCACTCAGAAGTCCCTAGTGAAAACTGTCGAGGTGCAGGCAGACTCATGTTACTACTGTCTCGTGGCACCTTGCAGGGAGCACTGAAATCGTGGGCTACTTTAATACAGTCTAAAACGAGGCTGTGCATGGTTTTCAGTGAAATTGTGACGTCACCCCACTACAGAGAGCAGCAAAAGCTTCATGTATCACATGCTGCTGTTACCAAGGTGAGGCAAAGCCTCATCCCATAGAGAGTCTGGTAGGATTTGGTGGCAGGAAATAAACTCAGAACTAAAATCAATCAATTACAAACAAAGAGAATGATACAAAGAGCCAAGCAAAGCAAGAGCTGGCTTTTTTTTTTTTTTTTTTTTGAGAAGATCCACAAGACAGACAAACCACAGAGCCTATATCTAAAGTACCAAATCAGAAATGAAAAGGGGGATATAACAAAGGACACTGAGTGAATTCAACAATCATTAGGGCTTACTTCAGAGGCCTTTACTACAGAAAAGTGAAAAATCTATTTGATACTGGTGATTTTTCTAACAGATAACAAATACCAAGTTAAATACAGATCTGGGAAGGTAATGAATAATTCCCATAAGGAAATAGATACAGTCATTAAAGGCTGCCACTCCAAAAATTAAAAATAATAATAATCAGGGCCACATGGCTTTAATGCATCCTTTCTACCAGACTTTTAATGAAGACCCAATAACAATAGTGCTTCAATTATTCCACTGAATTGAAAGAGAAGGAACATTGCCAAACTCCTTCCCTGAGTTTCTCCTTTTACCTAGAATTCCTGAGTCTGTTGCTTCTTCCATTGTCACCCCATCAATAGAACCATTTAAAATGGGATGTAATCGATGTCTGGAGCCTCATTCTTTCCCTTGACCTCCATGCGGTGTCCAGAAGGCATGCCTGTTCTCATGGACATGGACTCATCTCTTTTTGCTGCAGCAAGAAGAAAGCCAGCAGAGGAGGCAGGAGCTTACAAAGAATCAGTAGGATTTCTAGAAAAGAAGCATCCAGATCTCCATTCTCAGAAAACCCCTGGCTTGCTCTCATGTGACTGGGTCCTCAGACACCAGCAGCCTTAGATGAGACCAAGGAAAGCTGTGCAGAGTCCTGGGTCCCCAGGTTCTTGACCTCCTGAGTGACAGCTGTGGACACGTCCTCCAGGGAATCCTTACAGCTGGTGACATCTGGACAAGGTGAACCAGATGCCAAAATGAGACATGGGAGAGAAATCCTAGGCTGTTTGGAAGGAATTAGTCTCTGCTTTTGCTTCTGTCTCTTTGTGCCCTGCTGCTATGATGTTCATGGGGAGCTCTCATGCCAGTGGGTCTCCTCCTAATGTGTTTGTTGTTGCAGATGTCCTGGATGTTCTGGACCCCATCAGAACTCAGCCCGTGCTCAGTCACGGAGGTCAGCACCTTCCTGTCCATCAGGTCATGAGACCTGAGACAGTTGAGGTAACGGCAGTTGGCCTGGGTGAAGTGCTCACAGACTTGGACTCTCTTGCATGACTGTGGCTTCAAGCAGATCTGTTTGTGGCTGTCTCCTTTGTAGTAACTTTTGCAGGAGAAAAGCATCCCCCTGTACCAGGAAGAAGGCCGGCTCCTCTTGGTTAAGCCCAGAAAGCTCATGATTCTTCAGGACCTGGATGCTCTGTTCCTAAAAACTTGGTGTGGATATTTGCAGAGGTTTCTCTGGGATTTTGCATAATGACTCTGTCCCAGAAGTTTGAGCTTGCAGAGGCTTGGGCAATCTGTAGCATGGTCCCTGGATGCACTTCAGATTGAAGTCACAGGCTTCAGTAGTAGCCGCCACCTACAGTGTGATCCCTGCCTGATCTCCAGTCTCCAATAGGAATAAGCAGTCTTGCCCAGCAGCTCATAGAGCTCTGCCTCTGGAGCCTGATCCTACTCTGCAGTTCCTTTAAGGTCATGCAGCCCCTGTGGGCCCACAGGATCTTGGTGATGAAACAGTCTGCCCCAGGATCCCCCATGGTGCACTATGGCTGCAGCTGCTCAGGCTTGTGAGCTGGACTCTGCTTCATGGAGAAAGGAAACTGGAAAAGGGGATAACACATGAAATGGAAATGAAGAAAATAACCAGTAAAAATTAAAAGAATTAAAGTCATCATCTCAGGAGAATGAGTTGGAAGCCAGGTCCTTAAGCAGGCAGGTTCTCCACAACAATGCATGCTGGGTTCAAGACTGGACATGAGGTGCCCTGAGCTTGGGACTGCCAGGCTCCTACTGGGAAGAGAGCTTTCTTCTTCATTTCCGTAAGTCTCTCTAGTTTTCTTTTAAGGCTTTCATCTCATCATTGACTTTCCCAATGTCCTTTTATGACAAGCCATTATGGTTAACAAGAATTAAGTAAGGGCTCATTGAGCTGTTGGTAGTTGGAGGTCTGGGGGAAGCCCTGGACAGAGAGATCTTGCCTGCCAGGGGTGGGATGTGCATGGTGGGAGGGACTAGTGGAGTGTCATTGGCCTCAGTATGCACAGGCTTGGGGCTGGTGCCTGGCTGCCTGGTGCGCCTCTGTGGCTACTTAGCCTGGGTCCCACCGCAGATGCCCATGGTGGTTGCTGGCCAGTTGTCCTTGCTCTACCTGTCCTCGGGGCTTCTGGCGGGGCTGACCACAGCCTTGAACATGGACAAAATGGGCCGGAAATCGGAGGATCATGGGAGCATCTTCAACTTCCCCCTCCCCAAGCACTGGCAGTTGCAGCTGGAGGACAAGCCACTGTGAGTTTCCCCACATCCAGGCAGGTGTTCTGCACCACCAGGAGAGCAAGGGCAAGCACTGCTGCCACCAGTCCCACATGCACAAGGCCTATTTGTTGACTTTGCTCTGCCTGGCTCTGCTTTGCCTTGCTCTGCCCTGTTGTCTCTCACTTCTTTGGCCAAAGACTGTTGAGATCCCGGCTTGCCTCACCTTTCAATAGGCACCTCTGTGAAGTGAGGAGAACCAAAGGGACAGAAGGCTGACCTGGCCCTGGAGACTTGTGTCTCCCCCTCCACCAAAGTGCTTTCCTCAGTTCTCCACTCCGGTTTTAGTTTGCAGGGATCCCAGCAGGTGGCAGGCTTTGCTGAGCCTCCCCTGTGAGAAGGGGACAGTGGTGGGACTTATGGTTGTGGGAAGTCTTTCAGGGAGATGCATGCTTTCTCAAACTCTCCGACCATCCATCCAGTGCCCTCCCTGGTTCCCATTCCCTGCGTTTGTTGCGAGTCACTTTTCGCTGTCCTGTGTGACTTTCCCTGCAGACTGGGCTCTCCTGCAGGAGATACTCTCACATGCTTCTTTAAAAGCCCCTGTTCCTCAGATCCAGATCAGCTGTGAAAACAGGCTTCTCCATGCCAGGGTGAGAGCTACCCCTCCCAGCTCAGAGCTGCAACACCATAGGATCCTCAGGCCCCAGTGCTGGGTGGGTCCCATGGAAGAGTTAGAGGAAAGCTTCCCTTCTGAGAAGTGACTTAACACAGAAGGTTCACAAGTGACAGTCAACCCCCAAGTATTTCTTCCAGGAGAAAGCACTCAGCTCTCCCCTTTAAACAGTTTAGGCTCCCACATGGCCCAGTTTTGTGATTGGGGAAGATTTTCTGGAGCTTAGTTGGCCAGTCAGAGTGGGGCTACATTCTTTTTTTTTTTTCTTTATTAACTTGAGTATTTCTTATTTACATTTGATTGTATTCTCTTTCCCGGTTTCCGGGCCAACATCCTCCTAACCCCCCCTCTTCTATATGGCTGTTCCCCTCCCCATCCTCCCTCCATTATCACCCTCCCCCCAACAATCACGTTCACTGGGGGTTCAGTCTTGGCAGGACCAAGGGCTTCCCCTTCCACTGTGCCCTTACTAGGATATTCATTGCTACCTATGAGGTCAGAGTCCAGGGTCAGTCCATGTACACTCTTTGGGTAGTGGCTTAGTCCCTGGAAGCTCTGGTTGCTTGGCATTGTTGTTCACATGGGGTCTCGGGCCCCTTCAAGCTCTTCCAGTTCTTTCTCTGATTCCTTCAACGGGGATCCCGTTCTCAGTTCAGTGATTTGCTGTTGGCATTCGCCTCTGTATTTGCTGTATTCTGGCTGTGTCTCTCAGGAGCAATCTACATCCGGTTCCTGTCGGCCTACACTTCTTTGCTTCATCCATCTTGTCTAATTGGGTGGCTGTATATGTATGTGCCACATGTGGGGCAGGCTCTGAGTGGGTGTTCCTTCTGTGTCTGTTTTAATCTTGCCTCTCTCTTCCCTGCCAAGGGTATTCTTGTTCCTCTTTAAAGAAGGAGTGAAGCATTCACTTTTTGGTCATCCTTCTTGATTTTCATGTGTTCTGTGCATCTAGGGTAATTCAAGCATTTGGGCTAATAGCCACTTATCAATGAGTGCATACCATGTGTGTTTTTCTGTGATTGGGTTAGCTCACTCTGGATGATATTTTCCAGTTCCATCTATTTGCCTATGAATTTCATAAAGTCATTGTTTTTGACAGCTGAGTAATATTCCATTGTATAGATGTACCACATTTTCTGTATCCATTCCTCTGTTGGGTTCTTTCCAGCTTCTGGCTATTACAAATAAGGCTGCTATGAACATAGTGGAGCATTTGTCTTTGTTATATGTTGGGGCATCTTTTGGGTGTATGCCCAAGAGAGGTATAGCTCGGTCCTCAGGTAGTTCAATGTCCAATTTTCTGAGAAACCTCCAACTGATTTCCAGAATGGTTGTACCAGTCTGCCTCCCACCAACAATGGAGGAGTGTTCCTCTTTCTCCACATCCTGGCCAGCATTTGCTGTCACCTGAGTTTTTGATCTTAGCCATTCTCACTGCTGTGAGGTGAAATCTCAGGGTTGTTTTGATTTGCATTTCCCTTATGACTAAAGATGTTGAACATTTCTTTCGGTGTTTCTTAGCCATTCGGCATTCCTCAGCTGTGAATTCTTTGTTTGCCTCTGAACTCCATTTTTTAATAGGGTTATTTTACTCCCTGCGGTCTAACTTCTTGAGTTCTTTGTATATTTTGGATATAAGCCCTCTATCGGTTGTAGAATTGGTAAAGATCTTTTCCCAATCTGTTGGTGGGGCTACATTCTTAATCCATACTCATTCACACAACAGAACCTCTTCCTCCCCACCCACGAGGCCTTGACTTGAACCCAGGTCCTTCCTGGACCAACAGACCTGAGAGAACAGATTGCAGCACAAGAGAGAAAAGAAGCCAGAATAGTTTAAACTGGAGAAAACCCCCATATAGGCGGTTTACCAACTTTTGGGGTTGTGCATATTGTGGACTTCAGAATCTTAAGGTCAGATTTTTCTGATTACACCTTATAGGTGAAGCTGAAGTCTACTGAGGGTGGGATCATCCCAGGCAGGGAGGGGATCTGACTCTGCAGGCCTGGCCACCCTCTGCATTCTCCCAAAAATAATTTTTAGTCAGCTGTAAATCTGAAGTGAAATTTGTTTTTTGTCAACTCAAACGGTTGACATTTCAAGTCTCACACACCATGTGAGAGACACACATTTATCCACAGGGGATTTGAACTTACTTCTATAGAAATGACTGTGGGCCAACAGAGGGAAAGCATTCTTGCCTTTAGCATTCTGTCTGTATCAGAGACTACATGGACTGGCTTCCTGGACAGACATGTCCAAGCAGACAGACATTGTAATGAGGGAAAACTTAGGCAAGAAATGACCTGGGGACAGTGATTTCAGATTGTGCCTTTAGCCAGGAATCTCTGTTGTCATTAAGGCAAGCAGTCTTGGGCCTGCCAAAACTTGTCAGTATTTCAGGGCTCTTACAACTGCTCCAGGTACTTCTGAGGTGAAAGCCTTTCATTAAAAAAAAAAAAAGTTTATAGAGCAATATTTCTCAACCTGTGTGTGGCAACTGCTTCACAGAGATTGCATATCAGATACCTTGTACATTATGACTCATAAGAGTAGCAATATTATTTATGAAGTAGCAATGAAATAATTTTATGGAGGGGATCATCACAGTATGAAGAGCTGTATTAAAGGGTTGCAGCAGTAGGACTGTTGAGAACCACTGCCATAGAAGCTGACACATGGGAGCAGACTCCTCAGCTGAGTAGAGACCCACGACAAGGGATACCGTGTCACACCCTAGAACCCAGAGGCAGAATCTATCCCAGGAGTCTGTGGGTCACCTTGTCTTAAATTCTCCCAGGCTCAAGAATAGCATTGATCATCTCAGCAGAGTCAGCTTGCACAGCCCACATCAGGCCCATGGCTTCCCTGTACAGAGAAGGATGTGGGTCTAAGTGACAGACAGTGAGACTGAGGGGACCCTGATACTCATTTGCTTTGAGCTGTGGTTTCTTCACCTGTAAAATGGTGGTGTTTCTGCTGAATTGGGTTGTTGTGGAGATTAACAGAACATACAACCTGCTCAGTGTCTGCCTGGCATGGACCCTGCTGGTTAAATGGAAGCTGTCGATGGTGACGAAATTAAAAGTAGAATTTCTAGCCAGATAGTGTTAGTTGTGGGGCGCCATACAAGTGTTCTAAGCATTTTCTGATTCTAAGACCGCCTCACCTTACAACCTAAGGCTCTTGATTTAAATTTTAAAAAAAAGAATAAATATAAAATACCAATATGAAAAAATCATAATCAGAAATGAGCTAATTCCTGTGAAGTCATTCAGCTTTACATTTTCTGCTTCTATTTCCAAGGCATCTAGAGTAGCACTATCCGAGATCCTAAAGCCTTCTGTTATGGTGCTACCCATTCATTCCTCTCTCCTTGAGGACCTCTCAGGTGACTTACCAGAATCAGATGGCTTTTAAGATTGTTCCCATCGGGTGCGATCTCTCTGTCCATGGGCCTTGCCCAAAGCTGCAGGGCCAACCTGTTGTTTTACAATCCAAAATTCCAGACATTAATTTTACCAATGAAGTTTCAGGAGTCAGATGCTGAAGTCAAGTAAAGCTCCCAACTGTCTTTCCTGATTCACTGACCTCCCAGAAGAAGAGCAGTCCTGTTCCCTCTGAACACTTTCTTAAAAATCCTTTAACTCAAAAACTTTCCATTGGTTTAGTTATCTAGATTTCCTTTCACGTTGTGTCTTGATCTGCTGGACCTAAGTGCACTTTTTACCTTTGCCATAAATGTGTGTGGTAGGTGAGCCATACCGTAATTAAGTCCATGTTTACATGAATAAACAACTCTTGCTTTAAATGTCTGTGCCATGGCCCTGCTATACCACACACTAGTTTTTCAGTAAATAATACATTCTTGGAGATCACAGTGTGATCAAATATTTTGTAACATGACTTAGTAACGTTCCCTCCATTTTATAAATCAATTTCTTTGAGGAGGATTCTGGATGTTGTCTGTCAGGTCTGAGTGCATCATCTTGGGAATCCCAAGGAACATCAAACTTGGGCTTTTGAAACTGTTGCATATGGCCAACCCGGAGCAAAAACCACCCAGGAATCTACTGATACTTGACACACATTAATTCACCTGCCTTTTTCATATAGTTTATGGCAAGAGGTCACCATTCTTGACCTTGTTTCATTATAAAACGTGGTACTAAATGTAAGAGTTGGGGTCAAGGAGATCACCCCACAAATCACAAAATACCCATCTCAGATAACCATGTATGGTTTATTGAATACAAAACATCCATGAATTTCAGGACAGAATTAAAAGTCCAAACCTAAGGATAATAGAATAGAAGAGAATTTAGATTTCCTGTTCACAGGTCCAGTAAGCATATTCAGTAAATCATAGCAGAAAACATCCATAAGGTAAAGGAAGAAAAGGCCATGAAGGTACAACAAGCCTACAGAATGCCAATTTAATCATACCAGAAACAATTCCTCCATTAACATAATAATTAAAACACTGAATGCACAGATCAAAGAAAGATCATTAGAAGGGGTAAGGTATAAATAACCAGTAACAAATAAGTTCAGACCTATCTGAATTACACCAGACTTCTCAACAGAGACTCCAAAAGCCAGAAAATCTTGGGCAGGTGTAATGCGGACCAAGGATCCTATACCCAGCATAATTCTCAATCACCATAAATGGAGAAACCAAAATATTTCATGACAAAACCAAATTTAAACAATATTTTTCTCTAAGAAAGCACAACAGAGGATTGTAGTAGGGAAACTCCAAGACAATGAGCTAAACTATACCCAAAAAAACCCAAGAAATAAATCATCTCTCAATAATTTCAAAAAATGAAGCACACAATCACCATTTCACCCATAACCAGAAAAAGAAGAGAAAGCAGCAACTATTGGTCTTTAATATCTAACCAGACCCTCTGTCACCAATCCCCCAGCTCCTAGGGAATAAACTGCCAGCCAAAGTATATACAGGGTCTATGGTTCTAGGGAACTGTGTAGAAGAGGACTGATTTAAGTGGCACCCATGTGGCGGGAGGCCATTGACTACGCTGAGGCCTGTTGCCCACCAAAAGTAGATGCTGGAGTTGTGAGGTGGGAATGGATATGTGTAGGTGGGGGAACACTGTCATATAGGCAAAGCTGAGCAGAAATGTGATGTAAGATATGATGAGGGGAGTGTGGAAAGCAGGACAACAGTTGAAATGTAAATAAATAAAATAACCAATTAATAAAAAAATAGCCAAAAATAAAATAAAAACTGAAAAGGTAAAAGAAAACTTACACCAAAACAAAACAAAAGAAATCCTTGTAGTGGATTGGCCTAATTCTGCTTGTATTTTAATGCTAATATGTAGAACTCAAGACTGGTTAACCTCCAAAAACTGACCCTGCTCCCAGTTAACTGTGATTATAAAGAAGCCAACAGCCAACAGCTGCACAGCAGAGAGATGGGGGAGGTGAGCTTTGAGGGCTTTGCTAGAGAGGATCATGAGGAGGGAAGAAGGAGGAAGAAGCTGCCAGAAAATAAAGGAAGAACATGTGTGATGGAGAGGAGAGAGGAAGAGGACAGCAGCCATGGTTAAGGGAGAGGAGAGCCTGGTCCTGAGAGCTGTCCAAGTGCAACAAAGAGCAGCCAAGATGCTACACAGTCAGTAAGAGTTGAGCGTTATTGTTTGGAAAGTAGATCTGATACCATGGAGGGCAGGCAGCTGCCCAGCTACTGTGCTGATTAAGGCATATGATGAATAAATTTACAAAATATGTATAACCAGTAAGGAGCTCTATAGAGGATCATAAAAGGAATACTTTAGTTTGAAGAGAAGGATAAAATACCAGAGGAAACAGGAAATAATTTAACAAAACTAGAACAGTCAATCAAAAGAAGCCAATAAAACCCACAAAAATTAACAAAATTAAATACATAGGTTTAAATGATATTTGCATGTCACTAAACTCAATTCCCCAGTAAACAGACATACATTTAGCCAGAAACAGGATCACCATCATGAGAGATGTAGAGGATACACTAGGGAAACAGACCTAAGACACAGGTCCCTATAGCAATTCTATGCAGTTTCTCTATGCAGCTGACAGAATAGATTTCAAACCAATCCTGTCCAGAAGATGTAAGGACATTCATTTCATACTTTGCAATTACCAAAAGATACTACAATCTAAATATATACATATTAAACACAGCAGTCACAAATTTAAATATATATTTATCACATAGATCTGAAATTACCCATTAGCTATAATAGTGGTTGTGATTGTTTTTAATAGTCTATTCTGACCACTTGGCAGATCACATGCAAATAAACAAAAGAGGAGGAGCAGAATTCAGTGACATCATCAGTCAAATGGACCTAACAAACTACACTGAACTATACATATATTTTCTATCAGCCTGTGGATCTGTCTCCAAAATTGACCACGGATTAGGACACAGAACAGCCCTCAGGAAAGATAAGAAAGCAGAAGTAGTGTCATGCATTCTATCGAAGCACAAAGGAATCAAACTGGTATCACACAATAGAAAGTGCAGTCAGTATACACTCTCGTGGAAGGTCAGCAACACAAACAACACACTACTGAAAGGGCCAAGGGAGAAACACATAAGGAAAAATTAAAATTCCTAGAAATGAGTGACAATGAAAACACAACCACCACAGATCTATTCGATACAACATAGTTTTAGGAATTATGTTGCAGTCAGCAAAGCCAGAGCAGTGGACCCATCTAATCCCTTTGTCATGCATCAGAAGTAGAGAATGTGGAGTGTGCCCTGTTGGGTTAATGCCTTGAACTGGCTCGCCACATTCCCAATTTCCCTTTGCAATGATAACATATTTTTGGCATTACACATTGGATGTATGCAATTTGCCTTTTGATTTCATAGGGGAATAATTAAGGGACTTCCTGGAGGGTCGAAAAGCACTGTGGATAAACTGTGTAGAGACTGAAAGACTACAGGGGTTTTGGAAGCTGAGCTAATGTATTTTTATTATGATATGTTTAAGAACCTATGGGGAATTGGGAGTGGAATATGGTGATCTGAATGATAATGGCCCCCATAAACTCACATATATGAATGTTTGTTGCTGGTTAGTGGAAATATTCGGGAAGAATTATAAGATACGGATTTGTTGGAGGAGTGTATGGGATTGGGCTTTGAGGTTTCCAAATTCAACACCATCTATAGTTAACACTTTCTCTGTCTCCGACTTGCACATAAGATGTAAGCTCTCAGCCAGTTCTCTAGAAACATGGTGTCCTACCTGCTGCCGTGTACCCCAGCATAATATTCATAGACTCATGATCCTTGAAACTGTAAGCTGAAATAAACTCTTTCTTCTACAAGTTCCCTTGCTCATGGTGTCTCTTCACAGTATAGAAAAGAAACTAAGATTGGAAGGAACAGTTAAGTGAAAAATTTCTCAATAATATCCTGGAAAATAAAATTCAGACATTTACCAAATGTGTCAGGTACCGTGATCAAGCTGGCTTGACTGCAGAAGTGCAAGAATGTTTCAACACATACAAATGAATAAACAATCCACCACAGAAAACCAAGAACAGGAAACACATGATCACTGCAGTAGAGGCAGACAATCTCTTTGGCAAAATCCCACAGTGGTTAATGCAAAAGTCCTGGAGAATCTGGGATATGGAGAAGACATACCTTAACATTATAAAGGCGATATGCAAGGCCAACAGCATCCTAACTGGAGGAAATCATAATGGATTTCCACTAAAATCAGGAATAAGTCACAGATGTTCATTCTTTTCATCTAATTCAACTAGTATGTGAAGTCTTATCCAAACAATATGACAATAGAGAGATGGAAAGGCATGTTAATATGAAAGACAGCAGTCAGAGCATTCTCATTTGCAGGCGATATGATCCATATATAAAGACCACTACGAAACCACTGGCAAACTCCTATGGCTCATGGACACATTCACTAAAATCACAGTAAAATCAATAGAACTCCTGTATACCAACAATAAATATGACGAAAGAAGCCAAGAAAACAAACCCATTCAGAATAAAAATCTTGTAATATCTAAGGAAGTAAAGACTTGTTAAAATGAAATCATTAGGAAAAATAAAAAAAACTGAAGAAACCAGAAAATGAAGAGACCTCTCATTTTCATGTATCAGTATGATTTATATTATTATATCGAATTCTACCAGAGTCATCTACTGGTTTAAATCCATCCCATTATAATCCCAATACAGAGCTTCATGGGAATGAAAAAAAAAAATCTCAGAACTCACATGAAAGCACAACTGAGCAGGGCAGTCAGACACTGCTAACTAATAAGACAGTAAAGCACTGCGGGAGGCATCACCTTTAATGATTTCACCTTCATTTTGGGGAATAGTAAAAAAGAAAACCAGCATGTTAATATCATGAGAGCAGACACAGTGCCTAATGGAATAAAATTGAAGAGCCTGATATTGGCCTATGTTCTTATCAGCATTTGGGTTTTGAGAAAAAGGAAAACAAACAAACAAAACAAAAAACTCCCAACCACCCCTCCCACCACCACACACAAGTGCAGTTTTCAACCTGTGGGTTGCAACCCCTTCAGGGAACAACCACATATGAGACATACTTTATACATGATATTTACATTACAATTCAAAACAGTAGCCACCTTACATTTATGACTTAGCAATGAAATAATTTGGTAGTTGGGGCTGGTTACCACAATGTGAAGAACTGTATTCCTTGAGTTGTTCTTGGTCATAGTATTTTTCTGCAGTAACAGAAATGTGACTGATATATAAACTGGTACCGAAGTGAGTGGAGATGTTTGTGAGGAATCCCTTGATTTTTTGGAGGAGGGTGGGAGACTTTGGATTGGGAAAACTGTTGAATTATTTAAGGAGATCTTAACAGTTTAGTTTGCCACATGGGAGACATAAGTATTGTGAGTCTGTGCAAAATAGAGCCTCTCTGATGAAACTTCAAAGGATGGCAGGAACTCTATTGGTGACTGGCTTAGAAGCAATTGCTATAATTTTGGCAAACAATCTGTCTCTTTTCTGCCTGTTTACTAAGAAGTGACCTGAAGATAAATAAAAAGCTAATTGACTAATTGTTTTGAGCAAACTTCAAGGGGTAGATATCCGGTGACCTTCCTCATATGGTAGGAATGTGTGTTTGTATTTTTCATTGTTAATGTAGCCAGGACTTCAGTTAATCCTGCCACATTCGGGGTCTGGACGCATAGGAAACTGCAAGATCTCCCAGAATTTGGAAAATGTCCCAATTGTTGTAAGGTCCCCAAAACATGTTGTCACCCCACACACATTGGGAAGCAACTTAAAGGAACATGACCCCCTCATTCTCAGGAGGAAGGGTGGGTGGGTGGTTATTTGTCTGCCGTGGGCTGTAGATGTTTATTGTCAGTTAGGGGGTTGGTTGCAAGTTCTTACTGGCCATGGTCAGGGAGGAAACAGTAAAGCAGATTCGAATCAGGGATGTCTTTCTTCCTTTCTCTTTCTGTCCTCAATTCTCTGTCTAATGTGGTGGGAAATCAGGAGAAGGGACTAAAATGACAAAATCATAGATCACTGTATCTCTATTTATACTAGAAAGCAATACTAAGTCTCAAATATTTTAGGATGGCATGGATTTTTGAATGATGATAAAATTTAAAATTGTACTTGCATAAATGATTCAATTCATTTTTAAGATATAAGTATATGCAACTTATTCACAATGTGGTGTAAAATTCTAATTTTATAAAATTACTACTGCACACTGCCGTGGATAATTAAGGAATTCAAGCTAGTACTTTCCAACTATAAATAATCAGTCTTCCAGTCATGTTAGGTACTGCTTTAGTTAGGTACAGAAATAAGCTTTATTTAACTTCCTGTGTATGTTTTTAAAGTTAAGTAGGAAGTAAATCCCTTGGGAAAAAAAAGCCACATTTGTCCACTGAGATAGACATTACATACAAAGGTGGTTCTCAAATCCTTTAGAGATCTGAAGAATCTGCCATTTCAGATGTCCTAATAGTTAAAGGCTTTTCACAGTGGGAGAGACCTCAACTCCTGGTAGTGTCCCCAATCTATTCTGAAAAAGATGATGGGCTCTAAAGAACCATTGGGTGAAATACTACCCACTTACCTCTACTGCTGCCAGAAAGCTGTCCAGACTGTGCAGAAGTTGATCATGGGGAAGTCTGTGTCCCAGTTTTTGGAAAAAAAAAATAGGATAGTCCTTCAAGTGACCTGCTTCAAAGGATTGTTGTCAGAGCTCCTGGCCCAGTGAGTTGAAGGTGGATGCCACAGTGACACAGGAATATTTGCTGACTGACTCCCAGGGTAGCCAACAATTTCTGTCATTTCTTAGGTTTGGAGCTGTTTGCTCTGAATTTCCTTTTATTCAGGCAACATTTCTCCTCCTCAGATCTTGGATGGGGTTGAAGATTAGATAGTTTAGTCTTAACCTTTTCTTGTTATGAGAATCAGAAAAACAAACTTGTTCACCATCGTGCAGAAATGTGACAGCCAGGAACCTGGACAGGAACAGGGTGGACATGGGAGGCTCAGAAAGCAGGGCTCTATGGACAGTCCACAGCAGTATCAAAACTCCTGCGATAACCGCTCTGGCACCATAAGTCCTGAGAGAGGATGGGGATGCCAGGAGAGTGTGCGTGGTCTGCCCACTGCCTGGGACTTTTAAAAGCTTGTACCACCCCTTAGCACATAGAAGAGATTGAGCAGAAAGAGGCCGATGCCCAGAGCCACTGCTGTGGTAGGAGGCAGTTATGGCGGTTGGAGGTGGGGGTAGAGGTGGAGGAGGGATGGGAGAAGACCGAGGAATTTCCCCAAAAGACAAGAACAGACACCATCCTTACTACTCCAGAACCCACGCCAATCCCACCCCACCCCTAAAATGCCCAGTCCACTGCCAAACGTCCCCATGCCAAGCATTCACAGCTTCATCCCCACTGTGCTTATTTCTTAATTTTTTTAACTTCTTATTTATTCTCTGTGAACCTCACATCCTGCAGCTCAACTCCATTCATCTGCCCTCCCCTCAGGACTGCACTCCACCCTTGCATCCTGCTCTAAATCAGAGCAAAAATAATCTTCGTGTGGAAGCTGAATAAAGAAAAAGAAAAAGAAAATTTGTACGCAAAAAATGTGTCAAATTTTAAGGATGAAAGACATAAACGCTTAAATTGTTTGGAATTAATGAAAGTACATTTGGTCTCAGAAGACTTATTATGGTTAATAAATGCAAGTTATGATAGATAAGGGATACAAAGCTTAAAAAGTGATAGAAAATGATTTAGGTACAAAATTTTAGACTAATATAATTTAGATAATGAAGTACCTTCTCCAATTTTGCAAAATACGAATGGACAGAATATTGTGACAGTAATTCTTACCTGATGCATCTCATAAGTTTTCTTATTTTATCTAGCTTATTAATGTTAAATTAAAGGTATTTCTTGGAGTAAAAGGGGAAATGCTGAGGTGACCTCCCTTTGTACTAAGGTGTGTCAACTTTCAATTGTTAGTTCTGTACTGGCAGTGAGCTAAGTGCTGGCAGGATTTCTCTTGTCATTTCTATGTCCCATCATCAGCTTTGCTATTTTGTGGATGTTTGTCCTTCTCACCAGCTCAACACAAGCTAAGAGATGTATCAGGTGTTGTCTCACTGCCGATTGGATGTAATAAATATCTGATGGCCAAGAGCTGCGTCAGGAAGTATGTGGGCAGAACTTCCGGGCATAGAGAGGGACATAGGCAGAGGCAAGCTGAAGCAGGAGATTCAGAATAGACATGGGCAGGAAGAGATATGGAACAGACTACAGCAGAGGGGTAAAGAGCTAACCAGCAGGTGGGTCTCAATGGTAGAAGAATGGGGTTAATTTTTAGAGAAGATGAGGGACTGCCCAGTGAAAGGCCTAAGATTCAAACTATGTTCGAATTCTCCATGTCCCATTTACACCTCAGGCAACTCTGTGAAAATAGTACACAATACAGTATTAACATGGCTTTGAGTCTGTGGTTCGGTTACTTTTGCTCACTGTTCCTCAAGACTGCAGGAGAAGGAACAACACACAGGGCAAACACATGAAAACCATGTGCAGCTTAGAGTGGAAAAGATCACTAAGAAGTTTAATGTCACAGCAAAGTCATGTGCTGAAGAGGAGGGTGACATAGTTAAGGAGATTAATGTTATTAACGATAAGCCTCCTGCCTCTGTGCTGTAGAGATGTGGAAGGTGTCCTCAAGGCAAGACTCTTACCAATTAAAGTTCCAACTTGGAAAAGGGAGCTCAATAGATTTCGTGCTCCTACAAAGCAAGTGCATAGGGAAGCTGCTGCAGTTGTCATCCAAGCAGGCAGCTGACAGGTCAGTGCACCTCATGTGGCACGGAATTTGGAGGAAAAAAGATTTTAAGATTCAGGATGACATGAACAGGACCAGGCGACTCTCGCATTTATGTTTTTATTATTTGAGGCTTGAATTAGAATGATACTCATAGTCTGATGTTTTTTAGTTTTCTTTTATTATTTTATCTACATTTCCAATTTATCTCCCACTCCATGTTCCTCTACATGACCCCCTCTTCTGTCCCCCACACCCTCTCCCTATGAGATTGCTCCTCCACCCACCAATTCACTCCCGCCTCAGAGGCCTAAGTTCCAATATCATGGTTCATGAAGCTTCCTCAGAAACAAGGTTCTCCTGTCCCAGTGATCCCAGATAAGCTAGTCCTCTGCTACATATCTACCTGGAGACATGGGCACACCCTGATTCTTTTATTAGTTACCTTAATTAAGGTGTCTCTTCACAGCAATAGAGCAGTGACTGACAGGCTTAAATTCACTTTGCATCCCAATTGCTGTCCTTTCTCTTGTTACTTCTTTCCCACAGTTCCTCCCCAATGTCCTCACACCATCTCCTCTGAGAGAGTAGAGGAATATCCCTCAGAGTGTGCATCCACCAAGACACATCAAGTTTTTGTAGGGCTGGTGCACCTTCTCCCACTGAGGCCAGGGAAGACACCTGAGTTAGGGTATCAGATTTCACAGACAGGCAAACCTTTGGGGATAGCCTCGGCTCCAGTTACTTACAACAGTGTATGTAATACTGTATTAAACTTAGTAAGGTTTATTTACCTTCACCTAGCAACTCATCCTGAGAAAGAGTGCTCTGGCCTGATGCTTTTGTTTTCAGCCCTATCTTCCTCTTTCTTCTGTGCTTACCACTGTAACACAGGAGAAGCTTCTAATATTAATGTTGCCAGATCTTTCCGGTCTTGGGGGATAATTCTATTCTGAGTTGTATATGGATGTAATATCTTCTTTACGTATGATGAATATATACTTCAGGAAAGGACTGCTTCCTTGTTTCTATTAAGATCTAATATGACGAAAGGATTCTGATTAATATTCCAGAATCGTAGGCCACCAGGTTGGTATGTCATCACTCACTGAAGTGAGGTGAATTTTATAACACCTTTTGGCCACCCACTTTCAATGTCATTATGTGGTATTGCCTTAGGCTCTTTTCTACATTCCCCTGCCTTTGGCTGAGTATATGTTTGAGGTCTCTCTGTGACTGTGCAAAGAAGTAAGAGCTAGGGCTGGGCCACAAAATAAGAAAGTACTTGTTCATCCAAAACAAAAACAAAAAACAAACAAACAACCAAAAAAAGCTCTAGGGTAAAATATCGGTGCTAGTGCTGAACTGAACTGCCAGAGGTAATTTTATTTTAAAGTAAATAACACTATCTTGGGGCTGATAATATGAATCAAATATCCTGCAACATAAGTTTGCAATGTTGCCTGCATTTTATAAATCAAGTCTGACCACCGTTTTGGTTCTTTCCAATCATGTCTGAGTGCATCATCACGGGAACCCCAAAGAAAATCAGAAATGGGTCCTTGAAGCTGATGCACAGGGCCAGTATAGACCTGAATATTACAGAGGACACCTTGATTCTTAACACAAGGGATCATTTCTCCATCCCTCTTGTCACATAATTTATGACAAGATGTCACCTTTCCTAACCTTAGCTTCTTTTCCTAAGTGCTGCTGAAGGGAAGATTTGGTGTCAAGAGGTCTGGACTCAGACCACAGGAACACTGAATTCATTTAAATAGGTGTAGTTTATTGAATGCACACACCAATACAGTTCAACCAGAGCAACAGCTCACAACTGTGTACTGGACATTGCTAGGCCCAGCTCATTGCAAAATCCACATGGGCTAAAGCACAAGTGCTGGAAATGCTGCTGTCTATGGGCCCTGACTCGGGTCATTTTACACATAATTGTTCCTATTTTCCTTGAATCTAATGGGTCCTATGTGAAGCTCATAGTTGGGGAACTTGTTAAGATTAACAAACCTCGTAACATACAGAATATAACAGGGTATGTGACCAGCACCACACAGTTCAATGTCAGGTTTTTTTGTTTTTTGTTAGTTTGTTTGTTGGCATCCATAATGTAGAGGCGTATTACAGAACAATAGGAAAGAGCTGGCTGCTGTGTAACAAATTTGCTGCTATTAAGGTAGGTATGGGGGCAAGACCTCAGTAACAGCCCTTAAGATGGGAAGGAGATGATGTGTTTGATACCTGAAAGGAGCTGCCTCAGCTGTGTTTCTCTGCCTGCTCAGTGTCCATTCACCATCACTCTGTCCCTGAAGAGGAACTCAAGGTCTGCCCCCTGCTGCCTGTGAGCCAGGACTAGGCACAGAAAGGCAAGGCCACAGCACTGGTTTCCAATTCCTCAGTAATGCTGGATTTCCAATAATGTACTTGTATACACAAATACAGTGTGGTAAGTTACAATATATACTAATCATTTCTTACATAGGGCAACAGTTGATTGACTACAACTAATTCTATTTTAAAAAAAGAAAAGAAACCTGGCTCTTGTGGAAATATACAAAGAAATATCTACGATGGTGGGCAATGAATTCTGCCATGGACTGAACTCAGAAAAGAGGGGTTGTGAGAAAGATGCATGGTCAAATAGCCCACCAGGTTCACATTGTGTCAACTTGATTTAATCTAATGACAAAGAAGTGGAGTATCTCTGATGGCTTCCTTCTAATCCCTTGAAAGGATCCCTAGGGATTGGCCTCAGTTCATCACACTTCTTGATGGGGCAACAACACTCAAGGAAGCTTGAGATTGTCATAGGCACAGTATTATGCTACATATACAGAGTAGATAATACTACGATGTTCAGATGATGATATCCATTTGTATGCACCCAAAGCCTATCTTGTGGCTGGAGGTTACTGCTTGCCCCTGACCCTGCCCCTGACCATGAACTTGCCCCTCCCCCTACTCCTGACCCTGCCCCTGCCCTAGGCACCTAGGGGAACTGAGGAGAGCCTGAGGGACAGACCCCAGGCCAGGACCCCCAGAGGCTTGTGTCTCCCTTTTCCTAGAAGTGTTATCTTCAATTCTCCACACTGGGTTTCATTTGCCAGGAACTGGTAGTTGGAGGGCTTTGCTGAGCCTGGGATAGTGGTGGGACTTATGATTGAGGGAAGTCTTTCAGGGAGATGGAGGCCTTTCTCAAACTCTCTGAAATCAGGTACCCTCCCTGGTTTGAGAGCCCTGGGAAAGTTGGGAAGCCACTTTTCCCTGTCCTGTGTGACTTTACCTGCAGGGTGGGCTCTCCTGCAGGAGACACTTTCACAGGCTTCTTTAAAAGCACCTTTTCCTCAGATCCAGATCAGCTGTGAAAACAGGCTTCTCCATGTCAGGGTGAGAGCTCCCCCTCCAAGCTCAGAGCTACAACTCCTTAGGATCCTCCAGTCACAATGCTGGGTGGGTCCCATGGAGGAGTTAGAGCAAAGTGCCCCTTCTGAGAGTTGACTTCTGAGAAGAACAGACCTGAGAGAACAAAGTGCATCCCAGGGGAGAAAAGAGGCCTGAATGATTTTAAATTGGAGAAAAACCCCATATCCACCATCTAACAACGTTAGGGTTTGTGCATGTGTGGACTTCAGAACCTTAAGGTCAGATTTTCTGATAACAGCTGCTAGGTGAAGCTGAAGACTACTGTGGGTGGGATTGTCCCAGGCAGGGAGGGGATCTGACTCTGCAGGCCTGGCCAGCTTCTTCATTCTCCTGAAACTAAGTGTTGGTCAGCTGTAAATCTGAACTGAGAGTTGGTTTTTGTCAACTCAAATGGATGACATTTCAAGTCTCACACATTATGGGAGAGAGGCACATATACCCACGGGTGATTTGAACTTACTTCTGTAGAAGTGACTGGGAGCCAACAGAGGGAAAACATTCTCACCTTTAGGATTCTGTCTGTATCAGAGACTACAGGGACTGGCTTCCTGGACAGACATGGCCAAGCAGACACACCGTGTAATGGGGAAAACCTGAGGTAAGAAATGTCCTGGGGACAGTGATTTCAGGTTGTGCCTTTACCCAGGAATCTCTGTTGCCATTAAGGCAAGCGGCCTTGGGCCTGCTAACTTGTCACTATGTCAGGGTGTCTCTGCTCTTACACCTGCATCAGGACCTTCTTAGATGAAGGCCTCTCTTTAAAAAAAAATGTATATAATGCAATGTTTCTCAAACTCTGGGCTACGACCACTCACAAAGAATGTATATCAGATACCTTGCAGATTATGACTTATAAGAGTAGCAATATTAGTTATGAAGTAGTACTGAAATAATTTTATGGTGGGAGTCATCACAGCATGAAGCACTGTATTACAGGTGTGCAGCACTAGGCGTGTTGAGAAGCACGGCCATAGAATCTGACAGATGGGAGCAGACCAGAAAATATTCCTCCATTCACATAACAATTAAAACCCTAAATGCTCAGATCAAGAAAGAATATTAAAAGGGGTAAGGTATAAATATGCAGTAACAAATGAATTCAGACCTATCTGAATTACACCAGACTTCTCTTTTTTTTTTTTTTATTAACTTGAGTATTTCTTATATACATTTCTAGTGTTATTCCCTTTCCCGGTTTCCGGGCAAACATCCTCCTCCCCCCTCCCCTTCTTTATGGGTGTTCCCCTCCCCATCCTCCCCCCCTTGCCGCCCTCCCCCGAACAATCTAGTTCACTGGGGGTTCAGTCTTAGCAGGACCCAGGGCTACCCCTTCCACTGGTGCTCTTACTAGGATATTCATTGCTACCTATGAGGTCAGAGTCCAGGGTCAGTCCATGTATAGTCTTTAGGTAGTGGCTTAGTCCCTGGAAGCTCTGGTTGCTTGGCATTCTTGTTCATAAGGGGTCTCGAGCCCCTTCAAGCTCTTCCAGTTCTTTCTCTGATTCCTTCAACGGGGGTCCTATTCTCAATTCAGTGGTTGCTGCTGGCATCCGCCTCTGTGTTTGCTGTATTCTGGCTGTGTCTCTCGGGAAAGATCTACATCCCGCTCCTGTCAGCCTGCAAATCTTTGCTTCATCCATCTTGTCTAATTGGATGGCTGTATATGTATGGGCCACATATGGGGCAGGCTCTGAATGGGTGTTCCTTCTGTCTCTGTTTTAATCTTTGCCTCTCTATTCCCTGCCAAGGGTATTCTTGTTCCCCTTTTAAAGAAGGAGTGAAGCATTCACATTTTGATCATCCGTCTTGAGTTTCATTTGTTCTAGGCATCTAGGGTAATTCAAGCATTTGGGCTAATAGCCACTTATCAATGAGTGCATACCATGTATGTCTTTCTGTGATTGGGTTAGCTCACTCAGGATGATATTTTCCAGTTCCAACCATTTGCCTATGAATTTCATAAAGTCGTTGTTTTTGATAGCTGAGTAATATTCCATTGTGTAGATGTACCACATTTTCTGTATCCATTCCTCTGTTGAAGGGCATCTGGGTTCTTTCCAGCTTCTGGCTATTATAAATAAGGCTGCGATGAACATAGTGGAGCACGTGTCTTTTTTATATGTTGGGGCGTCTTTTGGGTGTATGCCCAAGACAGGTATACCTGGATCCTCAGGTAGTTCAATATCCAATTTTCTGAGGAACCTCCACACTGATTTCCAGAATGGTTGTACCAGTCTGCAATCCCACCAACAATGGAGGAGTGTTCCTCTTTCTCCGAATCCTCGCCAGCATCTGCTGTCACCTGAGTTTTTGATCTTACCCATTCTCACTGGTGTGAGGTGAAATCTCAGGGTTGTTTTGATTTGCATTTCCCTTATGACTAAAGATGTTGAACATTTCTTTAGGTTTTTCTCAGCCATTCAGTATTCCTCAGCTGTGAATTCTTTGTTTAGCTCTGAACCCCATTTTTTAATAGGGTTATTTGTCTCCCTGCGGTCTAACTTCTTGAGTTCTTTGTATATTTTGGATATAAGGCCTCTATCTGTTGTAGGATTGGTAAAGATCTTTTCCCAATCTGTTGGTTGCCGTTTTGTCCTAATAACAGTGTCCTTTGTCTTACAGAAGCTTTGCAGTTTTATGAGATCCCATTTGTTGATTATTGATCTTAGAGCATAAGCCATTGGTGTTTTGTTCAGGAAATTTTTTCCAGTGCCCATGTGTTCCAGATGCTTCCCTAGTTTTTCTTCTATTAGTTTCAGTGTATCTGGTTTGATGTGGAGGTCCTTGATCCACTTGGACTTAAGCTTTGTACAGGGTGATAAGCATGGATCGATCTGCATTCTTCTACATGTTGACCTCCAGTTGAACCACCACCATTTGCTAAAAATGCTATCTTTTTTCCATTTGATGGTTTTGGCTCCTTTGTCAAAAATCAAAGTGCCCATAAGTGTGTGGTTCATTTCTGGGTCTTCAATTCTGTTCCATTGGTCTATCTGTCTGTCTCTGTAACAATACCATGCAGTTTTTATCACTATTGCTCTGTAATACTGCTTGAGTTCAGGGATAGTGATTCCCCCTGAAGTCCTTTTATTGTTGAGGATAGTTTTAGCTATCCTGGGTATTTGCTATTCCAGATGAATTTGCAAATTGTTCTGTCTAACTCTTTGAAGAATTGGATTGGTATTTTGATGGGGATTGCATTGAATCTGTAGATCGCTTTTGGTAAAATGGCCATTTTTACTATATTAATCCTGCCAATCCATGTGCATGAGAGATCTTTCCATCTTCTGAGGATTTCTTCAATTTCTTTCTTCAGAGTCTTGAAGTTCTTATTGTACAAATCTTTCACTTGCTTGGTTAAAGTCACACCGAGGTACTTTATATTATTTGGGTCTATTATGAAGGGTGTCGTTTCCCTAATTTCTTTCTCGGCTTGTTTCTCTTTTGTGTAGAGGAAGGCTACTGATTTATTTGAGTTAATTTTATACCCAGCCACTTTGCTGAAGTTGTTTATCAGCTTTAGTAGTTCTCTGGTGGAACTTTTGGGATTACATAAATATACTATCATATCATCTGCAAATAGTGATATTTTGACTTCTTCTTTTCCGATCTGTATCCCCTTGACCTCCTTTTGTTGTCTGATTGCTCTGGCTAGAACTTCAAGAACTATATTGAATAAGTAGGGAGAGAGTGGGCAGCCTTGTCTAGTCCCTGATTTTAGTGGGATTGCTTCAAGTTTCTCTCCATTTAGTTTAATGTTAGCAACTGGTTTGCTGTATATGGCTTTTACTATGTTTAGGTATGGGCCTTGAATTCCTATTCTTTCCAGGACTTTTATCATGAAGGGGTGTTGAATTTTGTCAAATGCTTTCTCAGCATCTAATGAAATGATCATGTGGTTTTGTTCTTTCAGTTTGTTTATATAATGGATCATGTTGATGGTTTTCCGTATATTAAACCATCCCTGCATGCCTGGGATGAAGCCTACTTGATCATGGTGGATGATTGTTTTGATGTGCTCTTGGATTCAGTTTTCCAGAATTTTATTGAGTATTTTAGCGTCGATATTCATGAGGGAAATTGGTCTGAAGTTCTCTTTCTTTGTTGTGTCTTTGTGTTGTTTAGGTATAAGAGTAATTGTGGCTTCATAGAAGGAATTCGGTAGTGATCCATCTGTTTCAATTTTGTGGAATAGTTTGGATAATATTGGTATAAGGTCTTCTATGAAGGTTTGATAGAATTCTGCACTAAACCCGTCTGGACCTGGACTCTTTTTGGTTGGGAGACCTTTAATGACTGGTTCTATTTCCTTAGGAGTTATGGGGTTGTTTAACTGGTTTATCTGTTCCTGATTTAACTTCGGTACCTGGTATCTGTCTAGGAAATTGTCCATTTCCTGCAGATTTTCAAGTTTTGTTGAATATAGGCTTTTATACTAAGATCTGATGATTTTTTTAATTTCCTCTGAATCTGTAGTTATGTCTCCCTTTTCATTTCTGATTTTGTTAATTTGGACACACTCTCTGTGTCCTCTCGTTAGTCTGGCTAAGGGTTTATCTATCTTGTTGATTTTCTCAAAGAACCAACTTTTGGTTCTGTTGATTCTGTCTATGGTCCTTTTTGTTTCTACTTGGTTGATTTCAGCCCTGAGTTTGATTATTTCCTGCCTTCTACTCCTCCTGGGTGTATTTGCTTCTTTTTGTTCTAGAGCTTTTAAGTGTGCTGTCAAGCTGCTGACATATGCTCTTTCCTGTTTCTTTCTGCAGGCACCCAGCGCTATGAATATTCCTCTTAGCACAGCTTTCATTGTGTCCCATAAGTTTGGGTATGTGGTACCTTCATTTTCATTAAATTCTAAGAAGTCTTTAATTTCTTTCTTTATTTCTTCCTTGACCAGGTTATCCTTGAGTAGAGCATTGTTCAATTTCCACGTATATGTGGGCATTCTTCCCTTATTGTTATTGAAGACCAGTTTTAGGCCGTGGTGGTCCGATAGCACGCGTGGGATTATTTCTATCTTTCTGTACCTGTTGAGGCCCGTTTTTTGACCAATTATATGGTCAATTTTGGAGAAAGTACCATGAGGAGCTGAGAAGAAGGTATAACCTTTTGCTTTAGGATAGAATGTTCTATAAATATCTGTTAAGTCCATTTGGCTCATGACTTCTCTTAGTCTGTCTAAGTCTCTGTTTAATTTCTGTTTTCATGATGTGTCCATTGATGAGAGTGGGGTGTTGAAGTCTCCTACTATTATTGTTTGAGGTGCAATGTGTGTTTTGAGCTTTAGTAAGGTTTCTTTTACGTATGTAGGTGCCCTTGTATTTGGGGCATAGATATTTAAGATTGAGAGTTCATCTTTGTGGATTTTTCCTTTGATGAATATGAAGTGTCCTTCCTTATCTTTTTTGATGAATTTTAGTTGAAAATTGATTTTATTTGATATTAGAATGGCTACTCCAGCTTGCTTCTTCTGACTATTTGCTTGGAAAGTTGTTTTCCAGCCTTTCACTCTGAGGTAGTGTCTGTCTTTGTCTCTGAGGTGTGTTTCCTGTAGGCAGCAGAATGAAGGGTCCTCGTTGTGTATCCAGTTTGTTAATCTATGTCTTTTTATTGGGGAGTTGAGGCCATTGATGTTGAGAGATATTAAGGAATAGTGCTTATTGCTTCCTGTTATATTCATATTTGGATGTGAGGTTATGTTTGTGTGCTTTTCTTCTCTTTGTTTTGTTGCCAAGACGATTAGTTTCTTGCTTCTTCTAGGGTATAGCTTGCCTCCTTATGTTGGGCTTTACCATTTATTATCCTTTGTAGTGCTGGATTTGTAGAAAGATATTGTGTAAATTTGGTTTTGTCATGGAATATCTAGGTTTCTCCATCTATGTTAATTGAGAGTTTTGCAGGATACAGTAACCTGGGCTGGCATTTGTGTTCTCTTAGGGTCTGTATGACATCTGTCCAGGATATTCTGGCTTTCATAGTTTCTGTCGAAAAGTCCGGTGTAATTCTGAATGGTCTGCCTTTATATGTTACTTGACCTTTTTCCCTTACTGCTTTTAATATTCTTTCTTTATTTTGTGCGTTTGGTGTTTTGACTATTATATGACGGGATGTGTTTCTTTTCTGGTCCAATCTATTTGGAGTTCTGTAGGCTTCTTGTATGCCTATGGGTATCTCTTTTTTTAGGTTAGGGAAGTTTTCTTCTATGATTTTGTTGAAGATATTTACTGGTCCTTTTAGCTGGGAGTCTTCACTCTCTTCTATACCTATTATCCTTAGGTTTGATCTTCTCATTGAGTCCTGGATTTTCTGTATGTTTTGGACCTGTAGCTTTTTCCACTTTACATTATCTTTGACAGTTGAGTCAATGATTTCTATGGAATCTTCTGCTCCTGAGATTCTCTCTTCCATTTCTTGTATTCTGTTGGTGAAGCTTGTATCTACAGCTCCTTGTCTCTTCTTTTGGTTTTCTATATCCAGGGTTGTTTCCATGTGTTCTTTCTTGATTGCTTCTATTTCCATTTTTAATTCCTTCAACTGTTTGATTGTGTTTTCCTGGAATTCTTTCAGGGATTTTTGTGACTCCTCTCTATGGGCTTCTACTTGTTTATTTATGATTTCCTGGAATTCTTTCAGGGATTTTCCGATTCCTCTCTGTAGGCTTCTACTTATTCTCTAAGGGAGTTCTTCACGTCTTTCTTGAAGTCCTCCAGCATCATGATCAAATATGATTTTGAAATTAGATCTTGCTTTTCTGGTGTGTTTGGATATTCCGTGTTTGCTTTGGTGGGAGAATTGGGCTCCGATGATGCCATGTAGTCTTGGTTTCTGTTGCTTGGGTTCCTGCGCTTGCCTCTCGCCATCAGATTATCTTTAGTGTTACTTTGTTCTGCTATTTCTGACATTGGCTAGACTGTCCTATAAGCCTGTGTGTCAGGAGTGCTGTAGACCTGTTTTCCTGTTTTCTTTCAGCCAGTTAGGGGGACAGAGTGTTCTGCTTTCGGGCGTGTAGTTTTTCCTATCTACAGGTCTTCAGCTGTTCCTGTGGGCCTGTGTCTGGTGTTCACCAGGCAGGTCAGTTGCAGCAGAAAAGTTGGTCTTACCTGTGGTTCCGAGGCTCAAGTTTGCTCGTGGGGTGCTGCCTACGAGCTCTCTGCGGCGGCAGCAACCAGGAAGATCTGCGCCGCCGTTTCCAGGAGCCTCTGTGCACCAGGTTTCCAGATGGCGTTTGGTGTTTTCCTCTGACGTCAGAGATGTGTGCAGAGTGCAGTCACTTCTGGTTTCCCAGGCATGTCTGCTTCTCTGTAGGTTTAGCTCTCCCTCCCACGGGATTTGGGTGCAGAGAACTGTTTGTCCGGTCTGTCCCTTCAGGTTCCGGCGGTGTCTCTACACCAGACTTCTCAACAGAGAATCCAAAAGCCAGGAAATCCTGGACATATGTAATGCAGACCCAGGATCCTATACCCAGCATAATTCTCATTCATCATGAATGGAGAAACCAAGATATTTCTTGAGAAATCCAAATTTAAACAATATTTTTCTCTAAGACAGCATAACAGATGACAATAGGAGGAAAACTTAAAGACAATGAGCTAAACGGTACCCCCAAAAAGTAAGAAATTAATCACCTCGCAATAATTTCAAAAAGAAAAAAAGACAAGCACACAAACATAATTTCACCCACAATCAGAAAAAGAAGAGAAAGCAGCAATCATTGGTCTTTAATAGTTAAGTAGTCTGTCTGTCACCAATTCCCCAGCTCCTAGGGACTACTTTTGCCAGCCAAAGTGTATCCAAGAATGGGTCTATGGTTCTAGGTCCCTGTGTAGAATAGGATTGATTGACTTACCTGGCATTAATGCAGTGGTAGGCCCTTGGCTCTTGTGAAACCTGTTGCCCACCAAATTGGGATCCTAGAGGTGTGAGGTGGGAATGGATATGTGTGGTCGGGGAGCACTGTCATATTGGCAAAGCCGAACAGAAATGGGGAGTAAGGTTTGATGAGGGGATACTGGAAAGGGGGCCACAGTTGAAATATAAGTAAATAAAATAGCAAATTAATAAAATAGCCAAAAATAAAATAAATAGTAAAAAGGTAAAAGAAAAATTAAACCAAAACAAAACAAAAGAATTCCCTGTAGTGTATTGGCCTAATTCTGCTTCTATTTTAATTCTAATTTGGAGAACTCAAGACTGGCTACCCCAAAAAAACTGACCCTGTTCCCAGATAATTGTGATTATAAAGAAGCCAACAGCCAACAGCTGCACAGCAGAGAGATGGGGGAGGTGAGCTTTGAGGGCTTTGCTAGAGAGGATCATGAGGAGGGAAGAAGGAAGAAGAAGCGGCCAGAGAATAAAGGAAGAAGGTGTGTGATGGAGAGGAGAGAGGAAGAGGACAGCAGCCATGGTTAAGGGAGAGGAGAGCCTGGTCCTGAGGGCTGTCCAAGTGCAACAAAGAGCAGCCAAGATGCTGCACAGTCAGTAAGAGTTGAGCGTTATTGTTTGGAAAGTAGATCTGATACCACGGAGGGCAGGCAGCTGCCCAGCTACTGTGCTGACTAATGCACACTAAAAATAAATTTAACACAATATGTATAACCAGTAAGACAGCTCTGTAGAGGATCCTAAAAGGAATACTTTAGTTTGAGGGAAGGATAAAATACCAGAGAACACAGGGGATAAATTTACAAAACTAGGACAGTTAATCAAAGAAGACTGTGAAAACCACAAAAATTTACATAATGACAAAATTTAATACATAACTTTATAACAATAATTACATACCACTAAACAATATCTGGGATGATGGGGCATGAATTCTGCCATGGACTGAACTCAGAAACGTGGGGTTGGGAGAAAGATGCATGGTTAAATAATCCACCAGGTTCACATTGTGTCAGCTTGATTTAATCTAAGGACAAAGAAGTGGAGTATCTCTGATGGCTTTATTCTAACCCCTTGAAAGGATCCCTGGGGATTGGCCTCAGTACATCACACTTCTTGCTGGGTCAGCGACACTCAAGGAAGCTTGAGATTGTCATAGCACAGTATTAGGCTAGATATACTGAGTAGATGATACTAAGATATTCAGATGGTGATACCTGTTTGCATGCATTTTTAATGTGGACCTAAGGAAAGAGAGATCAAGGTCCTCAGAATAGAAAGATCATTTCCAGTTCTTTTCTACCATTCCAGAGTGAAAGACTGGTAGGGAGAGAATGGTAAATAATAAAGAATTCGTAGATGATGCTTTGAATGAAGTGTGGGTTTCTGTGCTGGTTTTAGACGGGGTCTCAAGTATCACATGTTGCCTTCTACCTGGCTGGCCAGGTTCACTTTGAGCTCAGATAAACCTGCTTCCACTTTCCAATAGATAGACTTACAAGAGTGACCTCCAAGGACTGTGAGGACAGCATTAGCCTTTGACAGTTGAGGTGTGTAACCCACAACTATAGTTTTAGCCACGTTTTCCCATGTCTACCAGCTATTTCAGATTGTTGCTGTTCTATGCCTGACAATCAGGGACACAGAAAAATAACCTGAAAGAGAGCAAGGACATGGTGATCACATCCTTGCCTGTTCTGTATGTTCTGGATGAGGTTTGTTAAAATTCCAATATTGCAAAAAGCTTTATATAGGGCCCAGCACATTAAGGGTCACTATGCACTGTTCTATCTAAAATGTCTAATCAGAACTGAACACCAGACAACACTTCCTGCGAACTTCATATGAGAAGCTTAAGTTTTTTTGTGTTTTTCCCTTTCTTTTTTCTATCTTTATCTCTTTCTTCCTTTCATTCTTTCTTCCTTCGCGTTATAGGTTTAGAGGGATGTATTTTGGGCCATTGATATGCCCCTAGTATCTTAGCTGTGGATGTGATCAGTCAGTGTTAGTGTATGCATTCAATAAAATGTACATTTTTGACTAAGGTAGATGCTTCTGCATTTTGTGGGGTGACCCATTGTCAATGTCTAGTGAATTGGGGGCCCTGGGTATGGTCGCATACCACCAGGACACAGGGGGTGCAGAGCAAAGGCAGAAGCAGCTGCACACAATTGCAAGCTTTATTAATCCCTATGTAGCTGGGAATGTGCATTGCTACAATTTCCGTTTTGTCAAGATTCCATAAGATCATTATTCCCAGGATACCAGGAGCAACTGAGGGAAGACTAAACAAAGAAATACGAATAAACAAAGGCTTCTTCTCAAAATATTCATATAACAAATCACCTATCTTATTATAATCAAAATATACTCACCATTACTGAGAGAGCGTTAGAACCACTTCCACAGAAACAGGACACAGCAGAAGATAGCTTAAGGCCAAGTGAGAAAACATTTTATTCTCCAGGGTGGCATTCCAGCCCCTACGTGAATCTGTCACCAGGCCTTTCTTGACCCTGCCTGGGAGCTGCATCTCTATGTCTTAACAATTCCTTCTTTTTTCTTTTGTTTTAAAAGTAATACTTTCCATAACATAGCTACATGTCCTTGGAGGGGTTTAATCATGTAAAAATAAAGCAACATAATACATAATGTACATAAGATTATGGCAAAACTAGCTCCTCCCAAGCTATGGAAAATCCTTTGAAGCCAAGCCTTGGATCTAATCCTGTCAATTGATCAGCCAAGAATTTCACTTTTTCCATAGGGGTAGTATCTTCTAGCTATTTAACAAAAGATATTCGAACATCATATTTCAAGGCATTAATTACTTTTGTAGCACTTTCATTACCTTCTAAATAGGCTTGAATTAACTTCCAATCATGTTCGGTATCATTATCCATATATTTATTAACATAAAAGTAGTAGGATTTCAATCATATCTTAAATCCTCATATTTTTCAATGGGTAACATCTTTTGACCCAACCATTCTACTGTTTGTTTTGAAACATCTACTTGATGTTGAAGTCTAGTATCAATTTAATTTGCTCTATCCATAACTCATGCGAATCTTTAGGCCAGTCTTCAACAAAATGCTTTGTCTCCATAGATGTTTTTAATGCTATGCTGGAAATGGCTGCCGAAGTAGCAACAGAAATAAGGCTTAAAATAGTAGCTACAATGACTCCAATAATTCCTTTACTTCTCTTCAGCAGATATTAAAAAAAAACAATAATCACATGATTAAGAGGATCTTGAGACCAATGACATCCCAAATTAACAAGCATCCATATATATATTTTTGCTGCATATATTAATAGAATCTTGATTCTTAGTAAACTGAACAGATAAATTAATACATGAATACTAATGACAGTTAGTACAAGCAAATCCATTAGCAAAATTAAATCTACCTATTAAAAAGAAATATGGCATAGGAATACAAGTAGTAACCTTGTCTTTCTTAAATGTTGAAACTTATACTGAGAGGCAGATTGAGTGTCCCAGAAAAGCTTCCATTAGCAAGCACACCTTCTTTTAATGCAGTGACAATCTTCCACAAATGAGCTTGAAACGCAGTAGGATCTTCCACAGAGGCCAGTCGGTTATCACCAATGCCTCCATCTCCACATTCCATCAGCAAGCATCCATTAAGGCGTTCATTCTCCTCTCAGTTCATCCTGGTAACATTTGACAAATCACAAGTGGTAACATTCCATTCTGAACATGTATTAATAATTGGCCATAAGGACACCAATTTATTCATTTATCTTGAATAATTTTTCCAAACATGCCAGGGCAGAATTTCGAAATGCATGGGAGATATTTTAAGCCTACATAAGTAAACCAAGCACAAATAGGATATACTGGCTCGCTAACAAATGTAATGTTATTCCAATTTTGGTTATAGACCAAGCTGTCAATCCTGGAGCCTATAATAATTATTCCTGGTAATCGCCAATTTTGATAACCCATTTGTAGGCCTGGTCTCTGTCCTACACACAAAGGCATCTTTATTCCAGCATAAGGAAAATTATACAAAGCTCCATCATATCTATTCAAAAAGTCAAATTATTCCAAAGAATTGATAAAATGCTTGGGGTGGTGTATAAAACCACACCTGTCTCCTCCCAAGTAGCAGGTTCACATAAAGGTGGACAAGGAATATAAGCCTGATAACTCGCATTGGCTGCAACAGAAGAAACCGTGAGTAAAGCACACATTGCTAAGAATAAGTGCTCAGCAGGAAAGGACTTTTCTGAAGGAGACAACATTTTTTCCTTTCAGGGCTTAATCGCTTCACTTGACCCCACATAGGTAATGGGGTTGTCACTGCACGGATCCTTATCCATTGTCGTTTGTCGACACTAAGAGAAGCCAGGGCCTCAGTAATGGAGGACACCTCCTTCATCTCTGGAGAACATCCATCAGGAGAAAATGTAGCTGGTTTAACTGGATTCCTCTGAGGGTAGGGAGTGGTTCTTATCATTCTGTGCTTGGATCCATCTCCGGGAAAACCAGAAATGTCTCCCATCCTGTAATGAGACAAAACCCTCTCCCCTACATACAGTAAGGTCCCTTCCTGTCATTCAACATCTCAGTCAATTTTTATCCATACTGTCTGTTCCATGCCTTCTGGGGGGAAGTTCAACAAAGTGTCTATCGGCTATTGATATAACTTCACCTTGTGGTAAATTAAGAAAATTAATAACATATAATGCTTGTGCCAATATAGCGCTGGGACTGGTCTGCAAACTCCATTCAGGCTGTGTAAGGCCATCTCTTTTCCTCCTTTTTAATTTTATAATTTGTCATTTCAGGGTAGGGTGAACTCTTTCAACAAAATTTTTCCTTGGGGATTGTATTCTATCCCAGTAATATGTACAATATGATATCGTTGACAAAATTGTTTAAATTGATAAGAAATATATATTGATTCATTATCAGTTTTAATTTTAGAGGACAGTCCCATGACAGCAAAAGTTTCCAATAGATGCTGTATAACATGAGCAGTGCGTGAGCAGTGAGTAACATAACACTCCTGGCAATGGTGTAGCCAATACAAATTTTGAAAAATTATCTATGCTTACATGTATATATGAAAGGCGACCAAACTCAGAAAAATGGGTTCCATCCATCTGCCACGATGTATTAGGTTGCATCCTTCTGGGATTAATTTGAGATGGAATACATTTTATAAGTGAAGGCTGACACATAGGACAATTAGCAATAATTTGTTTGGCTTGAGAATAAGGAATCTTATATTTAATATGTAAATATACTGAATTGGCATGATTATGACTATTTTCTTCTGGGGTAGCAAATTACACTAATTGATCTACCATATGATTGCCAAATGTTAAAGATCCTGGCAATATTTAATGTGATCTAATATGTGTAATGAATATTCTAGAGTTTCATAGTAACAATAGTCCTTTAATATGTGAGCATAACATTTAATATCGGCTTAGATGTAGAAACAACAGCAGTCGCAATATTCTGTACTACTCCTACAACATAAGCTGACTCAGCTATAATATTTTTACATCATGAGTAAAATCCTGCAATACATTAATTACTGCTAATAATTCATTTTGTTGTTCTGACCCAAAAGAAGATTCTTGTCCCCAAAATTTATCTTTGGTCTAATAAGCATCTTGGTCTCAGAGCCATCTGTAAACACAGTAAAGGCTGATGGTAATGGATCCACAGAAATTAGGGTATTTATCAATATTTTTTTGTTTTCTAAAGCAATCCCACAATTTACTATGGGGAGGATGAAATTCAATATTTCCAGTGTAAGAAATCATGGCTAATTGAAAAACCTCAGACATCTGCATTAAATATTCCACTTTATCTTTGCTTAATGGGAAAACAAAAGCAGCACAATCATATCCCCACAGAGTAACAGGTCTTTGTATGCCTTGCTGAATACTTAAAGAAATTTGTCCCTCATAATTTGTTAATGTTTTGTTAAAGTTATATTTAATATATATATGTTAAAGACATTCTAAAGACAACTCATCCTGAGCAAAAGTGCCTGTAGGATATTCAAGATTATTTAAACATGGGGCTGGGGATTTAGCTCAGTGGTAGAGTGCTTACCTAGGAAGCGCAAGGCCCTGGGTTCGGTCCCCAACTCCGAAAAAAAAGAACCAAAAAAAAAAAAGATTACTTAAACATATAATTTAATAACTCTATCTGGATCAATACGTGCCAAATATGCATCTTTCCATTTTCAGAAAAGATATTCTTCCATGCCTTCATATAAGCATAAATATCCCCAGTTTCCTTTATAGGTAATAATGCTCTCCTGTACTCTTAATTAGCATTTTCAAAAGCAAGCATTTTCAGCAGTTGTCCTCCAGCTTCCTGTCCTACCACTGTTCTTTCCGATGTTAATTTTAGTATACATAAAAACTTAATATATGGCTCATAGAAAGCTACTGCCTTTTCAACCAACCACTATCATCCTTTATAATAAGTCGTCTAGGCCACACCTTGAACCGATGCTGGCCTAATTATAGGAAAAGGAAAAGCAGGTGAATTCGTCATCATCATTGTCTGAATCTAATCGTTAACATGCCATCCTCGGGAAATGACATAATAAAAACTGCTTCAGGCAGTGGTGCAGAAGGCCAAACTTTTATTTTCGCTGTCGTCTTAATGAAGCTGTAGCTTCTTGTTCTATATTCCTTATTACCCTGTCTGCATTCATGGCCTTGAACACAGTAAAAATAACAGCCCAAATAGACCAGGATTTGAAATCTTTTTGCCCTGCCTGACAGCCTTTTCCACCTTAGCTTTCACTCTGACCCAGATATCAGAATCCCTGGAACCCTCGTCAGGGAACCATGGGGTGTACTCTCTTGCTGTCTCTAAACACTTTTCTAAACCAGACTGAGAGACATGAATTCCCTGCACCTTTAAAAGATGCTTAAACATAGCGAGATGAAGAGAAGATTTATCTTGTCCCATTTCCTTGTAATAAAATATACTTACCTTATCTGACTGTCCTGACTTACCTTCAGGGACCCTGTTCGGGCGCCAAAAGTCAGTGTTTACTCTGTTGGGAGCCCTGGGTACGTTCCCATACCACCAGGACACAGGGGGTGCAGAGCAAAGGCAGAAGCATCTGCATGCAGTTGCAAGCATTATTAATCCTTATATAGACATGAATATGCATTACTTCAATTCTCGTTTTGGCAAGATACCATAAGATCGTTATTCCCACGAAACCAGGAACAACTGAGGCAAGACTAAACAAAGAAATATGACTAAACAAAGGTTTCTTCTCAAAATATTCATAAAACAAATCATCCCTATTCTTATTATCAAAATATACTCACCAAACTGAAGAGAGCATGAGAGCCGCATCCACAGAAACAGGACATAGCAGAACACAGTTTAAGGCCAAGTGAGAGAAACATTTCCTTCTCAAGGGTGGCATTCCAGCCCCTACTTGCACCTGTCACTCGTCCTTACTTGGTCCTGCCTTGGAGCTGCATATCTCTATGTCTTAACATAACGCCTCCCAGAGAAGACTAGAAATATCCACAGCAGTTCTATAGCAACCAGTCACGGAGACATGGCCTCACGGCTCAGGATACAGATGTATGCTCTAGTTCACCTCTTCACTGTGAAGGACGTCTTTCAGCTTATATTAACTGTCAGCGGCTACTCTGTTATTTATTTTTAAATAGGTTAGAGACCATTTTACTCCACACACAGCACAGGCAGGCTTTAAACTTGGAATAACATCCAGGATGACCAGAGCATGCTCCTGTGCTCCACCACCCAGGCCATCACAAGATAGCATCGCTCTTCCTTGAACACAGGCACTGCAGTCCAGGCCATTGGTTGAAGACTGAGTAACTCATAGGCAGGTAGACTCCATCTCTCCAGAGGAGCACTGCACTCAAATGACACCTCAGTGATGAAAACTATCTGTCCCCAAAGGCATGCACCTCTGCCCATCCCCAGTTCCTCGTGTCAGTAACTCAACCCTTTCATGAACTAGATGGCAATACTTGAGGCAGGATCATCAGTAGTTTACTGGCCAGTCTGGGCTCTATGGGACGCTCTCCCTGAAATCAGTGCCAGCAAGAAATTCAGCATGAAAGCTCTTTGTAAAGAAGCTCAATGACCCGGAGCAGAGCCTGGGACCCTGCACGGTAGGATAAAGTGACTCCCATGGCTTTTCCTCCACCTTCAACACTCATACTTTGGAATGCACACCCCTACAAGGAGATCAATATACATGGAATAAAAAATTAAACAGAAACATTAATGAAGACAATGCAGAAACTTTTTAAAGGATCCTGGGAGCCCTCACTTTGTACTGCCCTTTCTTATGTCCTGGGACCAGCACCTGCACCAGAGGCTGGAGGCTTCCTGCAAAAGAGAGAGAGGAGAGATGCACTGTTCATTCAGCTGGAGAGCTGTGCAAGGACCAGAGCCACCTGTCTTTTTCTGACAGTGGGAGCTGGGCCCAGTGTGGGCTGCTCCTACTATTGGCACCACAAGAAGAGGACCACCTTCCTCGAACCTTCCTGGAAGTCAGAGCACGGGCTATGGACTTCCCTCAATCCTCAGATGACACAATTTCAGCGATGGCTCAGAACCTCTTAGGACAGAGAGGGACCAGAACTTCCCCCCAAAGTAAGATCCCTGTCTTATCTGACAGGTATGAGGGCTTAGGGATGGGACAGAGGATTTGACAAGGTTACATGTAGCACAGGGGCTAGGTTAATAAGGCAATCAAAGAGGAAAGAGACCTGGAACATTCCTCATCTGTTCTTTTTGCTCTATTCATAGGGATGAGGAGGCAGTATGGGGTAGAGGACTATGACACAGCACAGCCTTCTCTGCTCATGGTGAGCTTTCTAGGCTGCCTGGTCACTCTGACCAGCAACTTTTCAACTGTGCCACTCTACTACCAAGGCTGCACAGCTGGTGACCATGTAGCAATAGGACTGTACTGACTTAGTGACAGCTAGAATCTCACAATGATCATGTGTCACAGAAGAGGTTTTTTTTTTTTTAAGAAAAGGATTTAACAAAATATTTATTTTGTCCATACTAGTACACTGTCTCTGTTTTCAGACACAACAGTAGAGGGTAGAAGATGAGATTAGAAATGGTTATAAGACACAGTGTGGTTGCTGGGAATTGAACTCAGATCCTCTGGAAGAGCAGTCAGTGGTCTTAACCACTGAGCCTTCCCTCCAGCCCCAGTATATTGTATTTTCAATATTGTTTGTTTTTATTTCCTTTCTCACCTATGTCTGTATAGCGTTTCTGTGAGTACAGGTACTCATGTGCTTGTGTAAAAGTCAGGGACAACCTGAGCACAGGTCCTCACCTTCTACCTCTCGTCCATGGCTGTGTATGCTAGGCTAGCCCTTCCCCCTAACCCTAGAGACTGTCCACTTTAGGCTCCTGTCTCCCTGTGGGAAGGGCTGGATGACAGACTCTACTGCATCCAGGTTTATGTGGCTTCTAGGGACCTAAACTGTTGTTAGCTTGTTCAGATGAAAATAAACACCATTTCACAGCCCTGGCTGGGCCAGGCAGCGCACAGGTCTTTGCTGCTCTTGCAGAAGACTTGAGTTCAGTCTCCAGCACCAGGGTCAGGTGGCTCACAACCACCTGAGGCTCCAGGTCCAGGGACTTTCAACCTCTTCTGGATAAACCTACATGGCAAAAGCAGGGCTGGGAGCTGGAGGCTTCTGGTGTTGGCTTCTCCCTGCAGTAGGGGGCAAATCATGGGCATATGATATAACATGTAACCCTGTAATTCTACAAAGTGCAGAAGCTCCTGATGTCCCTCATGGTGCCCCAGAGCCTGCCCATCACACATGGAGGCTTCAGTAACATGGCCTTGTCCTGACCTGTGTGCACTGTGCATCCTCACTCTCTACCCCCTGCTTTTCGTGGTTGGAAGTCTCAGGTGTAGGAGGCGCCTACCATAGGCCTCTTCCCTTAGCATTTCAGCATTTTACATTTTATGTAGTTTGTGGTGTTCCTGTACCATGATATGCACATGGAGAGCAGAGGACACAATGTGGACTCAGTTCTCTAGTTTCACCAGATGATTAAACTGAGGCCATGAGGCCGGGTGGCAGAGCCTTTACCTGCTGATCTGTACCCACTTGACCTTCACCAAGCATCCTTTGCTGTACACAGTTACATCAGCCTGTGACCCTCATCCTCCAGACTCTTATGAAGCAAACCCCATAGGTGTGGAGCTCTCATGTTAGCCAGGCCTAAAGGGGAAGGCAGAAAGCCCTTCAGGAACTCTAGAAAAATGTCTATACTGGGCCTAAACTCGTGCTGCCATGTAGGGCTACATTTTTCCTTTAAAACAGGAGGATTTGTGGTGGTGGTGGTGGCACAGGCCTTTGATCCTAACACTTGGGAGGCAGAGGCAGACAGATCTCTGTGAATTCTAGGCCAGCTTCCTCTACAGAGCTAGTTCCAGGTCAGCTACACAAAAGAAACCCTGTCTCCAAGAGTAAAACAAAGAAAGATTAAGAAAGAAAGAAAGAAAGAAAGAAAGAAAGAAAGAAAGAAAGAAAGAAAGAAAGAAAGAGAAAGAAAGGAATGATTTATATTTTGCATACAATGAGATGTCTGCATGTCTATGCCTGAACCATCATGGTAACTATAACTCTTGTCACATCTGCATTAATTCAAATACTGAGGGCTAAATGGTTAAATCTTAATGACAATACAATTGGGGGTGATGCTGAAGAGATGGATGGTTTAGTGGCTAAGAGCAGAAGACCAGGGTTCAGTTCCCAGTGCCCACATGGTGGCTCCTAATAGCCTGTAATTGCAGTTCAATGGAATCGTTCTGGACTTCATGGGCACCAGACATACCACATGGTGCAAAAGAATTTATTAGGTGAAACACTCAGGCCCATAAAAATAAGTAAATAAAATATATGGTTAACAGACACTGTGATTCTGGAAGTTCTTAGTGGCTTTGGTTATCATTTCTCTCTCCTGGAGACCTGTCTTCCTCATGCTCAGCCTCCCTGGCTTCTAGGACTTTTCCTAGCTCTGTGGAGCATGAAGTACTCAACACCATAAGCCAAGCATTGCAAAGCCATCTGCACCTTCACTGCTACACCTTCTCCATGGCTGTGTCTAAAGGGAGAGACTTGGAATCCCACAGATGCATGGCCAAACCTGTTGGGCTATGTGAGCCCAGCCACCCAATAGTCAGATCTACTCCTGTCCTTGGCTATGGCATGAGCCTCTTAAGACAAATTAATCTGAAGATCTCAACAGCTATGCTGTTAGACCTCTCATTGCTCTGCCCGACCTACAAGCTCCTTTACTGGCTCAATTTCACACCCGAACTCCTCTCCTGCCTCAGCCACCATCAGCTCTTCTACTCCTCTCCACCTGTGCTCTGAAGAATCCACACTAAGGTGGACGTTAACCTCTCCATGGACCTCCAGACGTATGCTTGTGATTACTCTTCATTGGCTGTTTTGTATGGGTAGGCGGGTTCTTCTAGTCTCATGCAGAACACTGCTCACACATTTTGGATCTTACAACACCCTCTTGATTGAGAATCCTGACTAATGAATGACTGAGCCTTCCATGCCTGAAGTCACCCTCTGTCTCCCAGTCCAAGATGAGAATCCCCACCCTAACCCCATAGTGTCCAGTTTCATCTCAGAAGCTAGGCTCTGCACTACCCAATATCATTTGGATCTCAGCCTCTAATTCTCTGTTAAATCGTTCCTCTCTTCTTTAAAACAAATTCATTTTGTTGTTTATTTTTTGAGACAGGGTTTCTCTGTTTGGCCCTGGCTATTCTGACATGCTCTCTGTAGATCAGACTTGTCAGGAAGCCAGATATCTGCCTGCCTCGGCCTCTTAAGCACTGGGATTACTGGATTGTGCCAGCATGTTTAATTAAAAATTAATTAGTGGCAGTGCATGTTGGCACATGCCTTTAATTCCATCCGTTGGGAGGTAGAGGCATTGTGAGTTCCAGGACAGCCAGGGCTATAAATTAACACCTTGTCTCAAAGAAAACAAGCCAAAAATGAAACAAAAATGTTGCAATATGGTCTTAGGTATGTAACTGAGTCTGTTCTTGAACTCTGAATCCTCCCACTTTCACTCAGGTGCTAATCAGCAGGCTTCTGTCTTGACTTTCACTGTGCACTCAGGGCTGCCAGGACTGTTACCTCTCCCAGTGTAACTCCTGACTCTCTCATCAGCATCATCACAAAACTCCTGCTAAGAATTAAGGAAACCTGAATTCTAAAGAACAGTCGGAGCTCCAGTATTTCCAAAGCTCACTCTAACACAGATGTATCCTATGCTGAAGTAAAATGGTGACAGCTGAAGGTCTTAATTCCAGGACTTGGGACAGAGGGGTTGGAGGATCTTGAATTCAGGGTTGCTTTTACGTTTCAGTGTTGGTTAAAGCAGGTTTGTGCTGCTACAAGATACCCTGTCTAAAACTATACCAAACACACCTAAAATGAGACAGAGGAGTTTGAGTGGGCACAGATGGGAAAGCTGGGCACTTTGTGGCTAAGCCACCTGCTGCCAGCACCAAAGTCCATGCACAACCCTGATTCTGAGTTGCGTCTGGGACCCTGCTCAGGAGAATGCAGCAAAGTAGCTCAGATCCAGGGCTTTTGGTCTAAAAGGAATTCAGGCAGTCACACTTTGGATGCCAGTTCTCCAGCTCAACTGCCTGTCAGCCCAGGATCTGGTCTTAGTCATGGCTTGACACCCCTAAATTCCTCCCAGCTGTGCTCTGAACTCACCCTGTGCCCCGTTCTGATGAATCTGCCATTCTCCATGGGAGCAGCCTCAAAAGTCCCTCACATCTGAAGCACCACTCTGAGTGCACTAAATACTGCAGGGGAGGGGCGTGGCCAGCAGAGCACCCACCCCTTTCAGCTGTAGAACATTTAGCTCTAGAGTGAGCACTGCTGTGCATTGTGGAACTTAAGCAGTATCCCAGCCTTGGCCTGGGAAGAGCCGTTGACACCATCACTTTCTGAGGTGACATTGTCTCCTGAGGATAGAGTCAGGTCAGGAGCAGCAACTGATGTTCACGAGAGACAAACTTTCTTCACCACCTGCCCATGCTGGCCCTAGGATCTGGGCTTTTTGGGTGACATGAGTGCTGAGCCCCCCAGGTAGACGGGTTTTCAGAGGTCAGGTGGTTATTGTCACCAAAGGTATCCACAAGTATAAGTCATACTGTTCTAATTCCCATATTAGATCCCTTCTCACGGGTCACAGAGGCCATGCTGGGTCCTAAATGTGACCCAGGTTCCTGCACACTTTTGAGGAGACTGGTCAGGGCGCAGGCTTCAGGACATTTTGTTTGAATTATTTTGGGGGATTTTATTTTTACTGTTGGGGACAAACCTAGGGCTGTCATGTGGTGGGAAAAGGCTTTGCCACAGCTGTAGATCATCCCTAATTATAAACTCCTAAATTCTCCCAATCCTGGAACTTTCTAGGTCCCTCACATGATGCAACCTTTGGGGGATTCCTCACATAGAATCATGGGGTGGATTGCATCCCAAAGAGAGACAGTGGGAAATGTTCCCCAGTGTCTCCCTCTGCCTGTGGTGATGAGAGTGGTGACCAGTGGATAGCAGGGCCCATGTGAAACCCTTTTGGTTTCCACTTGAGTGGAATCTTCACCATGCCTTTTTTTTTTTTTCTTAAAACACAGGTTGGCCTGGAACTGACAGTCTTCCATCATTCTGACTCAGTTTCCCATGACTGGGATCACAGGCTTAAATTACTATGCCCATCTTTCTTTTGTTGTATTTATAAATCTTCTAAAAGCCAGAAGGATCTAGAATTTAAAATTTTGCAGTCCAAGGCATTTCCAACAGGGGATTCTTGACCTAGGAGTGTCCAGACCAGTGTTTATTGTGTGGCTACTTCATTCCCATAACAGCTTATGTTTGACAAAGAGTTCCAAGGTGTGATGTCACTGGGCATCAGGCGGTGTCCCAAATAGCAGCACTGACTCAGGTTGTAATTTAGGCTGGAGAACCTTACTAGGACCCTGGTAATCCTAGCACCCTGGGGCCTCACATGTCCTTAGTCTGATCTAGTGATGAATCTACTGCTCTTGAGGGTGGATTGGAATTCTAGTCACTGTGAGGCAGGAGCATTAGTATCCTACAGCCACTCTGGGCTCCATAGGAAGACCCTGTTTCAATAGTAAAAGGGGTCACCTGGGAGTTCTTACTGTCTTCCCTGAGGCCTTCCTGCTGGAGTTAGAATAGCTGTCTCACCAAGTTGAAGTAGAGGGCAGAATGTTGGTGCCTTCTATAATGAGGACTAGTGACAGATAGTCTATGGAAATTCTAGAAAGATCTACAGGTATGTATGTCCTGTATATGGGAATTGCTGGCTTCCCTGTGTCCTTTCCCTTTAATTTGCAGTCCATGGGGCACCTGGGAATGTCCCAAAACCAGGCTGCACACAGGGCTTGTCCCATGATTCTCACTTGCACCCAGTGCCTGCCTGATTGTCATAAGTCTGACAGAACCACTGTATGCTCTCCTGACACCTGCAGAGAGCAGTATATGGGACCCTACAATCCCCACACTGCCCATCAGGGTCTAAATGTCCCTATATGGCACTGAGATGGTCTAAGCTGCTTCCCGCCTATATGCTGCATCAGAATCTGACCATTCCTAATTTCCTCCTCTCACACCCACACTAGAAGCCCTGTACCCACACTAGCCCCAGCTGGCCTGTTGCCTACTGACATCTCATGGACTCTGCTCCAATCCCCTGCCCTGCCCTGCCCTGCCCTGCCCTGCTGTGCCCTGCCCCAAACCCCTGCCCTGCCCCAATGCCCTGCCCTGCCCTGCCCTGCCCTGCCCTGCCCTGCCCCACCCTGCCCCGCCCCAAAGCCCTGCCCTGCCCCGCCCCAATGCCCTGCCCTGCCCTACCCAGCCCAGCCCTGCCCAGCCCTGCCCTGCCCTCACTCAGCTGAAATTGTGGACATCTCAAGACAGTCACTGGACAATGGCTGACACACTTGTCTGAAGACTGGAAATGTTTCTCGATCTTGGAGAGGAAAGAAGGACCCTCCAACTACACTGTCCTCTAAGGAAGGTTATTCAGGTGAGGGATGACAGGGACTGTTTTGTCTCACGTCACACATGTCAGTAGAAAATATCCTAGGTATTGGATGGCGCTGTTAGCATTAACAGAACAAAGCACATAGTGTTGGGAAGATTAATAAATTATGAGTAGGATTAGAAAACCCCAAGCCTCTTCCAGGTTCTAGGAGAGAAAAAAAAATACCACGGAATACAGCTTTAATGTGATAGTTTGGTTAAATCTAGTTACTAGTTTCTATTGGGATACCTATTGTCAGTGCCTGCGCCGACAGTGTGTGAATATCGGATGTAGGTTTGTGGGGTTGAAAGAAAACAGGTACACGGGTCACCCCTTTTTAGCGAGTGCCACCAAGGCTTTACTGAGATCTCCTTATATACCAGAGGCAAAGCCCTGGAAAAACAACAAGGCAGGTGAAAATCCCCAACCAGGAAAATAGGACAAGTCTGTGTGGTGAAAGTTCCAGCCCAATCAGGGGCATAAACAGCTTCTTAAAAACAAGAAGCAGGAAAGCTCAGTGGGGAGGAAGGGTGCCATGGAAAATACCCAAATCAGGGGCTAAGAGCAGCTGTCAAAGGTGTAAACAATTTCGTGCTATAACAGGCTGAAAGGCTCAGCGAGGGGGCAGGGAAACACCAAGGTAGGGCCCAACAGGAGCCTTCACTGGTGGCTCTAATGTTTCACTTTCCTCTGCCAACTGGCCTCCACACTGTTTCTAGCACCATAATGATTTCAAGTCTTCCTCCTAAGGAATTTTGTGGCAACCTTTGAATGCTAAGCACAAGGCTTCATGGGTGTTCCCCTAACACACACCCATGTTGCAACCTTCCATGCAGGCTATTTCTTGATGTGATTTCAAGCACCTGTACATAATAAGACAGGAGAACATTTTGACTGCATATTCAAACTGGTATTATTTCTCAGGAATTTTTAATGGCTAATATTGGTGAAGGAGGATAATTTGAGTTAGGATGAGACATTTTTGGGCAGGATTTGGAAGGAAACATTCATTTAGATGCATAGGAATTATTAAGGTTTTTATAATCAAGCCTTGAGGAAAATTTAACTTTGGAAGCAGGAGGTGCTCAGTGGCACTGCCCCGGGAAAGTCTCCTGGAAAGGACACCTCAGCTCATGCTCAGTACAGGGAGAACATTAGCAGGGAGTTAAAGTCTGTTCCCCATGACATCAGCTGTCCCTTCTTGGACATTCTATTGTCTCCTAGAGAGTCCTCTGCTATGTCACCAATGTTGTAGTGACAACCAGTGCCCTAGTTTGTCTCAGTCCGAGTCTGGCAGATACATCCTAAGACATGTTTTCCAGTCTTAGAAGTGTTTTGGGAGGGGGGATGTGGATTGTGGAGAGACTAGGGTGAAGGAGTCTGACCTTTCGTCTCAAAGAAATGATGGACCAAGATAGTGGTTCTGGGGAATGTGGAGTAAGTTCTGGGCAGTGTCTTTTGAGCTTTCTGTGGAGGCGGGGGGCGGGGGAGGGATGGTGGGGGTCCTGCAAGCTTAAGCTGACCTTTCTAGCAATTGGCCACAACAACTGGAGCATCTGCAAAGGAATTGAATTTCCATGAATATCACAATTCCTGAAGGTCAATGATTTCAGAACATTAATTTTCCCATCCCCAAAGAAAGGATATGGTAAGGCCAATGCTACTATTCTGTGAACTTCTGGCCTTTACTTTTAAAGTTGATTTGTGGCTTGTTTTTTGTTTGTTTATTTATTTATTTAGTGGGTAATATTATTTATTGCCAAATTCAAACATCTGGGTTACATCCTGGGACCCACATGACAGAAGGAGAGAAATGGCTCCTGAAAGTTGTTTGGTCATGTGGTGCAACAGACACACACACACACACACACACACACACACACACACACTCATACTCATACTCACAGTCATACACACACAAACTTTAAAGCAAAAGTAATTTTTCTTAGAGTCTGATATAATTGGTTCTAATAAAAAGAGAGCCTTGGGTGTAGTTACTATATAATTAAATAGTACTCATGCTCTCAGGCAAAGAGTTTAAAGTTTATAGGTACCTAATAAACTAGCATTGGGACATATAAAGAACATTTAAATGTTCAGCAGAAATACAAAGAATAGCTCATTTAATTTGTTAAAAGTGAAAGCATACATAATTGTGAAGGTTTTTATACTAGTTTTATTATACATGTAACTATGAAACGGAAAGCATACATATTTGATCAATTAAATGAGGAAGAGTGATTTAATGAACAGAAAAATGGATGGTACTTCAAAACTTCCATGATTACATATTATCTATTTAATTCCCTCCACAATAGCAAGAAACGGACATTATTATTTATGCGACATTACAGATACTTAAACCGAGAAAATAATTGTTTGGCCTGATTTTCTTAGCTTCCTTAAGATATAGTTAATTGACAGAGCTGTGCTTTAAAATTAGGGTCCATATTGTTCTGTTTTAAATGTGTGCCTTTTCTTTCTATTTTTTTCTCCATCTTTACTAAATGGGTATTTCTTATTTACATTTCAATTGTTATTACCTTTCTGGGTTTCCAGGCAAACATCCCCCTAACCCCCCCTCTCCTTTTATATGGGTGTTCCCCTCCCCATCCTCCTCCCATTGCCACCCTCCCCCCCAACAATCCCTTTCACTGGGGGTTCACTCTTGGCAGGACCAAGGGCTTCCCTTTTATTTCTAGTGGGTGCTGCTCTCCCTGCTCCGTGGGAAGTGGATGGGGGGAACGCCGGGGCCTGAGGTGAGTTGGAACTGGGGTAGAAAGGCATAGGGCCTCCTAGGTGAGAATGCCAAACCACCACTGCTGCTGCAGCCACCATGGAGAAGCCCTTGTTCCTGCTGCAGGGAGGAGAGTCTGGTGCCCACAAGATGGCTGAAGGGAAGCTGAGAGTGGACAGCTTCATCACCCGCCTGCTGGAGGTATGAGGATATCGTCCGGGAAAAATTGTGCAGATGACTGAAGCAGAAGTCCGAGGGCTGTGTATCACGTCTCGTGAAATCTTTCTTAGCCAGCCAACAGCTGTGAACAAAGGTTTCTTTTGGAGAGCAGGCCTGTGCAGGCCCAGAACCTAGGTGGGACAGTTCAAGCTACCCTTTTTTCATGGCCAATCTCAGATCATATTCAGAAAGTATTTCTTGGGCTACAGAGATGGCTTAGTGGTTAAGAGCACTGACAGCTCTCCCAGAGGTCCTGAGTTCAAATCCCAGCAACCACATGGTGGCTCACAACCATCTGTAATGAGATATGATGCCCTCTTCTGGTGTGTCTGAAGACAGTCATGGTGTACTTGTATATAATAAATAAATAAATAAATCTTTAAAAAAAAAGAGTATTTCTTCCAGGTGATGGATTTCCAATTTATGGAATTGAACTAACTTACTGATGGTGGAAGTGACACAGAGAGTTAAAGTACAGAAGGAATAATCCAGAATGTCCACCAACAGTTGCTGTCACACCAGGGCTTTTAAAAGCTCAGCTGCTAGAGAAGCAATGTACTCTTTGGTTATTCTCAAGCTTAGGTCTTCTAGTCAGTACAAGCTGACCATGACACAAAAAGAGTCATCTATATCAAAATAGAGAATAGTAACTAGATTCACAACACACTATCACATTGCTACTGTATTTGAGGTTCTCAGTTAATATCTAAGAACCTGGAAGAGGCCTGGGTCTTGCTACACATACTTATAATTTATGTCCCCATTGTCAGCTGAGATTCTTCATGCAGCCTGGGATCAAGGAGGTCATCCCACAAAGCACAAAACACCCATCTCAGATAAACATGTATGGTTTATTGAATCCAAAACATCCATGAATTTCAGGACACAATTAAATGTTGAAACCTAAGGATAATAGATAGAGAAGAGAATTAAGATTTCTAGTTCATAGATCCAGTAAACACCTTCAACAAATCATAGCAGCAAACTTCCATAAGGTAAAGAAAGAAAAGGCCATAAAGGTACAACAAGCCTACAGAACATCAAACTAATTGTACCAGAAAAATTCCTCCATTCACATAATAATTAAAAAGCTAAATGCACAGATCAAGAAAGAACATTAAAAGGGGTAAGGTATAAATATCTAGTAACAAATAAATTCAGACGTATCTGAATTGCACCAGACTTCTCAACAGAGATTCTAAAAGTCAGAAAATCTTGGGCAGATGTAATGCAGACACAGGCTCCTATATCCAGCATAATCCTCAATCACCATAAAAGGAGGAACCAGGATATTTCATGACAAAACCAAATTTAAACAATTCTTTTCTCTAAGAAAGCACAACAGAGGCTAATAGGAGGAAAACTCCAAGACAATGAACTAAACTATACCCAAGAAAAACCAAGAAATTAATCTTCTCTCAATAATTTAAAAAAAGAGAAGCACACAAACATAATTTCACCTATAACCAGAAAAAGAAGAGAATGCAGCAATCATTGGCTTTAATATCTGGACAGATCTTCTTTCCCTAATCCCCAATCTCCCAGGGGCCAAACTGCCAGCCAAAGTGTATGCAAGGATGCTCTATGGTTCAAGGTGAGGCCTGTTGCCCACCAAAGGGAGATCCTAGAGGTGTGAGGTGGGAATGGATATGTTTGGGTGGGGGAGCACTGTCACATAGGCAAAGCTGAGCAGAAAAGGGATGTAAGGTTTGATGAGGGGAGTGTGGAAAGCAGGACAACAGTTGAAATGTAAATAAATAAAATAACCGATTAATAAAAAATAGCCAAAAATAAAATAACAAGTAAAAAAGTAAATGAAAATTAAACCAAACCAAACAAACAAACAAACAAAACCCCTGTAGTGTATTGGCCTAATGCTGCTTGTATTTTAATGCTAATTGTAGAACTCAAGACTGGTTAACCCCAAATAACTGACCCTGCTCCCAGTTAACTGTGATTATAAAGAAGCCAACAGCCAACAGCTGCACAGCAGAGAGATGGGGGAGGTGAGCTATGAGGGCTTTGCTAGAGAGGATCATGAGGAGGGAAGAAGGAAGAAGAAGCTGCCAGAGAATAAAGGAAGAACGTGTGTGATGGAGAGGAGAGAGGAAGAGGACAGCAGCCATGGTTAAGGGAGAGGAGAGCCTGGTCCTGAGGGCTGTCCAAGGGGAACAAAGAGCAGCCAAGATGCTACACAGCCTGCAAGAGTTAGCGTTATTGTTTGGAAAGTAGATCTGTTACCATGGAGGGCAGGCAGCTGCTCAGCTACTGTGCTGACTAATGCACACTAAAAATAAATTTAACACAATATGAGTAACCAGTAAGACAGCTCTGTAGAGGATCCTAAAAGGAATACTTTAGTTTGAAGGGAAGGACAAAATACCAGAGAACACAGGGGATAAATTAATAAAACTAGGAAAGTTAATCAAAGAAGACTGTGAAAACCACAAAAATTAACAAAATGACAAAATTTAATACATAGGTTAAAATAATAATTACATATCACTAAACTCAATATCTAGGGTGGTGGGGCATGAATTCTGCCATGGTCTGAACTCAGAAAGGTGGGGTTGGGAGAAACATGTCTGGTTAAATAGTCCACCCACATTGTGTCAATGTGATTTAATCTAAGGACAAAGAAGTGGAGCATCTCTCACGGCTTTCTTCTAACCCCTTGAAAGGATCACTGGGGTGTGGCCTCAGTACTTCATACTTCTTGCTGGGTCAGCGAAACTCAGGGAAGCTTGAGATTGTCATAGCACAGTGTTATGCTAGATATACTGAGTAGATGATACTAAGTTGTTCAGATGGTGATACCCATTTGCATGTGTTCTTAATGTGGACCTAAGGAAAGAGAGATCAAGGTCCTTAGAATAGAAGGAACATTCCCAGTCCTTTTCTACCATTCCAGACTGAAAGGCTGGTAGGGAGAAAGTGGTAAATAATAAAGAATTAATAGATGATGCTTTGAATGAAGGGTTGGTTTTTGTGCTGGTTTTAGACAGGGTCTCACGTATCCATGTTGCCCTCTCCCTGGCTGGCCCGGTTCACTTTGAAGTCAGTGCTTCCACTTTCCTATAGACAGTCTTACAAGAGGGGCCTCCGAGGTCTCTAGGACAGCATTAGCCATTGACAGTTGAGGTGTGCAACCCACAACTATAGTTTTAGCCACTTTGTTCCATGTCCACCAGCTATTTCAGATTGTTGCTGTTCAATGCCTGACAATCAAGGACACATAAAAATAACCTGATAGAGAGCAAGGACATGGTGATCACATCCTTGCCTCTGCTGTATGTTCTGGATGAGGTTTGTTAAAATTCCAATACTGCAAAAAGCTTTATATAGGGCCCATCACATTAAGGGTCACTATGCACTGTTTCATCTAAAATGGCCTAATCAGAACTGACCGCCAGACAACACTTCCTGCGAAGTTCCTATGAGAAGCTTAAGTTTTTTGTGTTTTTTCTTCTTCCTTCCTTCCTTCCTTCCTTCCTTCCTTCCTTCCTTCCTTCCTTTCTTTCTTCCTTTCTTTCCTTCCTTCTTTCTTTCTTTCGTTCTTTCGCTTTAGAGGTTTAGAGGAATGTATTTTGGGCCACGGATTTGCCCCTAGTATCTTAGCTATGGATGTGATCAATCAGAGTTAGTGTATGCATTCAATAAAATGTCCATTTTTGACTAAGGTAGATGCTTCTGTGTTTTGTGGGGTGACCCATTGTCAATGTGTAGTGAGTTGGGGCCCTGGGTATGGTCGCATACCCCCAGGACACAGGTGGTGCAGAGCAAAGGCATAAGAAACTGCACACAGTTGCAAGCTTTATTAATCCTTATTAAGCTAAGAATATGCATTACTACAATTTTCATTGTGTTAAGATACCATAAGATTATTATTCCCAGGATACCAGGAACAATGAGGGAAGATTAAACAAAGAAAGACGAATAAACAAAAGCTTCTTCTAAAAATATTCATATAACAAATCACCTCTCATATTATAATCAAAATATACTCACCATTACCGAGAGAGCGTTAGAACCACTTCCACAGAAACGGACACAGCAGAACATAATTTAAGGCCAAGTGAGAAAAACATTTTCTTCTCCAGGGCGGCATTCCAGCCCCTACTTGAATCTGTCACCAGGCCTTTCTTGACCCTGCCTGGGAGCTGCATCTCTATGTCTTAACAATTCCTTCTTTTTTCTTTTGTTTTAAAATAACACTTTACATAACATAGCTAAAGGTCCTTGTAGGGGTTTAGTCATGTAAAAATAAAGCAACATAATACATAATGTACATAAGATTATGGCAAAACTAGCTCCTCCCATGCTATGGAAAATCCTTTGAAGCCAAGCCTTGGGATCTAATCCTGTCAATTGATCAGCCAATAATTTCGCTATTTCCATAGGGGTAGTATCTTCTGGCTGTTTACCAAAAGACATACGAACATCATATTTCAAGGCATTAATTACTTTTGAAGCACTTTCATTACCCTCTAAATAGGCTTGAATTAACTTCCAATCATGTTCTGTGTCATTATCCATATATTTACTAACAGAAAAGTAGTAGGATTTCATCATGATAAGCAATATAAGCCCGATAACTGGCATTGGCCGCAGCAGAAGAAACCATGAGTAAAACACACATTGCTAAGAATAAGTGCTGAGCAGTAAAGGACTTTCCTGAAGGAGACAAAATTATTCCTTTCAGTGCTTAATCGCTTCACCTGACCCCACATAGGTAATAGGGTTGTCACTGCACGGATCCTTATCCATTGTTGTTTGTGGACACTAAGAGAAACCAGGGCCTCAGTAATGGAGGACACCTCCTCATCTCCTGAGAACATCCATCAGGAGAAAACGTAGCTGGTTTAACTGGATTCCTTTGAGGGTAGGGAGCAGTTCTTATTATTCTGTGCTTGGATCCATCTCCCAGGTAACCAGAATAGTCTCCCATCCTGTAATGAGACAAAACCCTCTCCCCTATATACAATGGTGTCCCTTCCTGCCATTCAGCATCCCGGGCAATTTTTATCCATACTGTCTGTTCCATGCCTTCTGGGGGTAAGTTCAACAAAGTGTCTATCGGCTCTTGATATAACTTCACCTTGTGGTAAATTAAGAAAATTAATAACGTATAATGCTTGTGCCAATATAGCTCTGGGACTGGTCTGCAAACTCCATTCAGGTTGCATAAGGCCATCTCTTTTCCCCCTTTTTAATTTTATAATTTGTCATTTCAGGGTATGGTGAATTCTTTCAACAAAAGCTTGTCCTTGTGTATTGTGTTCTGTACCAGTAATATGTACAATATGATATCGTTGACAAAATTGTTTATATTGATAAGAAATATATGTTGGTCCATTATCAATTTTAATTTTAGAAGGCAGTCCCATAACAGCAAAAGTTTCCAATAGATGCTGTATAACATGAGCAGTGCGTACTCCTGGCAATGGTGTAGCCCACACAAATTTTGAAAAATTATCTATGCTTACATCTATATGTGAAAGGCGACCAAACTCAGAAATATGGGTTATATCGATCTGACACGATGTATTAAGTTGCATCCTTCTGGGATTAATTTGAGATGGAATACATTTTATACGTGAAGACTGACACATAGGACAATTAGCAATAACTTGTTTGGCTTGAGAGTATGGAAGCTTATATTTAATATGTAAATATCCTGTATTGGCATGATTATGACTGTGTTCTTCTGGGGTAGCAAATGCCACTAATTGATCTACCATATGATTGCCAAGTGTTAAAGATTCTGGAAATTTTGAATGTGATCTAGTGTGTGTAATGAATATTCTAGAGTTTCATAATAACAATAGTCCTTTAATATGTGAGAATAACATTTAATATAGGCTTAGATGTAGAAACAACAGCAGTCGCAATATTCTGTACTACTCCTACAACATAAGTGGACTCAGCTATAATATTTTTACATCATGAGTAAAATCCTGGAATACATTAATTACCACTAATAATTCATTTTGTTGTACTGACCCAAAAGAAGATTCTTGTCCCCAAAATTAATCTTTGGTCCAATAAGCCATCTTGGTGTTAGAGCCGTCTGTAAACACAGTAAAGGCTGATGGTAATGGATCAACAGAAATTAGTGTATTTATCACATTTTTTTTTGTTTTTTAAAGCAATCCCACAATTTACTATGGGGAGGATGAAATTCAATATTTGCAGTGTAAGAAATCATGGCTAATTGAAAAACCTCAGACATCTGCATTAAATATTCCCCTTTATCTTTGCTTAATGGGAAAACAATAGCAGCACAATCATATCCCCACAGAGTAACAGGTCTTTGTATGCCTTGCTGAATAATTAAAGAAATTTGTTCCTCATTATTTGTTAATGTTTGGTTAAAGTTTTATTTAATATAAACTCATTCTAAAGGCAACTCATCCTGAGCGAAAGCGCCTGTAGGATATTCAAGAGTATTTAAACATATAATTTAATAACTCTATCTGGATCAATACGTGCCAAATATGCATCTTTCCATTTTCAGAAAAGATACCCTTGCATGCCTTCATATAAGCATTAATATCCCCAGCCTCCTTTATAGGTAATAATGCTCTCCTGTACTCTTCATTAGCATTTTCAAAAGCAAGCATTTGCAGCAGTTGTCCTCCAGCTTCCTCTCCTACCATTGTTCTTTCCAATGTTAATTTTAATATACATAAAAACTTAATATATGGTTCATAGAAAGCTACTACCTTTTTCAACCAACCAGTATCATCCTTTATAATAAGTCGGTTGGGCCACACCTTGAATCGATGCTGGCCTAATTATAGGAAAAGAAAAAGCAGGTGAATTCGTCATCATCATCGTGTGAATCTAATGGTCAGCATGCCATCCTCGGGAAAGGACTTAGAAAAACCTGCTTCAGGCAGTGGTGCAGAGGGCAAAACTTTTACTTTCGTTTTGTCTTAATGAAGCTCTAGCTTCTTGTTCTGTATTCGTTATTACCCTGTCTGCATTCATGGCCTTGAACACAGTAAAAATTACAGCCCAAAGAGACCAGAAATTGGAATCTTTTTGCCCTGCCTGACAGCCTTTTTCACCTTAACTTTCACTTTGACCCAGATATCAGAATCCCTGGAACCCTCGTCAGGGAACCATGGAGTTTACTCTTGCTGTCTCTAAACACTTTTCTAAACCAGACTGATAGACATGAATTCCCTGCACTCTTAAAGATGCTTAAGCATAGCGAGATGAAGAGAAGATTTATCTTGTCCCATTTCCTTGTAATAAAATGTACTTACCTTATCTGACTGTCCAGACTTACCTTCAGGGACCCTGTTCCAGTGCCATAGGTCGACGTCTGGGGTGTTGGGAGCCCTGCATCAGGTCGCATTCCTTTCTGTGTTTCCCGATGCTCAGTGGCCATGCCACTCCAGCATGCTTTGAAATGAACCAGTCCGCAAACACCACCACCACCACCACCACCACCACCACCACCACCAGCACCACCACCAATTTGGATTTGTAAATAAAGTTTTATTGACATCGCCATACTCAGCATTTACATCCTGTTCAGTGCTGCTTCTGGCTGCGGCTTCAGGGCTTAGGAGCCACAGAGCCCTTTAGGCTCCCAGAGATGAGAGCATTGACCTTTTGCCTTGTTTGTGAAAGAGGTGACTGACCCCTGTGCTCGAGGTGGCCTTTCCGTGCCCTTTAACCCATAGCATAGGTCTCTGTGCCATCCTCTCCCTTTGCTATGGTGTGCACTTCCTGGTACATTTCCGTTAGCTCTTGACATTTCCAGAGCATTGGGTCTTGCAAATTGAATTTTCATGGCACCAGGAATAGACTTGATAGCAGGGTGTGGGACACTCCCTATGGGGACCCTGCCCAGGGGCATAAGCTTACTTTTCCACTCAACTCCCTGAACAGTGAGCCTTTGTGGGACAAGGTACTTCACGACATGACTTGACCTCTCTGCAGTGCACCCAATCCCTGCTTGGCTCAGATGTCCCCCAGAGAGGTTGTGTGAGTGTCCCCAGTAGAGGCAGCACTCTGTGTGGTGGCATTGACATGGCATCCAGGAAAGTCAAAACCAGAGGGACATGTTGGGCAGTTGGAAGCAGATGTCTGCGTCCATGGAGAGAAGGATGGACTAGACACTCCTACAGGGGGTGAGCTGAGAAGCACTTCCTTGGCTTTTTCACAACCATACATCCTGCATGCCATGCTGTGTACCCATGCTGAGCTGAAGCCCCAGGCTTTGAGTCTCCCACAGCTGCTGTGTCCTGGGTCCAGGGTAGGATTAAGCAGACTTCAGCAGGAGAAAGGTGAAAACCCTGGTTGCAGGGTCGGGATGGCACAGTCATAACGCACCTGCGCATGAGGCCCCTGACTTAGAGCCGTATAGCAGCTGTGACAAGCCAGCTCTGGTGACACTCATCTGCAATGCCAGGCCATGGGGGGTAGAGGCAGTAGGATCAGTTGTTTAATTATCCTTGGCTACACGGCAAGTTCGAGGCCAGCCTGGGCAACTTTGTCTATGAAAATAAGACAAAACAAGGTCTTGACTCTGAGCATCACTGCCTGTACCTGGCATGGTTGCCCCACCCCAGGTAAGAAACCCTTCTGTCCAGAGGCCATAACTGCAGGAGACCCCTGGCCAAGGGTCTATACAGCGCCTTGTTTGACTGGTCTGTGCTGAGGACCAACCACACTCTCCTCAACAGGAAGGACATGGGAGAGGCTGTTTCTGTGAGGTCCCGGGCCCTGAGATGGCCAAGAATAAACCCTGTCCTTGGGAAAGCCATGGAGAGTAGGAACCCACGGGATCTCTGCAAACACCAGGGCTTGCAGGGGACTGTGATCCTCTACAGCAGCTGCTATCAATCTGTGGGTTCTACATCAGAGCTCCTGCACACCAGACATTTACACTACAGTTCCTCACAGTAACAAAGTTACACTCATGAAGTAGCTCTCCAATAAGTTTATGGTTGGGATCACAACATGAGGAACTGAAATAAAGAGACACAGTGTTAGGAAGGGTAAGAACCGCCATTCTATAGGAACCCAGGCATCTGCACTCGGTGTCTGGAAGTGTGATAGGCTAGACTTCACCCTCAGCGATGCCAGCATGTGGGCACCAAGCCCAGGTTCCACCCCAATGCTTACTGGATATGTGCAGGCCTGGTTCCATCAAGAAGTAACAAAGGAAGCCTTGGCAAAAAACACTGGGTACCAAACAGGTCAGGAAAACACACCCCTCTGCTGCAACTCCTCTCAGGATGGCTAGTCTTCCCAGGAGGCCCCGGCAATAACCAAACCTTGTCTCCCAGTGCTTGCCCATTGGTGTCTTGGCCATATTCAGATTTGAGGACTTTGAACAGAATAGTTTCCAGTAGATTTGCATCAATGAATCCAACAAGTAGTTGCAGTCCTACTTCACCCAGCGCATCTTCAAGCTGAGGCAGGTGAGAGTGGACACCTATTCCCCAGCCCAGCCCAGCCATCACCCTGAATGTCAGCTGTGTCCCTCAGTATCAGCGGGATGGGGCCTGGGCACCATAGGTTCCCCAGGACCTAAAGCTATGTCCTTGAACTCAGTGCCATGCTCAGCCCTTCCAGCCTCTTTCAACCCTTCTGGAAGCTCAACTGCTCCTGCAGCAAGGCAGCAGTGTGCACATTCTGTCACGTCATTTGTGTGTGTCTACAGGAGGTCAGAGCCTGTCCCCTCTGGTCCTTTCTTTTGCTGTATTTGCCTTTCTGAGGAGGCAGCACCCACAGGTATGGGAGGCAGCCACATGCATATTCTGCAGCCATGTCTGATTCCTCTGAGGCTCAGTCCCACTTACACACCTACCCTCCAACCGCCCCACTCCATGTCACCCCTAGGGCTCTGTAAACCTTCCTGCTTTCTGTCTTTATATAATTGGTGACACTGCAGCCCTCAGTGGTGTCATACAGTGTTAGTTTGTCTTTGCACTGCCTGGAGGTCTGACTTAGGAGAATGGCTACCATTCTCATTCCTGTTCAAGGGTCAGAATCTGAATCCTATGTAAGGCTGAATAATATTCCAGCACATGGCTGGGCCATGTTGAATTTACACAGTCACCTATGGATCTTATATTTTGGCTTGTAAACACACACATATAAGACTCAAGTGACACCCAAGTGGAGAATTGCTGGAGTCCTCCATGGCTTTCTGAACCGTCTGAGAGACCATCCTGTCCACAGTGTATAGGGCACCATCTACTCATAGCTCACACAGGATGAGAAGATTAGGGAGGGTTAACCTGGCTTCTCTGTCTCCTACTTTCTGCCACACTAGCCCTAGCATCTTTCTGTATTGCAGTGAATGTTTAGAACCCAGGAGGATTCCAGCTTCCTTGCTCAAATATAGCAAGTTCCTCCTTGCCTGCTTTGAGACTGAGTCTCATGCAGCCCAGGCTGGCTTTGATCTCACCATTAGTTAAGATGGCCATGAACTCCTGGTTCTCATGCCTCAGACGTCTCTGAGTGCTGGGTGACAGGTATGCACCACTCTTAAGTCCTGCCACTGGGACAAGAGTGAGCAGAGCCAGCTCTGAAGCACACACTTTGCTGGTGTCAGTGATGACTGACTTATGTTTCCTGTCCTCCTTGCCCATGGCCCTTCTCCTTGGTGCATGCCATTCTTCCTCCCTGTGACTCATGGGGGACACCAAGCCTGAGGATGTCAGGAAGAAGTTTACTTACTTCACTGGGTTGGGGGCTGTTAGGTTCCTGCGTCAGTAGGTGAGATTCAAGCTAGAAGGTTTGTGGCATGAGAAACGGGAACAGAACTGGAATGGCAGGAACAATCGTCGCCTGGCTCTGAGAAGACCAGGTGGGCAGAAACTCATCGTTGGGCAGGTAGTGAGCTCAAGACCAGGCTGGGCATTGCTTAGCACATGTGAACAGGTGTGCTTACATGGACATGTGTTTCCCCCACATGGTCACCACTTATCAAGGCACGGTGAATACTCCAAGGAGCTTTTTATGTTTTAACATTGTGTGTGTTTGTGTGTCCATACATACATATACACACATACATTTGTACATATACACGAATACACGTACATGAAAACACATGCATATACATGACTATACACATTCATGCTCACACACACATATATTCACACCTACATGCATACACACATACACACACACACATACACACACATACACACATACACACATACACATATACATACACACATACACACATACACACATACATGCATACACACATACACATATACATACACACATACACACACATACAATACATATACACACATACAAATACACCTATACACACATATAGACAGACATATACACACATATACATATACACGTATACACATACATGCATACACACATTCATATCCACACGTACATACAGACATATACATATATACTCACATACATGTAAGCACAGGAGTGGAAGCCAGAGGACAGCTTGGCCCTTGTTTCTCTCCTTTTTACTACGTGGGTCCTGGGGATTGAGTCAAGCTCATCAGACTTGACAGCAAGCCCCTTTAACTGTAGAGCCTTCTCATTGGCTGTCAGTTGCCTCTTTCCACAAATTCTATCCATGGTGGGATGTTTAGAGTTGTTATTCTCATGATTCCTTCAGCAATAGTGCAGACATCATTTACACTGCATTAGGAGTTATAATTCATGTAGATGTCAGGAGAGCTGGAGGCGTGGATCAAGAAGAGAGCCCACTTTCAATGTCATTATGTGGTATTGCCTTAGGCCCTTTTATACACTCCCCTGGCTTTGTCTGAGTATATATTTTAGGTCTCTCTATGACTGTGCAAAGATGTAAGAGATAGGGCTGGGCCACAAAATAGGAAAGTACTTGTTCATCCAAAAACAAAAACAAAAAACAAACAAACAAACAAACAAAAATAGCTCTAGAGTGAAATATTGGTGCTAGTGCTGAACTACACAGCCAGAAGGTATTTTTCTAAGTAAATAACACAATATTGGGGATGACAATATGATCAAATATCCTACAACATAAGTTTGCAATGCTACCTACATTTTATAAATCAAGTCTGACCACCGTTTTGGTTGTTTCCAATCATGTCTGAGTGCATCATCACGGGAATCCCAAGGAAAATCAGAAATGGGTTCTTGAAGCTGTTGCACAGGGCCAGTATAGACCTAAATACCATTGAGGAAACCTTGATTCTTATCTTAAGGGATCATTCACCATCCCTCTTGTCACATAACTTATGACAAGAGGTCACCTTTCCTAAACTTAGCCTTTTTCCCAAGTGCTGCAGAAGGGAAGATCTGGTGTCAAGGGGTCTGGATTCAAACCACAGGACACTGAATTCATTTAAATAGGTGTAGTTTATTAATGCACACACCAATACAGTTCAACCAGAGCAACAGCTCACAACTGTGTACTGGACATTGCTAGGCCCCGCTCATTGCAAAATCCACATGGGCTCATGCACAAGTGTTGGAAATGCTTCGGTCTATGGGCCCTGACTCAGGCCATTTTACACATAATTGTTCCTATTTTCCTTGAATCTATTGGGTCCTATGTGAAGAATACACTTGGGGAACTTGTTAAGATTAACAAACCTCATAACATACAGAACATAACAGGGTATGTGACCAGCACCACACAGTTCAACGTCAGAGATTTTTGTTCTTTGTTAGTGTTTTTCTTGGCATCCATGATGTGGAGGCGTATTACAGAACTATAGGAAAGACCTGGCTGCTGTGTAACAAATTCGCTGCTATTAAGGTATGTAGGGGGGCAAGACCTCAGCAGTAGCCCTTAAGATGGGAAGGAGATGATGTGTTTAATAACTGAAAGGAGCTGCCTCAGCTGTGTTTCTCTGCCTGCTCAGTGCCCATTCAACATCACTCTGTCCCTGAAGAGGAACTCAAGGTCTGCCCCCAGCTGCCTGTGAGCCAGGAAGAGGCACAGAAAGGCAAGGCCACAGCACTGGTTTCCAATCCCTCAGTAATGCTGGATTTCCAATAATGTACTTGTATACACAAATACACTGTGGTAAGTTGCAATAGATACTAATCATTTCTCACATAGGGCAGCAGTTGATTGCCTACAACTAATTCTATTAAAAAAAAAGAAACCTGGCTCTTGTAGAAATATATAAAGAAATATCTAGGATGGTGGGGGATGAATTCTGCCATGGACTGAACTCGTGGAAGTGGGGTTGGGAGAAAGATGCATGGTTAAATAGCCCACCAGGTTCACATTGTGTCAACTTGATTTAATCTAAGGACAAAGAAGTGGAGTATCTCTGATGGCTTTCTTCTAGTCCCTTTAAAGCATCACTGGGGTTTGAACTCAGAACTTCACACTTCTTGATGGGGCAACTACACTCAAGGAAGCTTGAGACTGTCATAGGGACAGTATTATGCTATATATACAGAGTACATAATACTAAGATGTTCAGATGGTGATGTCCATTTGTATGCACTCTTAATGTGGACCCAAAAAAAGAGAGATCAAGGTCCTTAAAATAGAAAGATCAGTTCCAGTTGTTTTCTACCATTCCAAACAGAACGACTGGTAGGGAGAGAATGGTAAATAATCGAGAATTCGTAGATGATGCTTTGAATGAAGTGTGGATTTCTGTGCTGGTTTAAAACAGGGTCTCAAGTATCACATGTTGCCCTCTACCTGGCTGGCCAGGATCACCTTGAGCTCAGATAAACCTCCTTTCAGTTTGAAATAATTAGGCTTAAAAGAGTGGCCTCCAAGGACTGTGCACACAGCATTAGCCTTTCACAGTTGAGGTGTGTAACCCACAACTATAGTTTTAGCCATGTTTTTCCATGTCTACCAGCTATTTCAGATTGTTGCTGTTCTATGCCTGACAATCAAGGATGCAGAAAAATAACCTGATACAGAGTAAGGACATGGTGATCACATCTTTGCCTCTTCCGTACATACTGGATGAGGTTTGTTAAAATTCCAATATTGCAAAAAGCTTTATATAGGGCCCATCACATTAAGGGTCACTATGCACTGTTCTATCTAAAATGGCCTAATCAGAACTGACTCCCATATAACACTTCCTGCAATCCTCATATGAGAAGCTTGAGCTTTTAGTTTTGACTTTGTCTTTTCTCGTTCTTTCTTATTTTTTGCTATATAAGTTGAGACAAAGGTAGTTAAGGCCATGAACTTGCCCCCAAAATTTGAACTACTGATGTGATCAATCAGTGTTAGTGGGTGCATTCTATAAAGTATTCATTTTTTACTATTATAAATGTGTTTTACTATGATAAATGTGTTACTACTTTTGTGTTTGGTGTGGTGGCCATTTCCCAGTGTACAGGTGCTGGGACCTTGCTCTATCCACTTAATGATGTTTATAGCCTCATTTTAGACATTTCTGTGCACCCTCTATATCTCTTGTTTATTTTATTTTTCTGATAGAAGCTCATGGTACATCTTACTCAGGCCTGTGATCAGTGCTCCTTTAGCGACATTGGTGCAGAGAGCAGAACCCCACAAGCAGCATGAGGTTCCCTTCACTGGTGTCTCCAATATTGCATTTTCCTCTGCCAACTGGTCTCCACACTTTTCCTAGCACCTTAAAGACTTCAACTCTTTCTCCTAAGGAATTTTCTGGCAATTGTCGATTGCTAAGCACATGACTTCATGAGTGTTCCCCTAATACACACGCATGTTGTAACCTACCATGTAGACTATTTCTTGATGTGATATAAAGCACCTGTACATAATGAGACAGGAGAACTTTTGACTGAATATTCAAGCTGGTGTGAAATCTCAGGAAGGTTTAATGGCTAACATTGGTGAATGAGGACAATTTGAGTTAGGATGAGACATTTTTTGGGAAAGATTTGAAAGGAAACATTCATTTATATGCATAGGAATTAGTAAGGTTTTTATAATCAAGCCTTGAGGAAAATTTGGCTTTGGAAGCAGGAGATGCTCAGTGGCTCTGCCCCAGGAAAGTCTCCTGGAAAGGGCCCCTCTGCTTATGCTCAGTACAGGGAGAACATTAGCAGGGAGGGAAAGTCTGCTCCCCATGACATCTGCTGTCCCTTCTTGGACATTCTATTGTCTCCTAGAGAGTTCTGGAATCCTCTGTGATGTCACCAGTGTTGTAGTGACAACCAGTGCCCTAGTTTCTCTCAGTCTGAGTCTGGCAGTTACAAGCTAAGACATGTTTTCCTGTCTTCGCAAGCGTTTTGGGAGGGGGAACGTCGATTCTGGAGAGACTAGAGTGAAGGAGTCTGGCCTTTCATCTCAAAGTAATGATGGACAAAGACAGCACTTCTGGGGAATGTGGAGTAAGTTCTGGGCAGTGTATTTTGAGCTTCTTGCCAGGGTGGCTGCAGGCTTACGCTGACCTTTCTAGCAATGGGCCACAACAACTGGAGCATCTGAAAAGGAATTGAATTTCCACGAATATCACAATTCCTGAAAGTCAGGATTTCAGAACTTTAGTTTCCCCATCCCCACTGGGAGGATATGGTAAGGCCAATGCTATTATACTGTGGACTTCTGGTCTTTACTTTTCAGTTCATTTGTTCTGTTACATTGATATAATAACACCATCAGTGGTCTTGGAGGGTCCACCTTTTCTGAGTTTAGACAGGGCAGCAATGTATTTCACTATCATTGCTTCTTTAAATACAGTGGGTATCTGACAGTAGTAACAGGGAGAGATTGTGCTCCAGGCAATAACCTTATGTTCTTAGACCTTCTCTGATTTCTTCTAACTGGCACGGTCATCGTTAGCTTTATATATTAGAGTGTGTGTTACAAACATGTTTCTAAAATACCAAAACTATTTGGATCGTGTAGACCAAGATTCAGCCTGTAACCTATTCGCACTTCTGGGGCATTTGGTATTTCACATAGAGACACTGATAAGTCTGTTGAACATATCCTCCCCGGAAATGCGTTTTAAATCCAAAGTTGTTGGCTTAGAGTATCAGGGTAGGGCATCTGAGTGTCTCCAATCACTCAAGTTTTCTGGATGGTGAATTTATCATCTGAGTTCTGAAGCCACAGGAATGAGGGTCCTGAAACCAAGCTGTACCCTGTTCAGCTGATGATAATCCTGGAGAAGCCATCTCCGTGGTACATGTAAGCACGTGATGTCCGGCATAGGGAACACCTGGCTGCTTATGTCTCTTGGTATCTATAGAGTAGTGGGAGAACTGAGATCCACTGAGGAGGCCTCTTAAGCATAGACCAATCGCCTAGCAGTGACACTGGGTTCCTGGCTTATTCTCCTGTTTAGGCCTCACTGAGGTCTATGAACACTCTATGCATTCTCCCCATGCAGGTTCACTTGTGTTCTTCTACCTACAGACGCTGGGAGAGAAACATCATCCCCTGGCACTGAACTAAGCGAGAATCAGGCCAAGAAGGAAAAGGAGAGGCTGATTAAAGAGCTGCAGCTCATTACCGAGGAGAGAAATGACCTGAGAGATCGCCTGAGGTTTCTGACAGAGAGATCCATGAAGAACAGGTATGAATCGCTCCAAATGCTCTTGTTTCATTCCTGGGTCTGCAAGGTCACCTTCTTATCCTATTAAGGTTTTGGGTTCTAGAAAGCTGTGCCTCCCTAACCACCCTGTGCTAAACCTCACCTCCCATATAGTGGAGATTCAGAACCTGACCCTTCCTGAGGAGTGAGATTGAAAATGGACTCATCTGCTTCCATTTATTTTAAAGCAGAACTTGTGGTCTGAATGAAGAATTCAGGGATAAAGTCAGGGAGAGTGAGTTCCCAGTGTGCATTTGCAAAGCCCTTGACAGCTGGTGGCTTTGCAAGATTGTAATTGCAGTGAGTTTATGGTGAGTCTCTGTACTTGCTAGGCAGGTGACTGAGTGCTGGAAGATCCAGGCAGCAGCCTGGGGTAATTTAGGACCCACCCTGAGTTCATATATTCCTAAATGCCGATGTTCATTGTATTCTATCATTTGGGGCCAGGTCACACTTCAGGCCAAATCCATATTATGAAGACCTGGAGAGAATGGAGGAGGCAGTCATGTCAATTCTGCACAACTTAGAGATGGAGAACACTGAGGTCCATGAGAACAACCATAAGCTGAAGAAGGAGATTACCTTCTCTAGGTAAGTCCTGGTCAGAAAGGCTATCACTTGTGGAATGGCCATTTCTGACTTTCTTTGTTCTGGATTGGACGGTCTTCAGCTCTGGTTCTATCTCTTGTGCTATTTACCCATCAGTGTTCCAGGGTCATTAGGACTCAGTTTTCAGTTCCATAAAAGACTGTTCCTCATCCCAGGATTGTCGAGGCATCTTCAAAAGGCTCTAGAGAGAACAGCACTGATTGAAGTCAGCAGAAGTTTATTAGGCTGACCTGGACCTATGGTGTCACACCAGGTTTTACAACACTCAGTGCGTGGACCACATGGTTAGCATGACCTTCTCTTGGTTCTACTGACCTCTTTTGAGGGTGTTGGCCCAGTACTAATTCATGTTGCCCCCATGCATTGGGCTTTCATGGATAGTTGTGGATCCATGTTCTTTCTCAGAGGTGTGGACACTAATTGGTGTCAGGCCAAGCAAACAATTTATTCTTCCCCGAATTAACTCTTTATGTTTTGTGCAGCAGCCTTATATGTATCAAGATGCATTTTATTAAGTCTTCATGGGTATCTGGGACCTGGTAGAGTTAGTGGGACTTGGGAGTAGGAATGGGAGAAAGGGGCAGCATGATCTTACTATGCAGACTGTATTTCCAGAAACCTGCTCAGCCAGCTCCTGATGGAGAACACAGGTAGGAAGAAGTTGGTCCCACTGAAGCAGGAGAGCAAGGAGGTACATCTTGATTGTGCACTGAACCAGAAATATTTGGTTGACTTTAACAAGAAAGATAAAGACCATCAACGGCCAGAACCAGCATTATCAGGTAGGGACCTGTTAGCTTAACAATATCTGATAAAATTTGCCAATTTGATACATCTTTGCTTCTCTTACCACCTTTCTAATTTACACTCACAACCAGCCAACCACCTCATGTAATGGAATTGTTCATTGCTCTGCCTATGCACAAGTATTCTGGGAAGTTAACCACTTTTCAGAAACTGAATTATTGTGCAAGCATATTTTGCTGCTCCTTTTGAAGCTGCAGTCTAGAAATGGTGACAGATGAATAACATATCATATTATTGCATATCCATGTGATACATTGGATCCTATGTAGAGTTTTGAACAAGTTCTTGGTTCTTTGACAAATGACACTCTGTGGTCATGTGATCTCTTGTGTAGGAAGCACCTTTGGGATAAGAACCAAGTGCAAATGTCAAATTAGTACTTGTCATTGGCTTTATCCTTGGTGACATATGGACATCTCCTTTCTTCCTGCAACCTGATGAGGTCTCTTGCCATTGCCCTGTTCTTGTTTTGCACTGGTATAAGTCTGGGTCCCATATTGTCAGCCCACATTACTGTGAGGCTCTCTGGAGATTTTGCCCTGCCCACAGAGTTAGCAACAATGATATCACTTAAAATGTCCATGTCGACTGTCCAATAGAACTGAGGTGGTAGAAGGCAGCATTCTGACAGCTGGCTTGCATTTCCCCACCAAATCAGTGTCTGAAAAACTGCCTTCCTCTCCCAGGTCTCAGAAAGTGCAAGAGAGCTGGAATTGGACACACAGCAGTAAGAGAGCTTCCCGAAGAATAAGTTGCTTTCTCAGGAGTCCCTGATGACCAACATCCTGAATGGTAACAACATTTTTTGGATGAGTATTCATCCTCTGAGTTAATTTGTCATTTCTTAGAGACGCTAAATTTATATACCACTAAGCCAGCCTGACTGATTGAAGTCTTACTTTCTTCTCAGAAAACAGCACTTGAGAGACAACTTGGGGGACTGCCTTTCATTATGTGGGCTAGAGGAGAAACAGCAATACATCTGTGCTTCTAAATGTTCCTTAAGAATATGCTTTTAGAAATATTTTTGTTATGATTTTAATTGAAGTTTTCTTTTTGTTGTTTCATATTTATATGTTCTTGTTACTATTTTTACTTTCAAATATTTTTAAATATTTTTATTCATTTTAATCCTGTTTTGTTGTAAAAATGTATTTGTTATGAATAAAAATTGAATTCTATCTCTTGACTCTTAAGACCATCATTCTTACTCAAGGGTTCTGTCCCCTCCTGTGGACTTAGAACTGACAGCTACACATGGATCTCTGCATGTTCCATGGATCCTGGGCTAATAAGTGAATTCAAAGTCACCAAGGGGTACTCAGTGTGACAGTGTCTTTTGTGTGGAGAATGTGGCTGTTCCTCGGACACACACTTTATGATGTAATCACTGACACACTTTACCCAATTGTTAGGGTCCATGTGGTTATTCTGAGAGAGCAGCAGGTTCTCTACCCTGTGAGTCATCACCACATCTCCTGCAGGTGGCTTTTGTTATTCCACATGAGGTGCTGTATTAGGTGGACAGGATCACCTATGATTAAATAGAGAGATCTCAGGAGATGTGTGTTCACAGGGAACTTACTGAGCTGTGCGTGCTCAACGTGTTAGGTTGCCAGGCATCCCTACAGGGCTCTGGTGTCCCCACTGCTCATTGTGGGTCAGGATCGTCCTCCAGCATCACTTAGTGTCCATATTAGAGCAGATCATTCACCTGTTATCAATGATGACCATATGTATTCTGCACATCTGATAAAATACAGAATAGAAACTAGCTTCTTGTAGGCCAGCTTGGCATAATCAGTTTTTTGATTGTTAGCAAGAAAATTATTGTAATCTAAGCAGTTTAGGAAGGAACCTCAAGAGCATCCATAGTGAATGCAGCCTGCAGCTGTGAACACAGGTTTCTTCTGGAGAGCAGGCCTGTGCAAGCCCAACCTAGGTGGGACAGTTCAAGCTACCCTTTTTCCATGGCCAATCTGGGATCATATTGAGAATGTATTTTTTCCAGGTGACTGATTTCCAATTTGTGGAATTCATCTAACTTGCTCAGAGTGCAGGTGACTCAGAGAGTTAAAGTACAGAAGAACCAATCCAGTATGTCCACAAAAGCTTGCTGTCACCCCAGGGCTTTTAGAAGCTCAGCAGCTAGAGAAGCAATGTAGTATTTGGTTATTCTCATGCTTAGGTCTAGTCATTCACTATAAGCTGACCATGACACAAAAAGTGTCATCTGTGTCAAAACTAGTTGTAACTAGATTTACACCACACTATCACATCACTACCGTATTTGAGGTTCTCAGTTACTATCTAAGAACCTGGAAGAGGCCTGGGTCTTGCTACACAAACTCATAATTTATGTCTTCATGACACTGTGTGCTTTGTTCTGTTGATGCTACCATTGGCATACAATACCTTGGATACTTTGTGCTGACATCTGTGACATGAGACAATAGTTCATGTCATCCTATCCTGAATAAAATGTCCTTAGAGTACAGTGTAGTGGGAGGGGCCTTCTTTTCCTGTGAGATAGCAAAACATTTCCAGTCTTCAGTCAAGTCTGACAGCCATTGTCCAGTACCTGTCTTGAGTTGTCCACATTTTCAGCTGAGAGTCTTCATCCAGGCTGCTCTATAATTCTGTAGAAGATTAATAGGGTTCCAGCCCTAGGATTTAATTCAGTGTGACTGCACTTGCCGAACATGCTCAAAGCCCTGAGATCCACCCTAGCCCTCTGTGCTTTAGAGAAAGAAAATAAAGAACCACATTGCAGTTGAAGTTTCTCATCCAACAAAAGGAGAGCCTGCATAGGGCCTTTAAGTAACTCTAAACCCCAGCTTCTGCCCACAGCTCCCTCCATCAATTCCATGATTGGTGTGTTTTCACTACTACTCACTTTCTTCTGTGTGCAAAGAATGTGCACCATGTCAGTAAGTGTGTGTGTATGTGTGTGTTTGTGTGTGTGTGTGTGTATGTGTGTGTGTGTGTGTGTGTGTGTGTGTGTAGTCCCTAGTGAAAACTGTCGAGATACATGCAGACTCATGCTCCTACTGTCCCATGGCACCTTGCAGGGAACCCTGAAATGGTGGCTACTTTAATACAGTCTAAACCGTGTGTGCATGGTTTCTGTAAGGTCACCACTACAGAGAGCAGGAAAAGCTTCAGTAGTCACATGGATGTGATCAATCAGTGTTAGTCATGCCCTTACAGCATGGTAGACTGCAAGTTGTCTGTCCCCAGCACTTTGCTCTCTTGTGCCCAAATAATGCCAAGGTCAGGGCCGTTGAGCCGTGAGGCAGAGGCTCACCACCCTCAGTGCTGCCTAAGACCCCTAAGACTGTCTCTTTTGGGTGTGTGCGTGCTGGACACTCATGGATCCTGAGATCTCCGCAGCTGAGGTGAAACAGTACCGGAGCCATTGCAATGTGGGCACACATTTGGTTTTGGAGCTGGGCCACTCTTTGACTTTTATTGAGTGGAGAGACAACTGTTGGCTGAGCCTTTGGTGAACCGGATGGCCCCTGGCCACGTCAGCAGTCAGCAGTATCAAAGCTGAGCAACCAGTGTTTTATGTTTCATTTTGTCATCGCTGGTCAGTGTTCTGACGCCACAGCACATGGCTGGTCTCAATCTCCCCATGTGGCCACAATCCCTAATTGATATTGCCTCCACTTCCCAAGTGCCACTGGGATTTCTGTAGAACCCCTAAGGCAGCAGCAAGCAGGAGCTCCTGACTATTCCCTCCCTGCTCTCTGGATCTGCAAGTCGTTCTGTGTACATATGGCTATTCCCTCATAAACCCTTGATGCCATGATACCTTAATAAACACTTGAATCATGCCCTGATGGCCAGTTTTCAACTGCTACCTGACACCATCTATAATCGCCTGGGAAATGAGGGACAGTCTGGATCAGACTGGCCTTTGAGCATGACTATGCGTGACTGTCTTCGTTGCTGTGGGAGATGCCAGGCAACCTCTTTTCTGATCCTAGAGTCCCTATACCCAGCCACTTGTCCCCTCTACAGCCAGACCCTACTTCTGCTCCTAGGCACTGTCTTGGACTTCCTTCTCTCAGGTGGCTTCTTTCCTTTGGTTGCTACAGAAACCTGTTATGAGGAAAGGAACAGGGAGTTAAGAGTTCAAAGCCATCTTCCCACTGATGTTCTTTCTCAGAGGTCAGTGGGACACTTAAAGAGTTTTGTGTATTCATTTTATTAAGCAAGGGACAATCATGCATCAGACACAGGAAACTAACAGCACATCTACTGGACCTCCTTCAACACCTGGGCATCTCTTATGGCCTGTGCTTCTGTGTGCTGAAACCTGGGGACCAACTTCCTGTGGGGTTTCCCAGGGTGACTATGCACATTACTACACTGGCATAAATCCTCAAAACTCACAAACATCAACAGGACTGCCATAGGAACGGTTCTACATCAACAGATACCACAGATCAGCAAGCAGAAGCATGGGAGGGTGGTGCTGTGGCTCACACACTTCTCTTTCCTCACTAGGGCAGGTGACCCGCTGAAGAAAACAAGGAGGCAGCAGGATAGAACAGGAAAACTACAACCCAGTCCTTGCATTAAACACCCAAGCACATTTAGACTAGAAGAGAGAAGTTTGCCAAGAATGAGGGCCACTTTGGACATCCATCATCAATAGCCCTGGCTGTCTAGGCCAGCATCAGATCCAGCAGTCTCCAGGCAGCTTTCCGCCAGGCCCTCAAGGGTGCTAAGAGCATTAACCATGAAAAATAGAACAAGATCTCGGCCTCTTGCCTGACTGACAGCCAAGCATGTGTATGCCCTGGCTATGCTCACGCTGGGACCCCTTCTAGATATTAAGATATAGAGACCTGATAGTTGATTAGGACCCTGTTCGAAAAGGAAGACACCGGATATTTCCCTCTGGCATCCATATGTGCATGCATGGTTGTACAAGCTGGTAGAATCTCTCTCTCTCTCTCTCTCTCTCTCTCTCTCTCTCTCTCTCTCTCTCTCAAAGTTTTGAAGCACAGCAGAAGAATCTCTGGGACTCTAAGCCTGAGCAACCTCATCTGTGAGCCACAGCTTCTGTGTGAGAGCTCCTTTGTGTGAGAGGGGTAGGGTGACTGAGGAAGTTTGCTGGTGTCCATCCCTGGCCTGCATGTGCATGCATACAGAGACATGGACACATGCACATGCTGAGTACCCCTCATCCAATCCTGAAATCTGAAAACATTGAATTTCAAATCCAGGCGTTCTCCTAACCTACACCTTCCCTCAGGAATTGGAGATGAGGCCTTGCAAGAATCCTCAACCAGTGAGACTGGCCCAGACCTTCTGAGATCCATTCTGCCCCAGGAGAACACAGCAGGTGGTATCAGGACAACACAGAAACTCAAGACTCCAGCCTGATGCAGGGACCGCCTGCTGGGTTAGAAGACTCAGCATCAGGTTCCTGAAGGAAAACATCACCTCTGAACACACAGGGTCGCTGTGGCTATGCCTTCAAGGCATCTTCAGCAGCAGCTTAAATGGACTAGAAATGACTATGGGAATCTGCCTGCAGGGTGATGTGAGAATCCTTTTGCTCAGGCTTGATCGCTAGATGTTGCCACAGAAAACCTTGAACTCTTCTTGGAGTACAGTCCAGGCAGAGGCTGAACACAAAACATTCTGATTATGAACTGAGTTTAACAGGTAATCCGGATCCTGAAGGCCACAGGCCCAAAGGTCTGCACTGCAGGGGTGAGGCATCACTGCAGGGATGACCACACAGTGCAGGGGTGAGGAGTCACTGCAGGGATGACCACACAGTGCAGGGGTGAGGAGTCACTGCAGGGATGACCACACAGTGCAGGGGTGAGGTGTCACTGCGGGGATGACCACACACTGCAGGGGTGAGGTGTCACTGCAGGGATGACCACACACTGCAGGGGTGAGGTATCACTGCAGGGATGACCACACACTGCAGGGGTGAGATGTCACTGTGGGGATGACCACACACTGCAGGGGTGAGATGTCACTGCAGGGATGACCACACAGTGCAGGGGTGAGGTGTCACTGCGGGGATGACCACACACTGCAGGGGTGAGGTGTCACTGCAGGGATGACCACACACTGCAGGGGTGAGGTATCACTGCGGGGATGACCACACACTGCAGGGGTGAGGTGTCACTGCGAGGATGACCACACAGTGCAGGGGTGAGGTGTCACTGCAGGGATGACCACACACTGCAGGGGTGAGGTGTCACTGCGGGGATGACCACACACTGCAGGGGTGAGGTGTCACTGCAGGGATGACCACACACTGCAGGGGTGAGGTGTCACTGCGGGGATGACCACACACTGCAGGGGTGAGGTGTCACTGCGGGGATGACCACACAGTGCAGGGGTGAGGTGTCACTGCGGGGATGACCACACACTGCAGGGGTGAGGTGTCACTGCGGGGATGACCACACAATGCAGGGGTGAGGTGTCACTGCGGGGATGACCAGCAGTATCCCAGCCTTGGCCTGGGAATAGCCATTGACACCCACACTTTCTGGGGCAACTTTGTCTCCTGAGGATAGAGTCAGGCCAGGAGCAGCAACTGATGTTCACGAGGGACAAACTTTCTTCACCTCCTGCCCATGCTGGCCCTAGGATCTGGGCTTTTTTGGTGACATGAGTGCTGAGCCTCCCAGGTAGATGGGTTTTCAGGGGTCAGGTGGTGATTGTCACCAAAGATATCCATAAGGATAAGTCATACTGTACTAATTCCCATATTAGATCCCTTCTCACAGGTCACAGAGGCCATAGTGGGTCCTAAATGTGGAGTCAGGTTCCTGTGCACTTTTGAGGAGACTGGTCAGACATTTAGGCTTCGTGATATTTTGTTGGCATTATTTTGGGGGGATTTTATTTTTACTGTTGGGGCCAAACCTGGGGCTGCCATGTGGAGGGAAAACTTTGCCAAAGCTGTAGATCATCCCTAATAATAAACTCCTGAATTCTCCCAATCCTGGAACTATCTAGGTCCCTCACATGATGCAACCTTTGGGGCATTCCTCACATAGAATCATGGGGTGGACTGCATCCCAAAGAGAGACAGTGGGAAAAATTCCCCAGTGTCTCCCTGTGGCTGTGACGATGGGAGTGCTGACCAGTGGAATGCAGGCCCCATGTGAAAGCCTTTTGGTTTCTACTTGAGTGGAATCTTCACCATGCCTTTTTTTTTTCTAGAAACACAGGTTGCCCTGGAACTTACAGTCTTCCATCACCCTGACTCAGTTTCCCATGACTGGGATCATAGGCTTAAATTACTATGCCCATTTTTCTTTTTTGTATTTATAAATCTGCTAAAAAGCCAGAAGGATCCAGAATGTAAAATGGTGCGGTCCAAGGCATTTCCAACAGGGCATTCTTGACCTAGGAGTATCCAGACCAGTGTTTATTGTGTGGCTACTTCATTCCCATAACAGCTTATATTTGACAAAGAATTCCAAGTTGTGATATGACTGGGCAGCAGGTGATATCCCATACAGCAGGACTGACTCAGGTTGTAATTAAGGCTGGAGAAACTTACTAGGACCCTGGTAATCCTACCACCCTGGGGCCTTTAGATAGCCTTAATCTGATCTTCCCCTCTGTGCTATTAATCAATTGCTCTTGAAGGTAGATTTGAATTTACAGTCACTGTGAGGCAGGAGAATTAGGACCCTACAGTCACTCTGGGCTCCATAGGAAGAGCCTGTTTCAATAGTAAAAGAGGTCACCTGTGAGTTCTTACTGTCTTCCCTGAGGCCTTACTGCTGGAGTTAGACTAGCTGTCTCACCAATTGAAGTAGAGAGCAGAATGCTGGTGCCTTCTATAGTGAGGACTAGTGACAGATGGTCTATGGAAATTCTAGAAAGGTCTACAAGTATTTATGTCCTGTGCATGGGAACTGCTGGCTTCCCTGTGTCCTTTGCCTTTATTTTGCAGTCCATGGGGCACCTGGAAATGTCCCCAAACCAGGCTGTACACAGGGCCTGTCCCGTGACTCTCACTTGCGCTCAGAGCCTGCCTGATAGTCATAGGTCTGACAGAGCCCTGACACCTGCAGAGACCACTATAAGGGACCCTGCAATCCCCATACTGCCCATCAGTGTCTATAATGTCCCTATACGACACTGAGACGGTCTAAGCTCCTTCCCATCTTTATGCTGCATCAGAATCTGACCATTGCTACTTTTGCTCCTCTCATACCCACACTAGAAGCCCTGTACCCACACTAGTCCCAGCTGGCCTGTTGCCTACTGACATCTCATGGACTCTGCCCCAATATTCCCTCTTTGCCTGGGTCCCTGCAACTGTGTCCAGTTCTGGCTGCTTCCCTGCCTCCCCACTTCCATTTTCCAAATGGCCACATTGACACATGGGTTTCTGGGTGTCCCACTCCTCGGATGCTGGGAACAGGTTCCTTCTTTGCTGTTTGAATGGTTGTCCTAACACTGGAGGACCTTGCTTCAAGTAGTGGCAGTCAAACCTGGTGCTGATCGCGTCAGATCTGTCTAGGCTGTCTGTGTGACTGTGGCAATGCGCCTCTGTTTTGGCTGAGTGTTATTTACCTCCCTCATGGCCATGTGATAACCAGACCATGAGCATGTTCATTGTTTGGAAAGAAGGGTGTGGAGGACATATGCTCCTCATCCTAGCATTAGTGGAAAAAAGACATAGGCAGATGATGCATTCTAGACCATCCTGGGCTATAGAAACTCTGCCTCGAAGAATGCAGGTGGAGCAGGGCTGGGGTTCAGTTGGTTGCCTAGCAGCCTACCACATTGAGCAGGCACTGCTCAACCACCTGTACATACACATCTCCTGAGACTCTCTCCTAAATGGGAGGTGACCGTGTCCACCTAGTACAGCACATGCCCTGGAAGGACAAAAGCTACCTACAGGAGCTGTGGTGATGACTCCCAGGTTAGAGCACCTGCTGCTCTCTCAGAAGAACCACATGGTCCCTAACAATCATCTACAATGGGGAATGCTATTCCCTCTTTTGGATCATGAGGGAAATGCACTCAGGAGTGGCCCAGACATACATTTGAAAAAAAAAGATCCATTGAGTTAAATGATAAAAATAAATATAATCAGCAACAATAAAAAACACAGCATATGAATGATCAAGTGAAACAGCACCTATAAAAACCTATTTCCCAAAATGACGTTGATGGTCATTATCTTTGTGGTTTAATACTAATGCTGTATTGTAAGAAAAACTGAGGCACATGGTTCTCGATTAGGATTATTCTATATTCCTTTGTGAAAGTTGTCATTTTTTCTGCAGCTCTACAGGCATGAGTGTGTGTTACTCAATATCTGGTGCACACAGTCAATAAGGAATGTGTGTTGTAGACTGATATAGACTAGGATGAGCAGAACACATGACAGCATGGATACAGTATGTCAGTGATTACATCATAAAGTGTGTGTCCATAAAAAAAGTCACATTATCCACACAAAAGACACTATCACCCTGTGTACACTTTGGTGGCTTTGAATTCCCTATTTACCCATGCTGCCTGCACCATGCAAAGATCCATATCTAGCTGTCAGTTCTAAGTCTACAGGAGGGGAAAGGACCCTTGAATAAGATGGTCTTAAGAGTCAAGAGTTACAAATCAATTTTTATTCATAAGGAATACAATTTACAAAAAACAGGCATAAAATGAACAACTAAAATGGTATAAAAAATGAAAAACAGTAACAAGAATATATAAGTATGAAATAACAAAAAGAAAACTTCAATGAAAATCATAACCAAAAACATTTCTTAACAGCATTTTCTTAATGAACATTTAGAAACACAGTTGTAGTGCTGTTTCTCCTCTAGGACAAGACGTCAAGGCAGTCCCCTCAGATGTCTCTCAAATGGTGTTGTCCGTATGAGAAAGGAGAAGGACCTCAACCAGACAGGCTGGCATACGGATACATAAATTTAGGGTCTCTATACATTGAGGAAATTATCTTAGAAGAAGAATATTCCCCCAAAAAGTCTTTGACTGTGAGGATTGTCGTCACAGGGAACTCCTGAGGAAGAAACTCACTCTTCAGGGGGCTGACTTCCTGGGATCCGTCCTATGCCATGTCTCCTGCAGTTTCTGAGACCTGGGAGGAGAAGGCAGCTATTAAGACACTGATTTGGTGGGGACATGCATACCAGCTGTCAAGTTGCTGCCTTCTGTCCCCTCAGCTGCATTGGACAGAAAGCACTGATCTTTTCACTGAAATCATTGCTGATATCTCTGCAGGCTGGGAACATCACCAGCAACCCTCACAGTACTGTGGGAGAACAAGCTGCTCCTCAGACTCTACCAGTGCAAACCAAGAATGGGGAAATGGGGAGAGACCTAATTGGGGTGCAGGAAGAAAGGAGAAGGCCACATGATACCCAGATCAAAGCCAATGACCAGGACTCATTTGCCATTTGCACTTGGTTCTTATCCCTACAAGGTGCTTCCAACCATAACATGACCCCTGTATGACCTTTGTCACACGACCAAGAACTCGTTCAAAACTCTTCATAGCATCCAATCTGTGATAGGGAGATGCAGTCATATGATATGTTATTCCTCTGTCACCATTTCTGGACTGCAGTTTCAAAAAGGGCAGAGAAGTATAATTGCCAATAACTCAGTTTCTGAAGAGTGGTTAACATCCCAGAATACTTGTGCATACACAGAGCAATGAATAACTCTATCACATAAGGTGGGTGACTGACTGGGTGTGGGGAGATTAGAAAGGTGATAGGGGAAGCAAAGATGTATCCAATAGGCAAATGGTATCAGACATTGTTAATCTGACTCAGCTGCTTGTTCCTACCACATTTTGCTGGGTCTGGAGGTTGCTGGCCTTCTCCTGTTCATCTTCATCATTCGGGTTCAACTCAAACAAATATCGCTGTAACTCCTTGCTCTCCTGCTTCAATGTGACCAACTTCTTCTTCATACATGCCTGGTCCATCAGGAGCCGGCTGTGCAGGTTGCTGGAAACACACTCTGCATAGTAAGATCCTGAAGCCTCTTCCTCCCATTCCAACTGCCAAATCCCACAAAGTCCACCAGGACCCAGATACCCATAAAGACTTCATAGAATACATCTCCATACATGTAAGGCTGCTGCACAAACAGCAAATGGCCAATCCAGGGAAGAATAAATTGTTTCTGTGACCCAAGCACCAATAAGAGTCCATGTCTGTCCAAAAGAACAAGGGATCTACAACTACCCATGAGAGCCCAATGCATCGGGACAGCATCAATTAGTAGGCAGCAAATAACCACAAGAGGACAGTATGACCAAGGGAGGTCATGCAAACCATGTGGTCCACACATTGAGCTTTGTTAAACCTGGTATGACCCCAGAGCCGCAGGTTGGCCTAATAACACTCTGATGCCTGAATCAGTGTAGTTCTATCCAGGGCCTTGTAAAGATGCATAGACACTGTGGTGAGAAGTCACAGTCTCTTAAAGAACTGAAACTGAGTCCAAAAGACCCACAGCACAGTGATATTTAAACAGCAGAAGACATGGACCCAGAGCTGCAGGCTCTCCAGTCCAGAACAAAGAGAGGCAGCAATGGCCATTCCACAAGTGAGGGGCCCTTCTGACCAGTACTTACGGATAGAAGTTAATCTCCTTCTTGAGCTCCTGAAATTTCTCACGATGTTCAATGTTCTTTGTGTCTAAGTTGTGCAGTAATGACATGACCTCTTTCTCCTTTATCTTCAAGTTTTCATAAAATGGATTTGGCCTGAAGTAGGGGCTGGCCCCAGGAAGATAGAACCCAATGAACATCGAGGTTTAGGATTATATAAACTCAGGCTGTGTCCTGTACTACCCCAGTCCTGGAAGGACACTTTCTGAATTCTACATATTTGAATTCTTCAGCTTCAGAAACTTGGAATTGTGTGCCCAGGACAACAGAAGCTAAGCACCCAGATAAAGGGTTCCCTGGCTCACTTTTTTCAATCAGGAGGGCTGGATCTGCATTCAAACCTGTTATGCTGTCAAGAGCCTAGGCCACAGAGCTTACCAAACCACACACACACACACACACACACACACACACACACACACACACACACACATCCAGAAACCTCTGATTTCATTTTTCCTGTTTTGACAAGTGGAATGCTACAAGCCGAATAACTAATATTCTAGAGGCAGACAGTACACATAATTCTGGAGATGAGACCAGATATTGCCACAAACTTATAATCTGCTCAAGGCATACAAATGTATAGACAAATGTGACCACACAGGCAAAGAACTGTACTGTTGAAAGTGGGGCTTCCAAAATAAAGTACTTACACCTCCATGAAACTATTATACAGGTATATCCTGAGGTCAAAAAACAGACCCCTAAATTCCAAGGGTGGAGTGACACAGAAACATATAAAAGTTGTGCATATGCATGCAGACCTGTGCACACACAGACACACAAACTGGGACACACCCACAAGAAAAGAAAATTAAACAGACTCAGAGAATGAGAAAGAGAGACAAATATGGAAAGAGCACAATGAGAATCATTAGAAATGTATGCACCATTACTGTCTCAGTGTTTAAGGCACACAGACAAGAAGGAACAGGCCAGAGCCTCAGGCCTTCTAGTTAAGCATGGAGATGAACAATGTGGGACCTGTTACCTAAGGGTGCTGCCATGAGATGATAGCGTTCAGTCACATTCCTAGCAAGTACAAACACTGTCCACAAACTCACAGCACCTAGAACCTTGCAAAGCTGCCACTTGTCAAGGGCTTTCCAATTGTACACTGGGAACTCATGCTCCAGTGACTTTATCCCTGAATTCTTCACTCAGATCACAAGTTCAGATTTTCAACAGGCAGAATCAGAGAGTCCATGTCCAAACTCACTCCTCAGTAAGGGTCAGGTTCTGAATCTCCTCTCTATGGGAGATGAGGTTTAGAACAAGGTCCTTTGTTTGGAGCAATGCATACCTCTTGTTCATGGATCCACCTGTCACATAAAGGAGGCGATCTGTCAGCTCATTTCTCTCCTTGGTAGTTAGCTCCAGTTCTCTATTCAGCCTCTCCTCTTCCTCGTTGTCCTGCACCTTGTTTAGGATATTTTCAGGGGATGACGTCTGTCTGCAGGCCTCTGTAGGTAGAAGAACACAAGTGAACCCGCATGGGGTGAATGCATAGAGCATACACAGACCACAGTGAGGTCTAAACAGGAGAACATGCTTGGAAGCCAGTGTCACTGCAAGAAGTTTGGTCTGTGTAAGAGGCATCCTAAGTGGATCACAGTCCCCCCACTACTATATAGAGACCAAGAGATGTAAGCAGCCAGGTGTTCCCTATGCCCGCCCACACAGGCTTACAAGTACCAGAGAGATGCCTTCTCCAGGATTATTATCAGGTACGCAGGCTACAACCTGGTTTCAGGACCCTCACCCCTCTGGTTTCAGAAGTCAGATCATCAATTCAGCATCCACAATGACTTGATTGATCAGGGAAACTCAGATATCCTACACTGTTACTCTAGTCCAATAACTTTGCATTAAAAAGTCATGTAGGGGGAGGACATGGTCAACAGACTTATTAATTCCCCCTACTGAAATGACAAATGCCCCAGAAGTGCCAATAGGTTACAGGCTCTTTCTCTACCTGCTCCATATAGTTTGGCTACTGTAGAAAAATATCTGCCACACAGAACCTCTAATATATGAAGGTAAGATTGGCCCCGTCAGCCAGAGGTAGTCAGAGGAGTTCTAAGAATATAAGGTCATGGCCAGGAGCACAGTTCTCTCCCTCTTACTACTGTCAGATAGTCACTGAATTGAAAGAAGCAATGAAAGTGAAGTACATTGATGCCCTGTTTAATTCAGAAAAGTTATACCCTCCATGACTCCTGGTGGTGTTATAATATCAATTTAACATACCGAATGCACTGTAAAAGTAAAGACTAGAAGTTCACCCAATAATAGCATAGGCATTGCCATATCCTCCATGTGGTTATGGAGAAACTAATGATGTGAAAACCTTGACTTTCAGGAATTGTGATAATCATGGAATTCAATATCTGTGGAGATGTTCCAGTGGTTGTGGCCCATTGCTATAAAGGCCAGCTGAAGGCCCCCACACTCACCCCTGAGAGGAAGATCAACATAAACTGCCCAGAACTTACTCCACATTCCCCATGTGTCCATCATTACCTTTAGGTTTCGTTTGCTTCACTCTAGACTCTTCTCTATCAACATCAACTCTCCCAAAGCACCTACAAAGACGGGAAAACATGTCTGTGGATATATCCTTTGGACACTAAGAGAAAAAGTAGGGAATTGGTTGTCACAACGATACTGGTGACATCACAGGGATTCCAAGGTCTCTCTAGGAGACAATAGAATGTCCACGAAGGGACGGCTGATGTCATGGATAACAGACTTTGCCTCCCTGCTAATGTTCTCCCTGTACTGAGCAAAAGCTGATGGACCCTTTTCAGGGGACTTCCCTGTGGCATAGCCACTGAGCACCACATGCTTCCAAAGCCAAATTTGGCTCTAGGCTTGATTGGAAAAACCTAAGTCATTGCTGTGTATCTAAATGAGTGCTTCCTCCCCAATCCCTGCACAGAAATGTTTCATCCTACCTCAAATTCTCCTCAGTCAGCAATATTACCCATTAAAGATTACTGAGAAATCACACCAGTTCCTATAAGTAGCCAAAGAGGTCTCCTGTCTCATCATGTGCAGGTGCATGAAATCACACCCAGAAATAGCCTATAGGATAGGTGGCAATGTGGGTGTGTGTTATAGGTACAACCTGAAGCTTTGTGCTTAACATTTGACAGTTGCCACCAGACTCTTTAGGAGAAAGAATTGCATTCATTATGGTCCTGGCAACAATGTGGTGATCTGTTAGGAGAGGAAACTGAAATATTGGATCCACCAGTGAATGCACCCTCAGACTGAGTGTGGGGCTCTCCTCTTTGCACTTAAGTTACCAAAGCAGGATTGCTTACAGGCCTCTCTAAGGTATAACGTGTGATTTCATCTGAAAAATAAAATAGTCAGCAGATGTGGGGGGGGGGATGCAGCCAAAGGAGTAGGAGAAGCCTAGAGACATAACTCAGTGGACAGAGTAAGAAACAAGCATCTTCACTCCTGTTTCATGGATCACCCCACAAAACACAAAAGCATGTATCGTACTAAAAAAAAAAGCCAGTTATTTTATTGAATGCATACACTAATACTGTTTACAGTATTAGAGGCAAAGCTCAGATTTTGGGGGCAGATCCATGACTTGAACTATCTTCCTGACAACATATAAATCAATCAATCAATCAATCAATCAATAAATAAATAAATAAATAAATAAGAAAAAAACCACAAAAATAAAAAACACAAAAAGCACAAGCCTCTCATGTGAAGTTACAGAAGAGTGATCCAGTGGTCACTTCTGACCAGGCCATTTTAGCTATGACAGTGCATAGTGACCCTTAATTTGATGGGTCCTATATAAAGCTTTGTGCAATATTGTCATTTTAACAAACCTCATCCAGAACATACATAACGACACAGGATATGATTGCCATGTCCTTGCTGTGTATCAAGTTATTTTTCTGTGTCCTGATTGTCAGGCATATTACACCACCAATCTGAGATGGCTGGTAGACTTGGAAGAAAGTGGATATGAAAGATCCCCGTTTGATATCAGTACAGCCATTTCTTAAGCATGAGAATCTTTTAAGCTGGCCCTTGCTTAGCACCTAGACGTTAGACAATAGACCAGAAAGTACAGAAAGCACATTCCCACCCACTCTCTAGGAAGCTGCCCGACCATAAGAACAGAGGGTATAGAACATATTTACTGCAGGGCAATTACAAGACAGGAAACATCTCTGGGAAGCTGACTGACCACTATAGAACTGAGATGTCCTTGGTACTGAATGCAGCTGTGCTATAGGCTGACATCGCTATAGCCTTGTCCTGGGAACCCCAGAACAGAAACACCTGCCAAGACAGATATCCTTGGTCCTTGTCCTGGGAACCCCAGGATAAGAAAACATATATCAAGTCAGACATCCTTCCTACTGAAATAGCTACATTGATGTGGTTACCGCCTTATCCCAGGACGAGAAACATCTGCCTAGTTATCCTTGGCACTGAAATAGCTGAGCTAATGAAACTGTGTGATCATAAATGACTGTTTAAGCTGTACATTTCTGTTGTTTGAGGCTCCTCACATCCCTCCTCGTGAGGACCGTGTCGAGCCCCAGTGCATTGGTATCCCAAAGTAAACCTCTTGTTTTTACATCAAGACTGAGTCCTGTGTGTTCATGGGGTGGTGATTGTCCTCAGGACTGGAGCGAGAGTCTCCTCTGTCTGAGGGTCTTTCAGATAAAGCTATAGTTGTGGGTTACACACCTCAATTCTCATTGGCTAATGCTGTCCTCACAGTCCTTGGAGGCCCCTTTGTAAGACTACCTGTTGGAAAGTAGAAGCAGCTTTATTTGAGCTCAAAGTGAACCTGACGAGCAACGTAGAGAACAAGATGGGGTAATTGAGAACCTGTCTAAAACCAGCACAGAAACCCACCCTTCATTCAAAGCATCATCTACCAATTCTTGAATTTTTACCATTCTCTGCCAACCAGTCTTTCATTCAGGAAAGGTAGAAAAAAACTGGAAATGATCTTTTTATTCTAAGGACCTTGATCTGTCTTTCCTTAGGTCCACGTTAAGAACAAATGAAATGGGTATCACCATCTGAACAACTTAGTATCACCTACTCAGCATTTCTAGCCTAATACTGTGCCTCTGGCAATCTCAAGCTTCCCTGAGTGTTGCTGACCCAGCAAGAAGAATGAAGAACTGAGGTCAAACCCCACTTAACCTTTCAAGGGGTTAGAAGAAAGCCATCAGAGATACTGCACTTCTTTGTCCTTAGATTAAATCAAGATGATACAACGTGAATCTATTGGGATATTCAACCATACATCTTCCTCACAACCCCACCTATCTGAGTTCATTGCTTGGCAGAATTCATGCCCCACCATCCTAGATATTTCTTGATTCATTGCTGCCAAGGGCCAGGTTTCCTGAGTTTTGTTTTTTGTAGAATTGGGTGTAGTCAATCATAGTTGCCCTCTGTAAGAAATGACAAATATCTATAATAACTGACCACACTGTACTTGTGTATACAAGTACAGTGGTGGAAAATTCAGCATAACTGAGGAGTGGGAAATCACCACTGTGTCCTGGCCTTTCTCTGCCCATATCACAGCTCACAGGCGGCTGGGGCAAACCTTGAGTTCCTCTGTAGAAACAGAGTGATGTTGAATGGACACTGAGCAGGCAGAGCAACACAGCTGAGGCAACTCAATTCCAGCAACAAATGCATTATGTGTTTCCCATCTTAACAGCTCCTTTTGAGGACTTGTCCCCACACCTAGCTTAAACACAGCAATTTTCATACATGCCTGCCTGCTATTTCATATTGTTGCTGTAATACGCCTCCACATCATAGATTTCAAAAAAGAAAGAAAATAAACCTGACAGTGAGAAGGGTGATGCTTGTCAACATCTAGTGTGTTGGGGGCCCAGGTATGGTCACAAATAACCAGGACACAGGGGATGCAAAGCAAAGGCAGATGCAACTGCATGCAGCTGCAAGTTTATTAACCCTTATACAGGCATGAATATGGATTACCTCACTTTCCCTTTTGGCAAGATATAATAAGATCGTTATTCCCATGATATCAGGAACGACTGAGGCAAGACTAGGCAAAGAAGTGAGACTAAGCAAAGGCTTCTCCTTAAAATATCTGTATAGCAAGTCACCCCTCTTGCTAGTATCACAATCTACTTGTCATACCCCAGAGACCATGAGAGCTGCTTCCACAAAAAACGGACACAGTACAGCATAGTGTAAGGTAAAGTGAGAAAAACATTTTCTTCTCAAGGGCAGCGTTCCAGCCCCTGCTTGCATCTCTCAGCCGTCTTTCCTTGATCCTGTCTGGGAAGTGTATCTCAATGATTCCTCAATTTCTCTCTTTGTCCTTTTGTTTTAAAAGTAACACTTTCTATAACATAGCTAATTGTCCTTGAAGGGGTTTAATCATGCAAAAAGAAAGCAATATAATATATAATGTATGCAACCTTTAATGACTGTATCTATTTTCTTAGGGGTATTATTCAGATACCTTCCCAGATCTGGATTTAACTTTGGTAATTGTTATCTGTCTACAAAATCAACAATATCGAATGAATATTCCAGTTTTCTGGCGTAAAGTCCTCGGGAGTAAGAACTAATGATTTTGGAATTTGCTCGGTGTCTATTGTTATGTCCCTCATTTCATTTCTGATTTTTAATTCATGTATTGTCTCTCTTGTGCATTGTTAGTTTGAGGAAGGGGTTGTCTCTCTTGTGGATCTTCTCAAGAAAAAAAAAAGAGGAAGAAAAGAAAAAGACAGCTCTTGCTTTCCTTGACTTTGTATTTTTCTCTTTGTTTCTAAAGGCTTGATTTCAACCCTGAGTTTACTCCTTTCATCAGATCCTACCAGACTCTCTATGGGATGAGGCTTTGCCTCACTTGGTAACAGCAGCATGGAAAAAATGAAGCTTCTGCTGATCTCTGTTGTGGTGTTGCACATCACAATCTCACCGAAAACCATGCATAGCCTGGTTTTAGGCTCTATTAAAGCAGCCCAGTATTTCAGTGTTACCTGCAAGGTGCCATGGAACGGTAGTAACATAATTCTGCATGCACATCGACAGGTTTCTCCACGGTCTTCTGGGTCATTTGATAATAATTTATAGTGAGTTCATGGATGAACACACACACACACAAACACACACACACACACTTTACTTACATGGTGCATATTCTTTGCACACCAAAAATAAAGTGAGAATTACTGAAAATGCACCAATAGTGCAATCGATGGAGGGAGCTGTGGGGAAGCTGGGGCTTAGAGTTACTTAAAAGACCGGATGCAGATTCTCCTTCTATTGGAGGAGAAACTTGATAGACAATGTGGTTCTTTATTTTCTTTCTCTAGAGCACACAGGACTAGGGTGGCAGCTAGGGCTTTGAGCATGTTTGGCAAGTACTGTAGCACTGAATTAAATCCTAGGGCTGGAACCCCATTAATCATCTACAACAATTACAGGGCAGGCTGGATGACGACACTCAGCTGACAATGTGGACATCTCAAGACAGTCACTGGACAATGGCTGACACACTTGTCTGAAGACTGGAAATGTTTCTCGATCTTGGAGAGGAAAGAAGGACCCTCCAACTACACTGAACTCTAAGGAAGTTTATTCAGGTGAGGGATGACAGGGACTGTTTTGTCTCATGTCACACATGTCAGTAGAAAATATCCTAGGTATTGGATGGCGCTGTTAGCATTAACAGAACACAGCCCATAGTGTTGGGAAGATTAATAAATTATGAGTAGGATTAGAAAACCCCAAGCCTCTTCCAGGTTCTAGGAGAGCAAAAAAAAAAAAAAATACCACGAAATACAGCATTAATGTGATAGTTTGGTTAAATCTAGTTACTAGTTTCTATTGTGATAACTATTGTCAGTGCCTGTGCCGACAGTGTGTGAATATCAGGTGTAGGTTTGTGGGGTTGAAAGAAAACACGTACAGGGGTAACCCCTTTTTAGCGAGTGCCACCAAGGCTTTACTGAGATCTCCTTATATACCAGAGGCAAAAGCCGTGGAAAATCAACAAGGCAGGTGAAAATCCCCAAACAGGAAAATAGGACAAGTCTGTGTGGTGAAAGTTCCAGCCCAATCAGGGGCATAAACAGCACCTTAAAAACAAGAAGCAGGAAAGCTCAGTGGGGAGGAAGGGTGCCATGGAAAATCCCAGCCCCAAATCAGGGGCTAAGAGCAGCTGTCAAAGGTGTAAACAATTTCTTGCTATAGCAGGCTGAAAGGCTCAGCGAGGGGGGAGGGAAACACCAAGGTAGGGCCCAACAGGAGCCTTCAATGGTGGCTCTAATGTTTCACTTTCCTCTTCCAACTGGCCTGCACACTGTTTCTAGCACCATAATGATTTCAAGTCTTCCTCCTAAGGAATTTTGTGGCAACCGTTGAATGCTAAGCACAAGGCTTCATGAGTGTTCCCCTAACACACACCCATGTTGCAACCTTCCATGCAGGCTATTTCTTGATGTGATTTCAAGCACCTGTACATAATAAGACAGGAGAACATTTTGAGTGCATATTCAAACTGGTATTATTTCTCAGGAATTTTTAATGGCTAATATTGGTGAAGAAGGATAATTTGAGTTAGGATGAGACATTTTTGGGCAGGATTTGGAAGGAAACATTCATTTAGATGCATAGGAATTACTAAGGTTTTTATAATCAAGCCTAGAGGAAAATTTGGCTTTGGAAGCAGGAGATGCTCAGTGGCTCTACCCCAGGAAAGTCTCCTGGAAAGGGCACCTCAGATTATGCTCAGTACAGGGAGAACATTAGCAGGGAGGCAAAGTCTGCTCCCCTTGACATCAGCTGTCCCTTCTTGGACATTCTATTGTCTCCTAGAGAGTTCTTGGCGTCCTCTGTCCCCAATGTTGTAGTGACAACCAGTGCCCTAGTTTCTCTCAGTCCGAGTCTGGCAGATACATCCTAAGACATGTTTTCCAGTCTTAGAAGTGTTTTGGGAGGGCAAATGTCAATTGTGGAGAGACTAGGGTGAAGGATCTGACCTTTCGTCTCAAGGAAATGATGGACAAAGAAAGTGGTTCTGGGGAATGTGGAGTAAGATCTGGGCAGTGTCTTTTGAGCTTTCTGTGGAGGTGGGGTGGGGGGAGGGATGGTGGGCGTCCTGCAAGCTTAAGCTGACCTTTCTAGCAATTGGCCACAACAACTGGAGCATCTGCAAAGGAATTGAATTTCAATGAATATCACAATTCCTGAAAGTCATGGATTTCAGAACATTAATTTTCCTATCCCCAAAGAAAGGATATGGTAAGGCCAATGCTACTATTCTGTGAACTTCTGCCCTTTACTTTTAAAGTTGATTTGTGGCTTGTTTTTTGTTTGTTTATTTATTTATTTAGTGGGTAATATTATTTATTGCCAAAGTCAAACATCTGGGTTACATCCTGGGACCCACATGACAGAAGGAGAGAAATGGCTCCTGAAAGTTGTTTGGTCATGTACTGCACACACACACACACACACACACACACACACACACACACACACACTCACACACACACACACTCACACTCATACACACACAAACTTTTACGCAATAGTAATTTTTCTTAGAGTCTGATATAATTGGTTCTAATACAAAGACAGCCTGAGTGTAGTTACTATATGATTAAATAGTACTCATGCTCTCAGGAACAGAGTTTAAAGTTTATAGGTACCTAATAAACTTGCATTGGGACATATAAAGAACATTTAAATGTTCAGCAGAAATACAAAGAACAACTAATTTAATTTGTTAAAAGTGAAAGCTTATACAATTCTGAAGGTTTTTATGCTGGTTTTATTATACATGTAACTATGAAAAGAAAACATACATACTTGATCAATGAAATGAGGAAGAGTGATTTAATGAACAGAAAAATGGATGGTACTTCAAAATTTCCATGATTACATACTATCTATTTAATTCCCTCCACAACAGCAAGAAACGGACATTATTATTTATGCGACATTACAGATACATAAACCGAGAAAATATTGTTTGGCCTGATTTTCTGAGCTTCCTTAAAGGTTTAGTTAATTGACAGAACTGTCCTTTAAAATTAGGGTCCATATTCTTCTGTTTTAAATGTGTGACACTTTTATCTTTTTTTCTCCATCTTTATTAAATTGGGTATTTCTTATTTATATTTCAATTGTTATTACCTTTCTGGGTTTCCAGGCAAACATCCCCCTAACCCCTCCCCCTCCCCTTCTCTATTGGTGTCCCCTCCCCATCCTCCTCCCATTACCACCCTCCCCCCAACAATCCCTTTCACTGGGGGTTCAGCCTTGGCAGGACCAAGGGCTTCCCTTTTATTTCTAGTGGGTGCTGCTCTCCCTGCTCCGTGGGAAGTGGATGGGGGAAGGCCCGGGCCTGAGCTGAGTTGGAACTGGGGTAGAAAGGCATAGGGCCTCCTAGGTGAGAATGCCAAACCACCACTGCTGCTGCAGCCACCATGGAGAAGCCCTTGTTCCTGCTGCAGGGAGGAGAGTCTGGTGCCCACAAAATGGCTGAAGGGGAGCTGAGAGCAGACAGCTTCATCACCCGCCTGCTGGAGGTATGAGGATATCGTCCGGGAAAAATTGTGCAGATGACTGAAGCAGAAGTCCGAGGGCTGTGTATCACGACTCGTGAAATCTTTCTTAGCCAGCCAACAGCTGTGAACACAGGTTTCTTTTGGAGAGCAGGCCTGTGCAGGCCCAGAACCCAGGTGGGACAGTTCAAGCTACCCTTTTTCCATGGCCAATCTCAGATCATATTCAGAAAGTATTTCTTGGGCTAAAGAGATGGCTTAGTGGTTAAGAGCACTGACTGCTCTTCCAGAGGTCCTGAGTTCAAATCCCAGCAACCACATGATGGCTCACAACCATCTGTAATGAGATATGATGCCCTCTTCTGGTGTGTCTAAAGACAGTCACGGTGTACTTGTATATAATAAATAAATAAATAAATAAATAAATAAATAAATCTTAAAAAAAAAGAGTATTTCTTCCAGGTGATGGATTTCCAATTTATGGAATTGAACTAACTTACTGATGGTGGAAGTGACACAGAGAGTTAAAGTACAGAAGGAATAATCCAGAATGTCCACCAACAGTTGCTGTCACACCAGGACTTTTAAAAGCTCAGCTGCTAGAGAAGCAATGTAGTCTTTGGTTATTCTCAAGCTTAGGTCTTCTAGTCATTATAAGCTGACCATGACACAAAAAGAGTCATCTATATCAAAATAGAGAATAGTAACTAGATTCACACCACACTATCACATTACTACTGTATTTGAGGTTCTCAGTTAATATCTAAGAACCTGGAAGAGGCCTGGGTCTTGCTACACATACTCATAATTTATGTCCCCATTGTCAACTGAGATTCTTCATGCAGCCTGGGGTCAAGGAGGTCATCCCACAAAGCACAAAACACCCATCTCAGATAAACATGTATGGTTTATTGAATCCAAAACATCCATGAATTTCAGGACACAATTAAATGTTGAAACCTAAGGATAATAGATAGAGAAAAGAATTAAGATTTCTAGTTCATAGATCCAGTAAACACCTTCAACAAATCATAGCAGCAAACTTCCATAAGGTAAAGAAAGAAAAGGCCATAAAGGTACAACAAGCCTACAGAACATCAAACTAATTGTACCAGAAAAATTCCTCCATTCACATAATAATTAAAACGCTAAATGCACAGATCAAGAAAGAACATTAAAAGGGGTAAGGTATAAATATCTAGTAACAAATAAATTCAGACGTATCTGAATTACACCAGACTTCTCAACAGAGATTCTAAAAGTCAGAAAATCTTGGGCAGATGTACTGCAGACACAGGCTCCTATATCCAGCATAATCCTCAATCACCATAAAAGGAGGAACCAGGATATTTCATGACAAAACCAAATTTAAACAATTCTTTTCTGTAAGAAAGCACAACAGAGGCTAACAGGACGAAAACTCCAAGACAATAAACTGAAGTATACCCAAGAAAAACCAAGAAATTAATCTTCTCTCAATAATTTAAAAAAAGAGAAGCACACAAACATAATTTCACCTATAACCAGAAAAAGAAGAGAATGCAGCAAACATTGGCTTTAATATCTGAACAGATCTTCTTTCCCTAATCCCCAAGCTCCCAGGGGCCAAACTGCCAGCCAAACTGTATGCAAGGATGCTCTATGGTTCAAGGTGAGGCCTGTTGCCCACCAAAGGGAGATCCTAGAGGTGTGAGGTGGGAATGGATATGTTTGGGTGGGGGAGCACTGTCACATAGGCAAAGCTGAGCAGAAATGGGATGTAAATATGATGAGGGGAGTGTGGAAAGCAGGACAATAGTTGAAATGTAAATAAATAAAATAACCGATTAATAAAAAATAGCCAAAAATAAAATAACAAGTAAAAAGGTAAATGAAAATTAAACCAAACCAACCAACCAAACAAACAAAAATCCCTGAAGTGGATTGGCCTAATTCTGCTTGTATTTTAATGCTAATTTGTGGAACTCAGGACTGGTTAACCCCAAATAACTGACCCTGTTCCCAGTTAACTGTGATTATAAAGAAGCCAACAGCCAACAGCTGCACAGCAGAGAGATGGGGGAGGGGAGTTTCTGAGGGCTTTGCTAGAGAGGATCATGAGGAGGGAAGAAGGAAGAAGAAGCTGCCAAAGAATAAAGGAAGAACATGTGTGATGGAGAGGAGAGAGGAAGAGGACAGCAGCCATGGTTAAGGGAGAGGAGAGCCTGGTCCTGAGGGCTGTCCAAGTGCAACAAAGAGCAGCCAAGATGCTACACAGTCAGTAAGAGTTGAGCGTTATTGTTTGGAAAGTAGATCTCGTACCCTGGAGGGCAGGCAGCTGCACAGCTACTGTGCTTACTAATGCACACTAAAATAAATTTAACAAAATATGTATAACCAGTAAGACAGCTCTGTAGAGGATCCTAAAAGGAATACTTTAGTTTGAAGGGAAGGACAAATTACCAGAGAACACAGGGGATAAATTAATAAAACTAGGAAAGTTAATCAAAGAAGACTGTGAAAACCACAAAAATTAACAAAATGACAAAATTTAATACATAGGTTAAAATAATAATTACATATCACTAAACTCAATATCTAGGGTGGTGGGGCATGAATTCTGCCATGATCTGAACTCATAAAGGTGGGGTTGGGAGAAACATGTCTGGTTAAATAGTCCACCCACATTGTGTCAATGTGATTTAATCTAAGGACAAAGAAGTGGAGCATCTCTCAAGGCTTTCTTCTAACCCCTTGAAAGGATCACTGGGGTGTGGCCTCAGTACTTCATACTTCTTGCTGGGTCAGCGAAACTCAAGGAAGCTTGAGATTGTCATAGCACAGTATTAGGCTAGATATACTGAGTAGATGATACTAAGTTGTTCAGATGGTGATATCCATTTGCATGTGTTCTTAATGTGGACCTAAGGAAAGAGAGATCAAGGTCCTTAGAATAGAAGGAACATTCCCAGTCCTTTTCTACCATTCCAGACTGAAAGGCTGGTAGGGAGAAAGTGGTAAATAATAAAGAATTAATAGATGATGCTTTGAATGAAGGGTTGGTTTTTGTGCTGGTTTTAGACAGGGTCTCACGTATCCATGTTGCCCTCTCCCTGGCTGGCCCGGTTCACTTTGAAGTCAGTGCTTCCATTTCCAATAGACAGTCTTACAAGAGGGGCCTCCGAGGTCTCTGAGGACAGCATTAGCCATTGACAGTTGAGGTGTGCAACCCACAACTATAGTTTTAGCCACTTTGTTCCATGTCTACCAGCTATTTCAGATTGTTGCTGTTCTATGCCTGACAATCAAGGACACAGAAAAATAACCTGATAGAGAGCAAGGACATGGTGATCACATCCTTGCCTCTGCTGTATGTTCTGGATGAGGTTTGTTAAAATTCCAATATTGCAAAAAGCTTTATATAGGGCCCATCACATTAAGGGTCACTATGCACTGTTTCATCTAAAATGGCCTAATCAGAACTGACCGCCAGACAACACTTCCTGCGAAGTTCCTATGAGAAGCTTAAGTTTTTTGTGTTTTTTCTTCTTCCTTCCTTCCTTCCTTTCTTTCTTTCTTTCTTTCTTTCTTTCTTTCTTTCTTTCTTTCTTTCTTTCTTTCTTTCTTTATAGGTTTAGAGGAATGTATTTTGGGCCACGGATCTGCCCCTAGTATCTCTGCTATGGATGTGATCAATCAGTGTTAGTGTGTGCATTCAATAAAATGTCCATTTTTCACTAAGGTAGATGCTTCTGTGTTTTGTGGGGTGACCCATTGTCAATGTCTAGTGAGTTGGGGCCCTGGGTATGGTCGCATACCCCCAGGACACAGGGGGTGCAGAGCAAAGGCAGAAGAAACTGCACGCAGTTGCAAGCTTTATTAATCCTTATTGAGCTAAGAATATGCATTACTACAATTTTCATTGTGCAAAGATACCATAAGATCATTATTCCCAGGATAACAGGAACAATGAGGGAAGATTAAACAAAGAAAGATGAATAAACAAAAGCTTCTTCTAAAAATATTCATATAACAAATCACCTCTCTTATTATAATCAAAATATACTCACCATTACCAAGAGAGCGTTAGAACCACTTCCACAGAAACGGACACAGCAGAACATAACTTAAGGCCAAGTGAGAAAAACATTTTCTTCTCCAGGGCGGCATTCCAGCCCCTACTTGTATCTGTCACCAGGCCTTTCTTGACCCTGCCTGAGAGCTGCATCTCTATGTCTTAACAATTACTTCTTTTTTCTTTTGTTTTAAAGTAACACTTTACATAACATAGCTAAAGGTCCTTGTAGGGGTTTAGTCATGTAAAAATAAAGCAACATAATACATAATGTACATAAGATTATGGCAAAACTAGCTCCTCCCATGCTATAGAAAATCCTTTGAAGTCAAGCCTTGGGATCTAATCCTGTCAATTGATCAGCCAATAATTTCGCTATTTCTCTAGGGGTAGTATCTTCTAGCTGTTTACCAAAAGACATTCGAACATCATATTTCAAGGCATTAATTACTTTTGAAGCACTTTCATTACCCTCTAAATAGGCTTGAATTAACTTCCAATCATGTTCTGTGTCATTATCCATATATTTACTAACACAAAAGTAGTAGGATTTCATCATGATAAGCAATATAAGCCCGATAACTGGCATTGGCCGCAGCAGAAGAAACCATGAGTAAAACACACATTGCTAAGAATAAGTGCTCAGCCGTAAAGGACTTTCCTGAAGGAGACAAAATTATTCCTTTCAGTGCTTAATCGCTTCACCTGACCCCACATAGGTAATAGGGTTGTCACTGCACGGATCCTTATCCATTGTTGTTTGTGGACACTAAGAGAAGCCAGGGCCTCAGTAATGGAGGACACCTCCTCATCTCCTGAGAACATCCATCAGGAGAAAATGTAGCTGGTTTAACTGGATTCCTTTGAGGGTAGGGAGCAGTTCTTATTATTCTGTGCTTGGATCCATCTCCCGGGTAACCAGAATAGTCTCCCATCCTGTAATGAGACAAAACCCTCTCCCCTATATACAATGATGTCCCTTCCTGCCATTCAGCATCCCGGGCAATTTTTATCCATACTGTCTGTTCCATGCCTTCTGGGGGGAAGTTCAACAAAGTGTCTATTGGCTCTTGATATAACTTCACCTTGTGGTAAATTAAGAAAATTAATAATGTATAATGCTTGTGCCAATATAGCTCTGGGACTGGTCTGCAAACTCCATTCAGGTTGCATAAGGCCATCTCTTTTCCCCCTTTTTAATTTTATAATTTGTCATTTCAGGGTATGGTGAATTCTTTCAACAAAAGCTTGTCCTTGTGTATTGTGTTCTGTACCAGTAATATGTACAATATGATATCGTTGACAAAATTGTTTATATTGATAAGAAATATATGTTGGTCCATTATCAATTTTAATTTTAGAAGGCAGTCCCATAACAGCAAAAGTTTCCAATAGATGCTGTATAACATGAGCAATGCGTACTCCTGGCAATGGTGTAGCCCACACAAATTTTGAAAAATTATCTATGCTTACATCTATATGTGAAACGCAACCAAACTAAGAAATATGGGTTATATCGATCTGACACGATGTATTAAGTTGCATCCTTCTGGGATTAATTTGAGATGGAATACATTTTATACGTGAAGACTGACACATAGGACAATTAGCAATAATTTGTTTGGCTTGAGAATAGGGAAGCTTATATTTAATATGTAAATATCCTGTATTGGCATGATTATGACTGTGTTCTTCTGGGGTAGCAAATGCCACTAATTGATCTACCATAGGATTGCCAAGTGTTAAAGATTCTGGAAATTTTGAATGTGATCTAGTATGTGTAATGAATATTCTAGAGTTTCATAATAACAATAGTCCTTTAATATGTGAGAATAACATTTAATATTGGCTTAGATGTAGAAACAACAGCAGTCGCAATATTCTGTACTACTCCTACAACATAAGCGGACTCAGCTATAATATTTTTACATCATGAGTAAAATCCTGGAATACATTAATTACCGCTAATAATTCATTTTGTTGTACTGACCCAAAAGAAGATTCTTGTCCCCAAAATTAATCTTTGGTCCAATAAGCCATCTTGGTGTTAGAGCCATCTGTAATCACAGTAAAGGCTGATGGTAATGGATCAACAGAAATTAGTGTATTTATCAAATTTTTTTTTGTTTTTTAAAGCAATCCCACAATTTACTATGGGGAGGATGAAATTCAATATTTCCAATGTAAGAAATCATGGCTAATTGAAAAACCTCAGACATCTGCATTAAATATTCCACTTTATCTTTGCTTAATGGGAAAACAAAAGCAGCACAATCATATCCCCACAGAGTAACAGGTCTTTGTATGCCTTGCTGAATGATTAAAGAAATTTGTTCCTCATTATTTGTTAATGTTTGGTTAAAGTTTTATTTAATATAAACCCATTCTAAAGGCAACTCATCCTGAGCGAAAGTGCCTGTAGGATATTCAAGAGTATTTAAACATATAATTTAATAACTCTATCTGGATCAATACATGCCAAATATGCATCTTTCCATTTTCAGAAAAGATACCCTGGCATGCCTTCATATAAGCATTAATATCCCCAGCCCCCTTTATAGGTAATAATGTTCTCCTGTACTCTTCATTAGCATTTTCAAAAGCAAGCATTTGCAGCAGTTGTCCTCCAGCTTCCGCTCCTACCATTGTTCTTTCCAATGTTAATTTTAATATACATAAAAACTTAATATATGGTTCATAGAAAGCTACTACATTTTTCAACCAACCAGTATCATCCTTTATAATAAGTCGGTTGGGCCACACCTTGAATCGATGCTGGCCTAATTATAGGAAAAGAAAAAGCAGGTGAATTTGTCATCATCATCGTGTGAATCTAATGGTCAACATGCCATCCTCGGGAAACGACTTAGAAAAACCTGCTTCAGGCAGTGGTGCAGAGGGCAAAACTTTTACTTTCGTTTTGTCTTAATGAAGCTCTAGCTTCTTGTTCTGTAATCGTTATTACCCTGTCTGCATTCATGGCCTTGAACACAGTAAAAATTACAGCCCAAAGAGACCAGAAATTGGAATCTTTTTGCCCTGCCTGACAGCCCTTTTCACCTTAACTTTCACTTTGACCCAGATATCAGAATCCCTGGAACCATCATCAGGGAAACATGGAGTTTACTCTTGCTGTCTCTAAACACTTTTCTAAACCAGACTGATAGACATGAATTCCCTGCACTCTTAAAGATGCTTAAGCATAGCGAGATGAAGAGAAGATTTATCTTGTCCCATTTCCTTGTAATAAAATGTACTTACCTTATCTGACTGTCCAGACTTACCTTCAGGGACCCTGTTCCAGTGCCATAGGTTGACGTCTGGGGTGTTGGGAGCCCTGCATCAGGTCGCATTCCTTTCTGTGTTTCCCGATGCTCAGTGGCCATGCCACTCCAGCATGCTTTGAAATGAACCAGTCCGCAACCGCCACCACCACCACCACCACCACCACCACCACCACCACCACCACCAGCAGCAGCACCACCACTAATTTGGTTTTGTAAATAAAGTTTTATTGACATCGCCATCCTCAGCATTTACATCCTGTTCAGTGCTGCTTCTGGCTGCAGCTGCAGGGTTTAGGAGCCACAGAGCGCTTTAGGCTCCCAGAGCTGAGAGCATTGACCTTTTGCCTTGTTTGTGAAAGAGGTGACTGACCCCTGTGCTCGAGGTGGCATTTCCGTGCCCCTTAACCCATAGCATAGGTCTCTGTGCCATCCTCTCCCTTTGCTGTGGTGTGCACTTCCTGGTACATTTCCGTTAGCTCTTGACATTTCCAGAGCATTGGGTCTTGCAAATTGAATTTGCATGGCACCAGGAATAGACCTGATAGCAGGGTATGGGACACGCCCTATGGGGACCCTGCCCAGGGGCATAAGCTTACTTTTCCAGTCAACTCCCTGAACAGTGAGCCTTTGTGGGACAAGGTACTTCACGACATGACTTGACCTCTCTGCAGTGCACCCAATCCCTGCTTGGCTCAGATGTCCCCCAGAGAGGTTGTGTGAGTGTCCCCAGTAGAGGCAGCACTCTGTGTGGTGGCATTGACATGGCATCCAGGAAAGTCAAAACCAGAGGGACATGTCGGGAAGTTGGAAGCAGATGTCTGTGTCCATGGAGAGAAGGATGGACTAGACACTCCTACAGGGGGTGAGCTGAGAAGCACTTCCTTGGCTTTTTCACAGCCGTGTAGGCTGCATGCCATGCTGTGTACCCATGTTGTGCTGAAGCCCCAGGCTTTGATTCTCCCACAGCTGCTGTGTCCAGGGGCCAGGGTAGGATTAAGCAGACTTCAGCAGGAGAAAGGTGAAAACCCTGGTTGGGGGGTGGGGATGGCACAGTCATAAAACTCATGCACATGAGGCCCCTGACTTAGAGCCGTATAGCAGCTATGACAATCCAGCTCTGGTGACACTCATCTGCAATGCCAGGCCATGGGGGGGTAGAGGCAGTAGGATCAGTTGTTTAATTATCCTTGGCTACAAGGCAAGTTCGAGGCCAGCCTGGGCAACTTTGTCTATGAAAATAAGACAAAATGAGGTCTTGACTCTGAGCACCACAGTCTGTACCTGGCACGGTTGCCCCACCCCAGGTAAGAAACCCCTCTGTCCAGAGGCCATAACTGCAGGATACCCCTGGCCAAGTGTCTATACAGCGCCCTGTTTGACTGGACTGTGCTGAGTACCAACCACGCTCTCCTCAACAGGAAGGACATGGGAGAGGCTGTTTCTGTGAGGGCCCGGGCCCTGAGACAGCCAAGAATAAACCCTGTCCTTGGGAAAAGCCATGGAGACTAGGAACCCAGGGGATCTCTGCAAACACCAGGGCTGGCAGGGGACTCTGATCCTCTACAGCAGCTGCTCTCAATCTGTGGGTTCTACATCAGAGCTCCTGCACACCAGACATTTACACTACAGTTCCTCACAGTAACAAAGTTACACTCATGGAGTTGCTCTCCAATAATTTTATGTTGGGATGACAACGACATGAGGAACTGAAATAAAGAGACACAGCATTAGGAAGGGTCAGAACCGCCATTATATAGGAACCCAGGCATCTGCACTCGGTGTCTGGAAGTGTGGTAGGCTAGGCTTCACCCTCAGCGATGCCAGCATGTGGGCACCAAGCCTAGGATCCACCCCAATGCTTCCTGGATATGTGCAGGCCTGGTTCCATCAAGAAGTAATAAAGGAACCCTTGGCAAAGAACACTGGGTACCAAACAGGTCAGGAAAACACACCCCCTCTGCTGCAACTCCTCTCAGGAGGATTGGTCTTCCCAGGAGTCCCCAGCTATAACCATAGCTTGTCTCTCAGTGTTTGCCCATTGGTGTCTTGGCCATATTCAGATTTGAGGACTTTGAACAGAAAAGCTTTGAGCAGATTTGCATCAATGAATCCAACAAGTAGTTGCAGTCCCACATCACCCAGCGCATCTTCAAGCTGAGGCAGGTGAGAGTGGACACCTATTCCCCAGCCCAGCCCAGCCATCACCCTGAATGTCAGCTGTGTCCCTCAGTATCAGCAGGATGGGGCCTGGGCACCATAGGTTCCCCAGGACCTAAAGCTATGTCCTTGAACTCAGTGCCATGCCTAGCCCTTCCAGCCTCTTTCAACCCTTCTGGATGCTCGGCTCTTCCTGCAGCAAGGCAGCAGTGTGCACATTCTGTCACGTCATTTGTGTGTGTCTACAGGAGGTCAGAGCCTGTCCCCTCTGTTCCTTTCTTTTGCTGTATTTGCCTTTCTGAGGAGGTAGGACCCACACGTATGGGAGGCAGCCACATGCATATTCTGCAGCCATGTCTGATTCCTCTGAGCCTCAGTCCCACTTACACACCTACCCTTCAACCTCCCCACTCCATGTCACCCCTAGGGCTCTGTAAACCTTCCTGCTTTCTGTCTTTATATAATTGGTGACACTGCAGCCCTCAGTGGTGTCATACAGTGTTAGTTTGTCTTTGCACTGCCTGGAGGTCTGACTTAGGAGAATGGCTACCATTCTATTCCTGTTCAAGGGTCAGAATCCCATTCCTATGTAAGGCTGAATAATATTCCAGCACATGGCTGGGCCATGTTGAATTTACACAGTCACCTATGGATCTTATTTTTTGGCTTGTAAACACACACATATAAGACTCAAGTGACACCCAAGTGGAGAATTGCTGGAGGCTGCCATTGCTTTCTGAACCGTCTGAGAGACCATCTTGTCCACAGTGTATAGGGCACCATCTACTCATAGCTCACACAGCATGAGAAGATTAGGGAGGGTTAACCTGGCTTCTCTGTCTCCTACTTTCTGCCAGACTAGCCCTAGCATCTTTCTGTATTGCAGTGAATGTTTAGAACCCAGGAGGATTCCAGCTTCCTTGCTCAAATATAGCAAGTTCCTCCTTGCCTGCTTTGAGACTGAGTCTCATGCAGCCCAGGCTGGCTTTGATCTCACCATTAGTTAAGATGGCCATGAACTCCTGGTTCTCATGCCTCAGACGTCTCTGAGTGCTGGGTGACAGGTATGCACCACTCTTAAGTCCTGCCACTGGGACAAGAGTGAGCAGAGCCAGCTCTGAAGCACACACTTTGCTGGTGTCAGTGATGACTGACTTATGATCCTGTCTTCCTTGCACATGGCCCTTCTCCTTGGTGCATGCCATCCTTCCTCCCTGTGACTCATGGGGGACACCAAGCCTGAGGATGTCAGGAAGAAGTTTACTTACTTCACTGGGTTGGAGGCTGTTAGGTTCCTGCGTCAGTAGGTGAGATTCAAGCTAGAAGGTTTGTGGCATGAGAAACGGGAACAGAACTGGAATGGCAGGAACAATCGTCGCCTGGCTCTGAGAAGACCAGGTGGGCAGAAACTCATCGTTGGGCAGGTAGTGAGCTCAAGACCAGCCTGGGCATTGCTCAGCACATGTGAACAGGTATGTGTACATGGACATGTGTTTCCCCCACATGGTCACCACTTATCCAGGCACGGTGAATACTTCAAGGAGCTTTTTATGTTTTAACATTGTGTGTGTTTGTGTGTCCATACATACATATACACACATACATTCGTACATATACACGAATACACGTACATGAAAACACATGCATATACATGACTATACACATTCATGCTCACACACACATATATACACAACTACATGCATACACACACACATACACACACATACACACATACATGCATACACACATACACATATACATACACACATACACACATACATGCATACACACATACACATATACATACACACATACACACACATACAATACATATACACACATACAAATACACCTATACACACATATAGACAGACATATACACACATATACATATACACGTATACACATACATGCATACACACATTCATATCCACACGTACATACAGACATATACATATATACTCACATACATGTAAGCACATGAGTGGAAGCCAGAGGACAGCTTGGCCCTTGGTTCTCTCCTTTTTACCACGTGGGTCCTGGGGATTGAGTCAAGCTCATCAGACTTGACAGCAAGCCCTTTTAACTGTAGAGCCCTCTCATTGGCTGCCAGTTGCCTCTTTCCACAAATTCTATCCATGGTGGGATGTTTACAGTTGTTATTCTCATGATTCCTTCAGCAATAGCACAGACATCCTTTACACTGCATTAGGAGTTATAATTCATGTAGATGTCAGGAGAGCTGGAGGCGTGGATCAAGAAGAGAGCCCACTTTCAATGTCATTATGTGGTATTGCCTTAGGCCCTTTTATACACTCCCCTGGCTTTGTCTGAGTATATGTTTGAGGTCTCTCTATGACTGTGCAAACAAGTAAGCGATAGGGCTGGGCCACACAATAGGAAAGTACTTGTTCATCCAAAAACAAAAACAAAAAACAAACAAACAAACAAAAATAGCTCTAGGGTTAAATATTGGTGCTAGTACTGAACTACACAGCCAGAAGGTATTTTTCTAAGTAAATAAGACAATATTAGGGATGACAATATGATCAAATATCCTACAACATAAGTTTGCAATGTTACCTACATTTTATAAATCAAGTCTGACCACCGTTTTGGTTGTTTCCAATCATGTCTGAGTGCATCATCACGGGAATCCCAAGGAAAATCAGAAATGGGTTCTTGAAGCTGTTGCACAGGGCCAGTATAGACCTAAATACCACAGAGGAAACCTTGATTCTTATCACAAGGGATCATTTCACCATCCCTCTTGTCACATAACTTATGGCAAGATGTCACCTCTCCTGACCTTAGCTTCTTCTCCTAAACGCTGCTGAAGGGAAGATTTGGTGTCAAGGGATCTGGATTCAAACCACACCAACACTGAATTCATTTAAATAGGTGTAGTTTATTAATGCACACACCAATACAGTTCAACCAGAGCAACAGCTCACAACTGTGTACTGGACATTGCTAGGCCCCGCTCATTGCAAAATCCACATGGGCTCATGCACAAGTGCTGGAAATGCTTCGGTCTATGGGCCCTGACTCAGGCCATTTTACACATAATTGTTCCAATTTTCCTTGAATCTATTGGGTCCTATGTGAAGAATACACTTGGGGAACTTGTTAAGATTAACAAACCTCATAACATACAGAACATAACAGGGTATGTGACCAGCACCACACAGTTCAACGTCAGAGTTTTTTGTTCTTTGTTAGTGTTTTTCTTGGCATCCATGATGTGGAGGCATATTACAGAACAATAGGAAAGAGCTGGCTGCTGTGTAACAAATTTGCTGCTATTAAGGTAGGTATGGGGGCAAGACCTCAGCAGTAGCCCTTAAGATGGGAAGGAGATGATGTGTTTGATAACTGAAAGGAGCTGCCTCAGCTGTGTTTCTCTGCCTGCTCAGTGCCCATTCAACATCACTCTGTCCCTGAAGAGGAACTCAAGGTCTACCCCCTGCTGCCTGTGAGCCAGGAAGAGGCACAGAAAGACAAGGCCACAGCACTGGTTTCCAATCCCTCAGTAATGCTGGATTTCCAATAACGTACTTGTATACACAAATACAGTGTGGTAAGTTGCAATAGATACTAATCATTTCTCACATAGGGCAGCAGTTGATTGACTACAACTAATTCTATTAAAAAAAAGAAACCTGGCTCTTGTAGAAATATACAAAGAAATATCTAGCATGGTGGGGGATGAATTCTGCCCTGGACTGAACTCGTGGAAGTGGGGTTGGGAGAAAGATGCTGGTTAAATAGCCCACCAGGTTCACATTGTGTCAACTTGATTTAATCTAAGGACAAAGAAGTGGAGTATCTCTGATCGATTTCTTCTAGTACCTTTAAAGCATCACTGGGGTTTGAACTCAGAACTTCACACTTCTTGATGGGGCAACTACACTCAAGGAAGCTTGAGACTGTCATAGGGACAGTATTATGCTATATATACAGAGTAGATAATACTAAGATGTTCAGATGGTGATGTCCATTTGTATGCACTCTTAATGTGGACCTAAAAAAAGAGAGATCAAGGTCCTTAAAATAGAAAGATCAGTTCCAGTTGTTTTCTACCATTCCAAACAGAACGACTGGTAGGGAGAGAATGGTAAATAATCGAGAATTCGTAGATGATGCTTTGAATGAAGTGTGGATTTCTGTGCTGGTTTAAAACAGGGTCTCAAGTATCACATGTTGCCCTCTACCTGGCTGGCCAGGATCACTTTGAGCTCAGATAAACCTCCTTTCACTTTCTAATAAATAGGCATAAAAGAGTGGCCTCCAAGGACTGTGCAGACAGCATTAGCCTTTCACAGTTGAGGTGTGTAACCCACAACTATAGTTTTAGCCATGTTTTTCCATGTCTACCAGCTATTTCAGATTGTTGCTGTTATATGCCTAACAATCAAGGATGCAGAAAAATAACCTGATACAGAGTAAGGACATGGTGATCACATGGTGCCTCTTCCGTACATTCTGGATGAGGTTTGTTAAAATTCCAATATTGCAAAAAGCTTTATATAGGGCCCATCACATTAAGGGTCACTATGCACTGTTCTATCAAAAATGGCCTAATCAGAACTGACTCCCCTATAACACTTCCTGCAATCCTCATATGAGAAGCTTGAGCTTTTAGTTTTGACTTTTTCTTTTCTCGTTCTTTCTTATTTTTTACTATATAAGTTGAGACAAAGATAGTTAAGGCCATGAATTTGCCCCCAAAATTTGAACTACGGATGTGATCAATCAGTGTTAGTGGGTGCATTCTATAAAGTATTCATTTTTTACTATGATACATTCTTTTGTGTTTGGTGGGGTGGCCATTTCCCAGTGTACAGGTGCTGGGACCTTGCTCTATCCACTTAATGATGTTTATAGCCTCATTTTAGACATTTCTGTGCCAACCTCTATATCTCTTGTGTATTTTATTTCTCTGATAAAAGCTCGTGGTATATCTTACTCAGGCCTGTGAGCAGTGCTCCTTTGGCGACATTGGTGCAATGAGCAGAACCCCACAAGCAGCATGAGGTTCCCTTCACTGGTGTCTCCAATATTGCATTTTCCTCTGCCAACTGGTGTCCACACTTTTACTAGCACCTTAAAGACTTCAACTCTTTCTCCTAAGGAATTTTCTGGCAATTGTCGATTGCTAAGCACATGACTTCATGAGTGTTCCCCTAATACACACCCATGTTGTAACCTACCATGCAGACTATTTCTTGATGTGATATAAAGCACCTGTACATAATGAGACAAGAGAACTTTTGACTGCATATTCAAACTGGTGTGAAATCTCAGAAGTTTTAATGGCTAACATTGGTGAATGTGGACAATTTGAGTTAGGATGAGACATTTTATGGGAAAGATTTGACAGGAAACATTCATTTAGGTGCATAGGAATTACTAAGGTTTTTTATAATCAGGAAAATTTGGCTTTGGAAGCAGGAGATGCTCAGTGGCTCTGCCCCAGGAAATTCTCCTGGAAAGGGCACCTCAGCTTATGCTCAGTACAGGGAGAACATTAGCAGGGAGGCAAAGTCTGCTCCCCATGACATCTGCTGTCCCTTCTTGGACATTCTATTGTCTCCTAGAGAGTTCTGGCATCCTCTGTGATGTCACCAGTGTTGTAGTGACAACCAGTGCCCTAGTTTCTCTCAGTCCGAGTCTGGCGGTTACAAGCTAAGACATGTTTTTCTGTCTTCGCAAGCGTTTTGGGAGGGGGAACGTCGATTGTGGAGAGACTAGAGTGAAGGAGTCTGGCCTTTCGTCTCAAAGTAATGATGGACAAAGACAGCACTTCTGGGGAATGTGGAGTAAGTTCTGGGCAGTGTATTTTGAGCTTCCTGTCAGGGGGGCTGCAGGCTTAAGCTGACCTTTCTAGCAATGGGCCACAACAACTGGAGCATCTGAAAAGGAATTGAATTTCCACGAATATCACAATTCCTTAAAGTCAAGGATTTCAGAACTTTAGTTTCCCCATCCCCACTGGGAGGATATGGTAAGGCCAATGCTATTATACTGTGAACTTCTGGTCTTTACTTTTCAGTTCATTTGCTCTGTTACATTGATATAATAACACCATCAGTGGTCATGGAGGGTCCACCTTTTCTGAGTTTAGACAGGGCAGCAATGTATCTCACTATCATTGCTTCTTTAAATACAGTGGGTATCTGACAGTAGTAACAGGGAGAGATTGTGCTCCAGGCAATAACCTTATGTTCTTAGACCTTCTCTGATTTCTTCTAACTGGCAGGGTCATCGTTAGCTTTATATATTAGAGGTTGTATGTTACAAACATTTTTCTACAATACCAAAACTATTTGGAACGTTTAGACCAAGATTCAGCCTGTAACCTATTTGCACTTCTGGGGCATTTGGTATTTCACATAGGGACACTGATAAGTCTATTGAACATATCCTCCCTTGGAAATGCATTTTAAATCCAAAGTTGTTGCCTTAGAGTATCAGGGTAGGACATCTGAGTGTCTCCAATCACTCAAGTTTTGTGGATGGTGAATTTATCATCTGAGTTCTGAAGCCACAGGGGTGAGGGTCCTGAAACCAAGCTGTACCCTGTTCAGCTGACAATAATCCTGGAGAAGCCATCTCCATGGTACATGTAAGCACGTGATGTCCGGAATAGGGAACACCTGGTTGCTTACATCTCTTGGTCTCTATAGAGTAGTGGGAGAACTGAGATCCCCTGAGGAGGCCTCTTAAGCATAGACCAATCGCCTAGCAGTGACACTGGGTTCCTGGCTTGTTCTCCTGTTTAGGCCTCACTGAGGTCTATGAACACTCTATGCATTCTTCCCATGCAGGTTAACTTGTGTTCTTCTACCTACAGACGCTGGGAGAGAAACATCATCCCCTGGCACTGACCTAAGCAAGAATCAGGCCATGAAGGAAAAGGAGAGGCTGATTAAAGAGCTGCAGCTCATTACCGAGGAGAGAAATGACCTGAGAGATCGCCTGAGGTTTCTGACAGAGAGATCCATGAAGAACAGGTATGAATCGCTCCAAATGCTCTTGTTTCATTCCTGGGTCTGCAAGGTCACCTTTTTCTTATCCTGTTAAGGTTTTGGGTTCTAGAAAGCTGTGCCTCCCTAACCACCCTGTGCTAAACCTCACCTCCCATATAGTGGAGATTCAGAACCTGACCCTTCCTGAGGAGTGAGATTGAAAATGGACTCATCTGCTTCCATTTATTGAAAAGCAGAACTTGTGGTCTGAATGAAGAATTCGTGGATAAAGTCAGGGAGAGTGAGTGCCCAGTGTGCATTTGCAAAGCCCTTGACAGCTGGTGGCTTTGCAAGATTGTAATTGCAGTGAGTTTCTGGTGAGTCTCTGTACTTGCTAGGCAGGGGACTGAGTGCTGGAAGATCCAGGCAGCAGCCTGGGGTAATATAGGACCCACCCTGAGTTCATATATTCCTAAATGCCGATGTTCATTGTATTCTATCATTTGGGGCCAGGCCACACTTCAGGCCAAATCCATATTATGAAGACCTGGAGAGAATGGAGGAGGCGGTCATGTCAATTCTGCACAACTTAGAGATGGAGAACACTGAGGTCCATGAGAACAACCATAAGCTGAAGAAGGAGATTACCTTCTCTAGGTAAGTCCTGGTCAGAAAGGCTATCACTTGTGGAATGGCCATTTCTGACTTTCTTTGTTCTGGATTGGACGGTCTTCAGCTCTGGTTCTATCTCTTGTGCTGTTTACCCATCAGTGTTCCAGGGTCATTAGGACTCAGTTTTCAGTTCCATAAAAGACTGTTCCTCATCCCAGGATTGTCTAGGCATCTTCAGAAGGCTCTAGAGAGAACAGTACTGATTGAAGTCAGCAGAAGGTTATTAGGCTGACCTGGACCTATGGTGTCACACCAGGTTTTACAAAATTCAGTGCGTGGACCACATGGTTAGCATGACCTTCTCTTGGTTCTACTGACCTCCTTTGAGGGTGTTGGCCCACTACTAATTGATGTTGCCCCAATGCATTGGGCTTTCATGGATAGTTGTAGATCCATGTTCTTTCTCAGAGGTGTGGACACTAATTGGTGTCAGGCCAAGCAAACAATTTATTCTTCCCTGAATTAACTCTTTATGGTTTGTGCAGCAGCCTTATATGTATCAATATGCACGTTATTAAGTCTTCATGGGTATCTGGGACCTGGTAGAGTTAGTGGGACTTGGGAGTAGGAATGGGAGAAAGAGCCAGCATGATCTTACTATGCATACTGTATTTCCAGAAACCTGCTCAGCCAGCTCCTGATGGAGAACACATGTAGGAAGAAGTTGGTCCCTCTAAAGCAGGAGAGCAAGGAGGTACATCTTGATTGTGCACTGAACCAGAAATATTTGGTTGACTTCAACAAGAAAGATAAAGACCATCAACGGCCAGAACCAGCATTATCAGTTAGGGACGAGCAGATGTGTTAGCTTAACAATATCTGATAAAATTTGCCAATTTGATACATCTTTGCTTCTCTTACCACCTTTCTAATTTACACTCACAACCAGCCAACCACCTCATTTAATGGAATTGTTCATTGCTCTGCCTATGCACAAGTATTCTAGGAAGTTAACCACTTTTCAGAAACTGAATTATTGTGCAAGCATATTTTGCTGCTCTTTTTGAAGCTGCAGTCTAGAAATGGTGACAGATGAATAACATATCTCATTATTGAATATCCATGTGATAGATTGGATCCTATGTAGAGTTTTGAACAATTTCTTGGTTCTTGAACAATTGAAACTCTGTGGTCATGTGACCTCTTGTGTAGGAAGCACCTTTGGGATAAGAACCAAGTGGAAATGTCAAATTAGTACTTGCATTGGCTTTATCCTTGGTGACATATAGACATCTCCTTTCTTCCTGCAACCCGATGAGGTCTCTTCTTATTGCCCTGTTCTTGGTTTGCACTGGTATAAGTCTGGGTCCCAGATTGGCAGCCCACATTACTGTGTGGCTTGCTGGAGATTTTGCCCTGCCCACAGAGTTAGCAACAATGATATCAGTTAAAAGGTCCATGTCGACTGTCCAATAGAACTGAGGTGGTAGAAGGCAGCATTCTGACAGCTGGCTTGCATTTCCCCACCAAATCAGTGTCTGACAAACTGCCTTCCTCTCCCAGGTCTCAGAAAGTGCAAGAGAGCTGGAATTGGACACACCCCAGTAAGAGAGCTTCCTAAAGAATAAGTTGCTTTCTCAGGAGTCCCTGATGACCAACATCCTGAATGGTAACAACATTTTTTGGATGAGTATTCATCCTCTGCATTAATTTGTCATTTCTTAGAGACCCTAAATTTATATACCACTAAGCCATCCTGACTGATTGAGGTCTTACTCACTTTCTTCTTCAGAAAACAGCACCTGAGAGACAACTTGGGCGACTGCCTTTCATTATGTGTGCTAGAGGAGAAACAGCAATACGTCTGTGCTTCTAAATATTCGTTAAGAATATGCTTTTAGAAATATTTTTGTTATGATTTTAATTGAAGTTTTCTTTTTGTTGTTTCATATTTATATGTTCTTGTTACTATTTTTACTTTCAAATATTTTTAAATATTTTTATTCATTTTAATCCTGTTTTGTTGTAAAAATGTATTTGTTATGAATAAAAATTGAATTCTATCTCTTGACTCTTAAGATCATCTTTCTTACTCAAGGGTTCTGTCCCTTCCTGTGGACCTAGAACTGACAGCTACAGATGGATCTCTGCATGTTCCATGGAGCCTGGGCTAATAAGTGAATTCAAAGTCACCAAGGGGTACCCAGTGTGACAGTGTCTTTTGTGTGGATAACGTGGCTGTGTCTCTGTCACACACTTTATGATGTAATCACTGACACAATTTACCCAATTGTTAGGGTCCATGTAGTTTTCTGAGAGAGCAGCAGATGCTCTACCCTGTGAGTCATCACCACAGCTCCTGCAGGTGGCTTTTGTTATTCCACATGAGGTGCTGTATTAGGTGGACAGGATCACCTCCAATTAAATAGAGAGATCTCAGGAGATGTGTGTTCACAGGGAAATTACTGAGGCGTGCGTGCTCAACGTGTTAGGTCGTCAGGCATCCCTACAGGGCTCTGGTGTTCCCACTGCTCATTGTGGGTCAGGATCATCCTCCAGCATCACTTAGTTTTCATATTAGAGCAGATCTTTCACCTATTATCAGTGATGACCATATGTATTATGCACATCTGATAATATACAGAATAGAAACTAGCTTCCTGTAGGCCAGATTGGCATAATGAGTTTTTTGAAAATTATTTTAATCTAAGCACTTTAGGGAGGATCCTCAAGAGCATCCATAATGAATGTAGCCTGCAGCTGTGAACACAGGTTTCTTTAGGAGAGCAGGCCTGTGCAGGCCCAGAACCTAGGTGGGACAGTTCAAGCTACCCTTTTTCCATGGCCAATCTGGGATCATATTGAGAATGTATTTTTTCCAGGTGACTGATTTCCAATTTATGGAATTGATCTAACTTACTGAGAGTGGAGGTGAATCAGAGAGTTAAAGTACAGAAGGAATAATCCAGAATGTCCACAAAAGCTTGCTGTCACCCCAGGGCTTTAAAAGCTCAGCAGCTAGAGAAGCAATGTAGTATTTGGTTATTCTCATGCTTAGGTCTAGTCATTCATTATAAGCTGAACATGACACAAAAAGTGTCATCTGTGTCACAATAGAAACTAGTTGTAACTAGATTCACCACACACTATCACATCGCCACCGTATTTGAGGTTCTCAGTTACTATCTAAGACCCTGGAAGAGGCCTGGGTCTTGCTACACAAACTCATAATTTATGTCTTCATGACACTGTGTGCTTTGTTCTGTTGATGCTACCATTGGCATACAATACCTTGGATACTTTGTGCTGACATCTTTGACATGAGACAATACTTCATGTCATCCTAACCTGAATAAACTGTCCTTAGAGTACAGTGTGGTAGGAGGAGCCTTCTTTTCCTGTGAGATAGCAAAACATTTCCAGTCTTCAGTCAAGTCTGTCAGCCATTGTCCAGTACCTGTCTTGAGATGTCCACCTTTGCAGCTGAGAGTCTTCATCCAGGCTGCTCTGTAATTTTGTAGAAGATTAATAGGTTCCAGCCCTAGGATTTAATTCAATGTGACTGCACTTGCCGAACATGCTCAAAGCCCTGTGATCCACCCTAGCCCTCTGTGCTTTAGAGAAAGAAAATAAAGAACCACATTGCACGTGAAGTTTCTCCTCCAACAAAAGGAGAGCCTGCACAGGGCCTTTAAGTAACTCTAAGCCCCAGCTTCCCCACAGCTCCCTCCATCAATTCCATTATTGGTGTGTTTTCATTACTACTCACTTTCTTCTTTGTGTGGAAAGAATGTGCACCATGTCAGTAAAGTGTGTGTGTGTGTGTGTGTGTGTGTGTGTCTGTGTGTGTGTCTGTGTGTGTGTGTGTGTGTAGTCCCTAACGAAAACTGTCAAGGTACATGCAGACTCATGCTAGTGCTGTCCCATGGCACCTTGCAGGGAACACTGAAATGGTGGCCTGCTTTAATACAGCCTAAAACGTGCTATGCATTGTTTTCAGTAAGGGTTTCACGTCATCACCACTACAGAGAGCAGGAAAAGCTTCAGTAGTTATACGTTGCTCTTACCAAGATGAGGCCAAACCTGATCCCATAGACTGTCAGGTAGGATTTTATGGCAGGAAATTAATTTAGGGCTCAAATCAAATCAGGCAATTACAAACAAAGTGAAAAACACAAAGAGTCAAGGCAACCAAGACCTGTGGTTTGGGTTTTTTTGTTTTTTTGTTTGTTTGTTTGTTTGTTTTGTTGTTTGTTTCTTTTTTTGTATTTTTGTTGAAAAGATCCACCACATAGGCAACTCCTCCACAAACAAACTGCACACCATAGACAATACTTAAGTTGACATAATTAGAAATGGAAAGAGGGATCTAACAATAGAAAATGAACAAATTCAACAAACATTAGGTCTTATCTCAGAGGCCTTTACTCAAGAAAACTGAAAATCTATTTGATATTGGTATTTTCTAGACAGATAACAACTACGAACATAAACACAGATCTGGGAAGGTACATGGATAATTCTCAGAAGAAAATAGATACAGTCAGTATAGTTTGCCCCTCCAAAAATTAAAAAGTGAAATTTCAGGCCATATGGCTTTAATGCAGAATCCTATCAGACTTTTAATGAAGACCTAATAACAATAGTGCTTCAATTATTCCACTATATTGAAAGAGAAGGAACGATGTGAAACTCCTTCTCTGAGGCCATAATCAACCTGGTGTCTAAACCACACAAGGAACTCCCTACAGAGAGTATAAGCAAGCCAGGGTGCCAGGGGGGGGGTGCTCATGGTGGGAGGGACTAGCAGAGGTGCTGTGGCCTTGGTGTGCACAGGCTTAGGGCTGGGGCAGGGTGCGTGGTGAGTGTCTGTGGCCACTTGAGCTGGGTCCCAGTGGATGCCCAGGGAGGTCACAGGCCAGTTGTGCATCTTCTACCTGTCTGCAGGTCTTCTGGCACAGCCAAGCACAGCCTTCAACCTGGATGTCCACAAGGACAATGACATCAGGAAATCGGGGAATCCCCTGAGCCTCTCTGGCTTCTTTGGCCCTGCACTTGCAGTTGCAGCCAGAGGAAAGCAGCTGTGAGTTCCCCAACTCTTCCCAACCTCTCAGGTCTCCATGCTTTCCCACTCCAGAGAGGAGGAGGGCAGGGCGAGCTCTGCTGCTGCTTGTTCCATGCACCCAAAGCCTATCTTGTGGCTGGAGGTCACTGCTTGCCCCTGACCCTGCCCCTGACCATGAACTTGCCCCTCCCCCTACTCCTGACCCTGCCTCTGCCCTAGGCACCTAGGGGAAGTGAGGAGAGCCTAAGGGACAGACTCCAGGCCAGGACCCCCAGAGACTTGTGTCGCCCATTTCCTAGAAGTGTTATCCTCAATTCTCCACACTGGGTTTCCTTTGCAGGAAAATGGCAGGTGGAGGGCTTTGCTGAGCCTGGGATAGTGGTGGGACTTATGATTGAGGGAAGTCTTTCAGGAAGATGGAGGCCTTTCTCAAACTCTCTGAAATCAGGTACCTTCCCTGATTTGAGCGCCCTGGGGAAGTTGGGAAGCCACTTTCCCTGTCCTGTGTGACTTTCCCTGCATAGTGAGCTCTCCTGCAGGAGATGATTTCACATGCTTCTTTAAAAGCATCTGTTCCTCAGATCTAGCTCAGCTGTGAAAACAGACTTCTTCAAGTCAGGGTGAGAGCTGCCCCTCCCAGCTCAGAGCTACAACTCCATAGGATCCTCCAGTCACAATGCTGGGTGGGTCCCATGGACGAGTTAGAGCAAAGTGCCCCTTCTGAGAGTTGACTTCTGAGAAGAACAGTCCTGAGAGAACAAAGTGCATCCCAGGGGAGAAAAGAGGCCTGAATGATTTTAAATTGGAGAAAAACCCCATATCCACCATCTAACAACGTTAGGGTTTGTGCATGTGTGGACTTCAGAACCTTAAGGTCAGATTTTCTGATAACAGCTGCTAGGTGAAGCTGAAGTCTGCAGTGGGTGGGATTGTCCCAGGCAGGGAGGGAATCTGACTCTGCAGGCCTGGCCAGCTTCTTCATTCTCCTGAAACTAAATGTTGGTCAGCTGTAAATCTGAAGTGAGAGTTGGTTTTTGTCAACAAAAAGGATGACATTTCAAGTCTCACACACTATGTGAGACACATATTTACCCACGGGGGATTTGAACTCACTTCTATAGAAGTGACTGGGAGCCAACAGAGGGAAACATTCTCACCTTTAGCATTCTGTCTGTATCAGAGACGACAGGGACTGAATTCCTGGACAGACATGGCCAAGCAGACACACCGTGTAATGGGGGAAAACTGAGGTAAGAAATGTCCTGGGGACAGTGATTTCAGATTGTGCCTTTAGCCAGGAATATCTGTTGCCATTAAGGCAAGTGGCCTTGGGCCTCCTAACTTGTCACTACGTCAGGGTGTCTCTGCTCTCACACCTGCATCAGGATCTTCTTAGATGAAGGCCTCTCTTTAAAAAAAAAAAATAAAAGTGTATATAATGCAATGTTTCTCAAACTCTGGGCCATGACCACTCACAAAGATTGTATATCAGATACCTTGCATATTATGACTTATAAGAGTAGCAATATTACTTATGAAGTAGTAATGAAATAATTTCATGGTGGGAGTCATCACAGCATGAAGCGCTGTATTACAGGTGTGCAGCACTAGGAGTGTTGAGAACCAATGCCATAGAAGCTGACACATGGGAGCAGACCAGAAAATATTCCTCCATTCATATAACAATTAAAACCCTAAATGCACAGATCAAAGAAAGAATATTAAAAGGGGTAAGGTATAAATATGCAGTAACAAATGAATTCATACCTATCTGAATTACACCAGACTTCTCAACAGAGACTCCAAAAGCCAGGAAATCCTGAACAGATGTAATGCAGACCCAGGATCCTATACCCAGCATAATTCTCAATCATCATGAATGGAGAAACCAAGATATTTCATGAGAAATCCAAATTTAAACAATATTTTTCTCTAAGACACCATAACAGATGATAATAGGAGGAAACTCAAAGACAATGAGCTAAACTATACCCCCAAAAAGCAAGAAATTAATCACCTCGAAATAATTTCAAAAAGAAAAAAAGACAAGCACACAAACATAATTTCACCCACAATCAGAAAAAGAAGGGAAAGCAGCAATCATTGGTCTTTAATATCTAACCAGACCCTCTGTCACCAATCCCCCAGCTCCTAGGGACCACTTTTGCCAGCCAAAGTGTATACAAGGATGGGTCTATGGTTCTAGGTCACTGTGTAGAAGAGGATTGATTGACTTCCCTGGCATTAATGCAGTGGTAGGCCCTTGGCTCTTGTGAAACCTGTTGCCCACCAAATAGGGATCCTAGAGGTGTGAGGTGGGAATGGGTATGTGTGGCCAGGGAGCACTGTCACATAGGCAAAGCTGAGCAGAAATGGGAAGTGAGGCTTGATGAGGGGATACTGGAAAGAGGGCCACAGTTAAAATATAAGTAAATAAAATAACAAATTAATAAAATAGCCAAAAATAAAATAAATAGTAAAAAGGTAAAACAAAAATTAAACCAAAACAAAACAAAAGAATCCCCTGTAGTGTATTGGCCTAATTCTGCTTGTATTTTAATTCTAATTTGGAGAACTCAAGACTGGCTAACCCCCCAAAACTGACCCTGCTCCCAGTTAACTGTGATTATAAAGAAGCCAACAGCCAACAGCTGCACAGCAGAGAGATGGGGGAGGGGAGCTTTGAGGGCTTTGCTAGAGAGGATCATGAGGAGGGAAGAAGGAAGAAGAAGCTGCCAGAGAATAAAGGAAGAACTTGTGTGATGGAGAGGGGAGAGGAAGAGGACAGCAGCCATGGTTAAGGGAGAGGAGAGCCTGGTCCTGAGGGCTGTCCAAGGGGAACAAAGAGCAGCCAAGATGCTACACAGTCAGTAAGAGTTGAGAGCTATTGTTTGGAAAGTAGATCTGATACCATGGAGGGCAGCAGCTGCCCAGCTACTGTACTGACTAATGCATACTAAAAATAAATTTAACAAAATATAACCAGTAAGACAGCTCTCTAGAGGATCCTAAAAGGAATACTTTAGTTTAAGGGAAGGATAAAATACCAGAGAACACAGGAGATAAATTAACAAAAGTAGGACAGTTAATCAAAGAAGGTGGTGAAAACCAGAAAAATTAACAAAATGACAAAATTTAATACACAGGTTTAGATAACAATTACATATCACTAAACTCTGTATCTAGGATGGTGGGGCATGAATTCTGACATGGACTGAACTCAGAAAGGTGGGGTTGGGAGAAACATGTCTGGTTAAATAGTCCACCAGGTTCACATTGTGTCAATGTGATTTAATCTAAGGACAAAGAAGTGGAGCATCTCTCATGGCTTTCTTCTAACCCCTTGTAAGGATCACTTGGGTGTGGCCTCAGTACTTCATAATTCTTGCTAGGTCGGCGAAACTCAAGGAAGCTTGAGATTGTCATAGCACAGTATTAGGCTAGATATACTGAGTAGATGATACTAAGTTGTTCAGATGGTGATACCCATTTGCATGTGTTCTTAATGTGGACCTAAGGAAAGAGAGATCAAGGTCATTAGAATTGAAAATCATTCCCAGTCCTTTTCTACCATGCCAGACTGAAAGGCTGGTAGGGAGAAAGTGGTAAATAATAAAGAATTAATAGATGATGCTTTGAATGAAGGGTTGGTTTTTGTGCTGGTTTTAGAGAGGGTCTCAAGTATCACATGTTGCCCTCTCCCTGGCTGGCCCGGTTCACTTTGAACTCAGATAAACCTGCTTCCACATCCCAATAGATAGTCTTACAAGAGGGGCCTCTGAGATCTCTGAGGACAGCATTAGCCTTTGACAGTTGAGGTGTGTAACCCACAACTATAGTTTTCGCCACGTTTTTCCATGTCCACCAGCTATTTCAGATTGTTGCTGTTCTATGCCTGACAATCAAGGACACAGAAAAATAACCTGATACAGAGCAAGGACATGGTGATCACATCCTTTCCTGTTTTCTATGTTCTAGATGAGTTTCGTTAAAATTCCAATATTGCAGAAAGCTTTATATAGGACCCAACATATTAAGGGTCACTATGCACTGTTCTATCTAAAATGGCCTAATCAGAACTGACTACCAGCAACACTTCCTGCGAACTTCCTATGAGAAGCTTAAGTTTTTTGTGTTTTTCTCTTTTTCTTTTCTTTCTTTCTTTCTTTCTTTCTTTCTTTCTTTCTTTAGCTTCATAAGTTTAGAGGAATGTATTTTGGGCAACCGTTCTGCCCCTAATATCTTAGCTATGGATGTGATCAATCAGTGTTAGTGTATGCATTCAATAAAATGTCCATTTTTGACTAAGGTAGATGCTTCTGTGTTTTGTGGGGTGACCCACTGTCAATGTCTAGTGAATTGGGGGCCCTGGGTATGGTCGCATATCACCAGGACACAGGGGGCACAGAGCAAAGGCAGAAGAAACTGCACGCAGTTGTAAGATTTATTAGTCCTTATAATGCTAGGAATATGCAGTAATACAATTTTCATTTTGTCAAGATACCATAAGATCATTATTCCCAGGATACCAGGAACAATTGAGGGAAGACTAAACAAAGAAATACGAATAAACAAAAGCTTCTTCTCAAAATATTCATATAACAAATCACCTCTCTTATTATAATCAAAATATACTCATCATTACCAAGAGAGCGTTAGAACCGCTTCCACAGAAACGGGACACAGCAGAACATAGTTTAAGGCCAAGTGACAGAAACATTTTATTCTCCAGGGTGGCATTCCAGCTCTACTTGAATCTGTCACCAGGCCTTTCTTGACCCTGCCTGGGAGCTGCATCTCTATGTCTTAACAATTCCTTCTTTTTTCTTTTGTTTTAAAAGAAACACTATCCATGACATAGCTACATGTCCTTGTAGGGGTTTAGTCATGTAAAAATAAAGCAACATAATATACAATGTACATAAGATTATACCAAAACTAGCTCCTCCCAAGCTATGGAAAATCCTTTGAAGCCAAGCCTTGGGATCTAATCCTGTCAATTGATCAGCCAATAATTTAGCTATTTCCATAGGGGTAGTATCTTCTAGCTGTTTACCAAAAGACAGCATCGTATCGTATTTCATTGAGCATCATATTTCAAGGCATTAATTACTTTTGTAGCACTTTCATCACCTTCTAAATAGGCTTGAATTAACTTCCAATCATGTTCTGTATCATTATCCATATATTTATTAACACAAAAGTAGTAGGATTTCAATCATATCTTAAATCCTCATATTTTTCCAAAGATAACATCTTTCGACCCAACCATTCTACTGTTTGTTTTGAAATACCTACTTGATGTTGAAGTCTAATATCAATTTTAGTTTGCACTATCCATAACTCATGCGAATCTTTATGCCAGTCTTCAACAAAATGCTTTGTCTCAATAGGTGTTTTTAATGCTATGCTGGAAACCGCTGTAAAAGTAGAAACAGAAATAAGGCTAACTATAGTCGCAACAATGACTCCAAGAATTCTTTTACTTCTCTTCAGCAGAGTATTAAAAAAAAACAATAATGACATGATTAAGGGGCTCTTGAGACCAATGACATCCCAAATTAACAGGCATCAAGAGAAATATTTTTGCTGCATATAATAATAGAATCTTGATTCATACTAAACTGAACAGATGAATTAATACATGAATACAAATGACAGCTAATATAAGCAAATCCATTATTAAAATTAAATATACATATTAAAAATAAATATGGCATAGTGTTAAGCTTTTCTTTCTTAAACATCGTAAAATTATACTGAGAGGCAGATTGAGCAGTCCCAGAAAAGCTTCCATTAGCAAGCACACCTTCTTTTAATGCAGTGACAGTCTTCCACAAATGAGCTTGAAACTCAGTAGGATCTTCCACAGAGGCCAGTCGGTTATCAGCAATGCCTCCATCCCCACATTCCATCAGCAAACATCCATTAAGGCTTTCATTCTCCTCTCAGTTCATCCTGGTAACATTTGACAAATCACAAGTGGTAACATTCCATTCTGAACATGTATTAATGATTGGCCATAAGGACCCCAATTTATTCATTTATCTTCAATAATTTTTCCAAACATGCCAGGGCAATATTTCCAATTGCATGGGAGATATTTTAAGCCTGTATAAGTAAACCGAGCACAAATAGAATATACTGGCTGGCTAACAAATGTAATGTTATTCCAATTTTGGTTATAGACAAAGCTGTCAATCCTGGAGCTTGTAACAATTATTCCTGGTAATAGCCAATTTTAATAACCCATTTGTAGGCCTGGTCTCTTTCCTAAACACAAAGGCATCTTTAAACCAGCATAAGGAAAATTATACAGAGCTCCATCATATCTATTCAAAAAGTCAAATTATTCCGAAGAGATGATAAAATGCTTGGGGTGGTGTATAAAACCACATCTGTTTCCCCCCAATTAGCAGGTTCAAATAAAGGTGGACAAGGAATATAAGCCTGATAACTCGCATTGGCTGCAGCAGAAGAAACCGTGAGTAAAACACACACTGCTAACAATACGTGCTCAGCAGTAAAGGACTTTCCTGTAGGAGACAACATTTTTTCCTTTCAGTGCTTAATCGCTTCACGTGACCCCACACAGGTAATGGGGTTGTCACTGCACGGATCCTTATCCATTGTCATTTCTTGACACTAAGAGAAGCCAGGGCCTCAGTAATGGAGGACACCTCCTTCGTCTCGGGAGAATATCCATTAGGAGAAAATGTAGCTGGTTTAACTGGATTCCTTTGAGGGTAGGGTGCGGTTCTTATCATTCTGGGCTTGGATCCATCTCCCGGGTAACCAGAATTGTCTCCCATCCTGTAATGAGACAAAACCCTCTCCCCTGTATACAATGATGTCCCTTCCTGCCATTCAGCATCTCCGACAATTTTATCCATACTGTCTGTTCGATGCCTTCTGGGGGAAGTTCAACAAAGTGTCTATCGGCTCTTGATATAACTTCACTTTGTGGTAAATTAAGAAAATTAATAACATATAATGCTTGTGCCAATATAGCTCTGGGACTGGTCTGCAAACTCCATTCAGGCTGCATAAGGTCATCTCTTTTCCTCCTTTTTGATTTTATAATTTGTCATTTCAGGGTATGGTGAACCCTTTCAACAAAAGCTTGTCCTGGTGAATTGTGTTCTATATGAGTAATATGTACAATATGATATCGTTGATAAAATTGTTTAAATTGATAAGAAATATATGGTGGTCCATTATCAGTTTTAATTTTAGAGGACAGTCCCATAACAGCAGAAGTTTCCAATAGATGCTGTATAACATGAGCAGTGCGTACTCCTGGCAATGGTGTAGCCAATACAAATATTGAAAAATTATCTATGCTTACATGTATATATGAAAGGCAACCAAACTCAGAAATATGGGTTCCATCCATCTGCCACGATGTATTAGGTTGCATTCTTCTGGGATTAATTTCAGATGGAATACATTTTATAAGTGAAGGCTTACAAATACGAAAATTAGCAATAATTTGTTTGGCTTCAGAAGATGGAATCTTACATTTAATATGGAAATATCCAATATTGGCATAATTATTTCTGTTTTCTTCTGGGGTAGCAAATTCCACTAATTGATCTACCATATGATTGCCAAGTGTTAAAGATCCTGGCAATTTTGAATGTAATCTAATATGTGCAATGAATATTCTAGAGTTTCATAATAACAATAGTCCTTTAATATGTGAGAATAACATTTAATATAGGCTTAGATGTAGAAACAACAGCAGTCGCAATATTCTGTACTACTCCTACAACATAAGCTGACTCGGCTATAATATTTTTACATCATGAGTAAAATCCTGGAATACATTAATTACCGCTAATAATTCATTTTGTTGTACTGACCCAAAAGAAGATTCTTGTACCCAAAATATATCTTTGTTCCAATAAGCCATCTTGGTGTTAGAGCCATCTAAACACAGCAACAGCAGATGGTAATGGATCAACAGAAATTAGTGCATTTATCAAGTTCATGAAGTTTATAGTTGGGGAACTTGTTAAGATTAAGAAACCTCATAACATACAGAACATAACAGGGTATGTGACCAGCACCTCACAGTTCAATGTCAGGTTTTTTTGTTTTTTGTTTGTTTGTTGGCATCCATGATGTGGAGGCATATTACAGAACAATAGGAAAGAGCTGGTTGCTGTGTAACAAATTCGCTGCTGTTAAGGTAGCTATGGGGGCAAGACCTCAGCAGTAGCCCTTAAGATGGGAAGGAGATGATGTGTTTGATAACTGAAAGGAGCTGCCTCAGCTGTGTTTCTCTGCCTGCTCAGTGCCCATTCAACATCACTCTGTCCCTGAAGAGGAACTCAAGGTCTGCCCCCTGCTGCCTGTGAGCCAGGAAGAGGCACAGAAAGGCAAGGCCACAGCACTGGTTTCCAATCCCTCAGTAATGCTGGATTTCCAATAATGTACTTGTATACACAAATACAGTGTGGTAAGTTGCAATAGATACTAATCATTTCTCACATAGGGCAGCAGTTGATTGACTACAACTAATTCTATTAAAAAAAAGAAACCTGGCTCTTGTAGAAATATACAAAGAAATATCTAGGATGGTGGGGGATGAATTCTGCCCTGGACTGAACTCGTGGAAGTGGGGTTGGGAGAAAGATGCTGGTTAAATAGCCCACCAGGTTCACATTGTGTCAACTTGATTTAATCTAAGGACAAAGAAGTGGAGTATCTCTGATGGCTTTCTTCTAGTCCCTTTAAAGCATCACTGGGGTTTGAACTCAGAACTTCACACTTCTTGATGGGGCAACTACACTCAAGGAAGCTTAAGACTGTCATAGGCACAGTATTATGCTACATATACAGAGTAGATAATACTAAGATGTTCAGATAGTGATATCCATTTGTATGCACTCTTAATGTGTATGCAAGAAAATGGAGATCAAGTTCCTTAGAATAGAAAGATCAGTTCCACTTTTTTCCTAACATTCCAAACTGAACGACTGGTAGGGAGAGAATGGCAGATAATCGAGAATTCGTAGATGACGCTTTGAATGAAGTGTGGGTTTCTATGCTGGTTTTAGACAGGGTCTCAAGTATCACAAGTTACCTCTACCTGGCTGGCCAGGTTCTCTTTGAGCTCAGATAAACCTCCTTCCACTTTGCGATACATAGGCTTACAAGAGTGGCCTCCAAGGACTGTGAGGACAGCATTAGTCTTTGACAGTTGAGGTGTGTAACCCACAATTATAGTTTTAGCCACGATTTCCCATGTCTACCAGCTATTTCAGATTGTTGCTGTTCTATGCCTGACAATCAAGGATGCAGAAAAATGACCTGATTCAGAGCAAGGACATGGTGACCACATCCTTGCCTCTTCTGTATGTTCTGGATGAGGTTTGTTAAAATTCCAATATTGCAAAAAGCTTTCTAAAGGCCCATCACATTAAGGGTCACTATGCACTGTTCTATCTAAAATGGCCCAATCAGAACTGACTCCCATAAAACACTTCCTGCAATCTTCATATGAGAAGCTTGAGCTTTTTGTTTTGACTTTTTCTTTTCTCTTTCTTTCCTATTTTTGCTATATAAGTTGAGAGAAAGATAGTTAAGGCCATGAATTTGCCCACAAAATTTGAACTATGGATGTGATCAATCAGTGTTAATGTGTGCATTCTATAAAGTATTCATTATTTACTATGATAGGTGGTTTTGTGTTTGGTGGGTGGCCATTTCCCAGTGTACAGGTGCTGGGACCTTGCTCTATCCACTTAATGGATAAGCACCATTTAGCAGTTTATGTGCATCCCCTATATCTCTTGACTATTTTATTTTTCTGATAAAAGCACATGATGTATCTTACTCAGGCCTGTGATCAGTGCTCCTTTGGCGACATTGGTACAGAGAGGAGAACCCCACAAGCAGCATGAGGTTCCCTTCACTCGTGCTCCCAATATTGCACTTTCCTCTGCCAACTGGTCTCCACACTTTTCCTAGCACCATAAAGACTTCAACTCTTTCAACTAAGGAATTTTCTGGCAATTGTCGATTGCTAAGCACATGACTTCATGAGTGTTCCCCTAATACACGCCCATGTTGTAACCTACCATGCAGACTATTTCTTGATGTGATATAAAGCACATGTACATAATGAGACAGGAGAACTTTTGAGTGCATATTCAAGCTGGTGTGAAATCTCAGGAAGTTTTAATGGCTAACATTGGTGGATGAGGACAATTTGAGTTAGTGAGACATTTTGGGGCAAGATATGGAAGGAAATATTCATTTAGATGCATAGGAATTACTAAGGTTTTTTTATAATCAAGCCTAGAGGAAAATTTGGCTTTGGAAGCAGGAGATGCTCAGTGGCTCTGCCCCAGGAAAGTCTCCTGGAAAGGGCACCTCTGCTTATGCTCAGTACAGGGAGAACATTAGCAGGGAGGCAAAGTCTGCTCCCCATTACATCAGCTGTCCCTTCTAGGACATTCTATTGTCTCCTAGTGAGTTCTAGCATCCTCTGTGATGTCACCAGTGTTGTAGTGACAACCAGTGCCCTAGTTTCTCTCAGTCTGAGTCTGGCGGTTACAAGCTAAGACATGTTTTCCCGTCTTCGCAAGCTTTTTGGGAGGGGGAACGTCGATTCTGAAGAGACTAGAGTGAAGGAGTCTGGCCTTTCGTCTCAAAGTAATGATGGAGAAAGACAGCACTTCTGGGGAATGTGGAGTAAGTTCTGGGCAGTGTATTTTGAGCTTCCTGTCAAGGGGGCTGCAGGCTTAAGCTGACCTTTCTAGCAATGGGCCACAACAACTGGAGCATCTGAAAAGGAATTGAATTTCCATGAATATCACAATTCCTTAAAGTCAAGGATTTCAGAACTTTAGTTTCCCCATCCCCACTGGGAGGATATGGTAAGGCCAATGCTATTATACTGTGAACTTCTGGTCTTTACTTTTCAGTTCATTTGCTCTGTTACATTGATATAATAACACCATCAGTGTTCATGGAGGGTCCACCTTTTCTGAGTTTAGACAGGGCAGCAATGTATTTCACTATCATTGCTTCTTTAAATACAGTGGGTATCTGGCAGTAGTAACAGGGAGAGATTGTGCTCCAGGCAATAACCTTATGTTCTTAGACCTTCTCTAATTTCTTCTAACTGGCAGGGTCATCGTTTGCTTTATATATTAGAGGTTGTATGTTACAAAAATTTTTCTACAGTACCAAAACTATTTGGAACGTGTAGACCAAGATTCAGCCTGTAACCTATTCGCACTTCTGGGGCATTTGGTATTTCACATAGGGACACTGATAAGTCTGTTGAACATATCCTCCCTGGAAATGCGTTTTAAATCCAAAGTTGTTGGCTTAGAGTATCAGGGTAGGACATCTGAGTGTCTCCAATCACTCAAGTTTTGTGGATGGTGAATTTATCATCTGAGTTCTGAAGCCACAGGGGTGAGGGTCCTGAAACCAAGCTGTACCCTGTTCAGCTGATAATAATCCTGGAGAAGCCATCTCCATGGTACATGTAAGCACGTGATGTCCGGAATAGGGAACACCTGGCTGCTTACATCTCTTGGTCTCTATAGAGTAGTGGGAGAACTGAGATCCCCTGAGGAGGTCTCTTAAGCATAGAACAAGCGCCTAGCAGTGACACTGGGTTCCTGACTTGTTCTCCTGTTTAGGCCTCACTGAGGTCTATGAACACTCTATGCATTCTCCCCATGCAGGTTCACTTGTGTTCTTCTACCTACAGACTCTGGGAGAGAAACATCATCCCCTGGCACTGACCTAAGCAAGAATCAGGCCATGAAGGAAAAGGAGAGGCTGATTAAAGAGCTGCAGCTCATTACCGAGGAGAGAAATGACCTGAGAGATCGCCTGAGGTTTCTGACAGAGAGATCCATGAAGAACAGGTATGAATCGCTCCAAATGCTCTTGTTTCATTACTGGGTCTGCAAGGTCACGTTTTTCTTATCCTGTTAAGGTTTTGGGTTCTAGAAAGCTGTACCTCCCTAACCACCCTGTGCTAAACCTCACCTCCCATATAGTGGAGATTCAGAACCTGACCCTGAGGAGTGAGATTGAAAATGGACTCATCTGCTTCCATTTATTTAAAAGCAGAACTTGTGGTCTGAATGAAGAATTCAGGGATAAAGTCAGGGAGAGTGAGTTCCCAGTGTGCATTTGCAAAGCCCTTGACAGCTGGTGGCTTTGCAAGATTGTAATTGCAGTGAGTTTCTGGTGAGTCTCTGTACTTGCTAGGCAGGGGACTGAGTGCTGGAAGATCCAGGCAGCAGCCTGGGGTAATGTAGGACCCACCCTGAGTTCATATATTCCTAAATGCCGATGTTCATTGTATTCTATCCTTTGGGGACAGGCCACACTTCAGGCCAAATCCATATTATGAAGACCTGGAGAGAATGGAGGAGGCGGTCATGTCAATTCTGCACAACTTAGAGATGGAGAACACTGAGATCCATGAGAACAACCATAAGCTGAAGAAGGAGATTACCTTCTCTAGGTAAGTCCTGGTCAGAAAGGCTATCACTTGTGGAATGGCCATTTCTGACTTTCTTTGTTCTGGATTGGACGGTCTTCAGCTCTGGTTCTATCTCTTGTGCTGTTTACATATCAGTGTGCCAGGGTCATTAGGACTCAGTTTTCAGTTCCATAAAAGACTGTTCCTCATCCCAGGATTGTCTAGGCATCTTCAGAAGGCTCTAGAGAGAACAGTACTGATTGAAGTCAGCAGAAGGTTATTAGGCTGACCTGTACCTATGGTGTCACACCAGGTTTTACAAAATTCAGTGCGTGGACCACATGGTTAGCATGACCTTCTCTTGATTCTACTGACCTCCTTTGAGGGTTTTGGCCCAGTACTAATTGATGTTGCCCCCATGCATTGGGCTTTCATGGATAGTTGTAGATCCATGTTCTTTCTCAGAGGTGTGGACTCTAATTGGTGTCAGGCCAAGCAAACAATTTATTCTTCCCCGAATTAACTTTTTATGGTTTGTGCAGCAGCCTTATATGTATCAAGATGCACTTTATTAATTCTTCATGGGTATCTGGGACCTGATAGAGTTAGTCGGACTTGGGAGTAGGAATGGGAGAATGGGCCAGCATGATCTTACTATGCAGACTGTATTTCCAGAAACCTGCTCAGCCAGCTCCTGATGGAGAACACATGTAGGAAGAAGTTGGTCCCACTGAAGCAGGAGAACAAGGAGGTACATCTTGATTGTGCACTGAACCAGAAATATTTGGTTGACTTCAACAAGAAAGATAAAGACCATCAACGGCCAGAACCAGCATTATCAGTTAGGGACGAGCAGATGTGTTAGCTTAACAATATCTGATAAAATTTGCCAATTTGATACATCTTTGCTTCTCTTACCACCTTTCTAATTTACACTCACAACCAGCCAACCACCTCATGTAATGGAATTGTTCATTGCTCTGCCTATGCACAAGTATTCTAGGAAGTTAACCACTTTTCAGAAACTGAATTATTGTGCAAGCATATTTTGCTGCTCTTTTTGAAGCTGCAGTCTAGAAATGGTGACAGATGAATAACATATCCCATTATTGCATATCCATGTGATACATTGGATCCCATGTAGAGTTTTGAACAATTTCTTGGTTCTTTGACAAATGACACTCTGTGGTCATGTGACCTCTTGTGTAGGAAGCACCTTTGGGATAAGAACCAAGTGCAAATGTCAAATTAGTACTTGTCATTGGCTTTAACCTTGGTGACATATGGACATCTCCTTTCTTCCTGCAACCCGATGAGGTCTTTTCCCATTGCCCTGTTCTTGGTTTGCACTGGTATAAGTCTGGGTCCCATATTGTCAGCCCACATTACTGTGAGGCTCCCTGGAGATTTTGCCCTTCCCAAAGAGTTAGCAACAATGATATCAGTTAAAAGGTCCATGTCGACTGTCCAATAGAACTGAGGTGGTAGAAGGCAGCATTCTGACAGGTGGCTTGCATTTCCCCACCAAATCAGTGTCTGAAAAACTGCCTTCCTCCAGGTCTCAGAAAGTGCAAGAGAGCTGGAATTGGACACACAGCAGTAAGAGAGCTTCCTGAAGAATAAGTTGCTTTCTCAGGAGTCCCTGATGACCAACATCCTGAATGGTAACAACATTTTTTGGATGAGTATTCATCCTCTGAGTTAATTTGTCATTTCTTAGAAACGCTAAATTTATATACCATACTAAGCCATCCTGACTGATTGAGGTCTTACTCACTTTCTTCTTCAGAAAACAGCACTTGAGAGACAACTTGGGGGACCGCCTTTCATTATGTGTGCTAGAGGAGAAACAGCAATACGTCTGTGCTTCTAAATGTTCGTTAAGAATATGCTTTTACAAATATTTTTGTTATGATTTTAATTGAAGTTTTCTTTTTGTTGTTTCATATTTATATGTTCTTCTTACTATTTTTACTTTCAAATATTTTTAAATATTTTTATTCATTTTAATCCTGTTTTTTGTAAAAATGTATTTGTTATGAATAAAAATTGAATTCTATCTCTTGACTCTTAAGACCATCATTCTTATTCAAGGGTTCTGTCCCTTCCTGTGGACTTAGAACTGACAGCTACAGATGGATCTCTGCATGTTCCATGGATCCTGGGCTAATAAGTGAAATCAGAGTCACCAAGGAGTACCCAGTGTGATAGTGTCTTTTGTGTGGATAATGTGGCTGTGTCTCGGACACACACTTTGTGATGTAATCACTGACACACTTTACTCAATTGTTAGCGTCCATGTGGTTCTTCTGAGAGAGCAGCAGATGCTCTACCCTGTGAGTCGTCACCACAGCTCCTGCAGGTGGCTTTTGTTACTCCACAAGAGGTGCTGTGTTAGGTGGACAGGATCACCTCCAATTAAATAGAGAGATCTCAGGATATGTGTGTTCACAGGGAACTTACTGAGCCGTGCGTGCTCAACGTGTTAGGTTGTCAGGCATCCCTACAGGGCTCTGGTGTTCCCACTGCTCATTGTGGGTCAGGATCATCCTCCAGTATCACTTAGTTTTCATATTAGAGCAGATCTTTCACCATATATCAGTGATGACCATATGTATTATACACATCTGATAAAATACAGAATAGAAACTAGCTTCTTGTAGGCCAGATTGGCATTATCAGTTTTTTGATTGTTAGCAAGAAAATTATTTTAATCTAAGCAGTTTAGGAAGGAACCTCCAGAGCATCCATAGTGAATGTAGCTTGCAGCTGTGAACACAGGTTTCTTTTGGAGAGCAGGCCTGTGCAAGCCCAACCGAGGTGGGACAGTGCAAGCTATCCTTTTTCCATGGCCAATCTGGGATCGTATTGAGAATGTATTTTTTCCAGGTGACTGATTTCCAATTTGTGGAATTGGTCTAACTTGCTGAGAGTGGAGGTGACTCAGAGAGTTAAAGTACAGAAGGAATAATCCAGAATGTCCACAAAAGCTTGCTGTCACCCCAGGGCTTTTAAAAGCTCAGCAGCTAGAGAAGCAATGTAGTATTTGGTTATTCTCATGCTTAGGTCTAGTCATTCATTATAAGCTGAACATGACACAAAAAGTGTCATCTGTGTCACAATAGAAACTAGTTGTACTAGATTCACCCCACACTAGCACATCACTACCGTGTTTGAGGTTCTCAGTTACTATCTAAGAACCTGGAAGAGGCCTGGGTCTTGCTACACAAACTCATAATTTATGTCTTCATGACACTGTGTGCTTTGTTCTGTTAATGCTACCATTGGCATACAATACCTTGGATACTTTGTGCTGACATCTGTGACCTGAGACAATAGTTCATGTCATCCTAACCTGAATAAACTGTCCTTAGAGTACAGTGTGGTAGGAGGGGCCTTCTTTTCCTATGAGATAGCAAAACATTTCCAGGCTTCAGTCAAGTCTGACAGCCATTGTCCAGTACCTGTCTTGAGATGTCCACATTTTCAGCTAAGAGTCTTCATCCAGGCTGCTCTGTAATTCTGTAGAAGATTAATAGGGTTCCTGTCCTAGGATTTAATTCTGCATGACTGTACTTGCCGAACATGCTCAAAGCCCTGTGATCCACCCTAGCCCTCTGTGCTTTAGAGAAAGAAAATAAAGAGCCACTTTGCACTTGAAGTTTCTCCTCCAACAAAAGGAGAGCCTGCATAGGGCCTTTAAGTAACTCTAAGCCCCAGCTTCCCCACAGCTCCCTCCATCAATTCCATTATTGGTGTGTTTTCACTACTACTCACTTTCTTCCGTGTGCAAAGAATGTGCACCATGTCACATGTGTCACACACGTGTGTGTGTGTGTGTGTGTGTGTGTGTGTGTGTGTGTGTGTGTTTGGTCCCTAGTGAAAACTGTCGAGATACATGCAGACTCATGCTACTACTGTCCCATGGTACCTTGCAGGGAACCCTGAAATGGTGGCTACTTTAATACAGTCTAAACCGGGTGTGCATGGTTTCTGTAAGGTCACCACTACAGAGAGCAGGAAAAGCTTCAGTAGTCACATGGATGTGATCAATCAGTGTTAGTCATGCCCTTCCCGCATGGTAGACTGCAGGTTGTCTGTCCCCATCACTTTGCTCTCTTGTGCCCAAACAATGCCAAGGTCAGGGCCATTGAGCCGTGAGGCAGAGGCTCACCACCCTCAGTCCTGCCTACGACCCCTAAGACTGTCTCTTTCGGGTGTGTGCGTGCTGGACACTCATGGATCCTGAGATCTCCGCAGCTGAGGTGAAACAGTACCGGAGCCATTGAAATGTGGGCACACATTTGGTTTTGGAGCTGGGCCACTCTTTGACCTTTGGTGAGTGGAGAGACAACTGTTGGCTGAGCCTTTGTTGAACCGCATGGCCCCTGGCCACGTCAGCAGTCAGCAGTATCAAAGCTGAGCAACCAGTGTTTTATGTTCCATTTTGTCATCGCTGGTCAGTGTTCTGATGCCACAGCATATGGCTGGCCTCAATCTCCCCATGTGGCCACAATCCCTAATTGATATGGCCTCCACTTCCCAAGTGCCACTGGGATTTCTGTAGAACCCCTAAGGCAGCAGCAAGCAGGAGCTCCTGGCTATTCCCTCCCTGCTCTCTTGATCTGCAAGTCGTTCTGTGTACATATGTCTATTCCCTCATATACTCTTGATGCCATGATACCTTAATAAACACTTGATTCATGCCCTGATGGCCAGTTTTCAACTGCTACCTGACACCATCTATAATCGCCTGGGAAATGAGGGACTATGTGGATCAGACTGGCCTTTGAGCATGACTATGCGTCACTGTCTTCGTTGCTGTGGGAGATGCCAGACAGCCTCTTTTCTGATCCTAGAGTCCCTATACCCAGTCACTTGTCCCCTCTACAGCCAGACCCTACTTCTGCTCCTAGGCACTGTCTTGGACTTCCTTCCCTCAGGTGGCTTCTCTCCTTTGGTTGCTGCAGAAACCTGTTATGAGGAAAGGAACAGGGAGTTAAGAGTTCAAAGCCATCTTCCCATTGATGTTCTTTCTCAGAGGTCAGTGGGACACTTAAAGAGTTTTGTGTATACATTTTATTAAGCAAGGGACAATCATGCATCAGACACAGGAAACGAACAGCACATCTACCGGACCTCCTTCAACACCTGGGCATCTCTTCTGGCCTGTGCTTCTGTGTGCTGAAACCTGGGGACCAACTTCCTGTGGTGTTTCCCAGGATGACTATGCACATTACTACACTGGCGTAAATCCTCAAAACTCACAAACAGCAACGGGACCGCCACAGGAACGGTTCTCCATCAACAGATACCACAGACCAGCAAGCAGAAGCATGGGAGGGTGGTGCTGTGGTTCACACACTTCTCTTTCCTCACTAGGGCAGGTGACCCGCTGAAGAAAACAAGGAGGCAGGATGGAAGAGGAAAACTAAAACCCAGTCCTTGCATTAAACACCCAAGCACATTTAGACTAGAAGAGAGAAGTTTGCCAAGAATGAGGGCCACTTTGGACATCCATCATCAATAGCCCTGGCTGTCTAGGCCAGCATCAGATCCAGCAGTCTCCAGGCAGGTGTCAGCCAGGCCCTCAAGGGCACTAAGAGCATTAACCATGAAGAATAGAACAAGATCTCTGCCTCTTGCCTGCCTGACAGCCAAGCATGTGTATGCCCTGGCTATGCTCACGCTGGGACCCCTGCGAGATATTAAGATATAGAGACCTGATAGTTGATTAGGACCCTGTTCGAAAAGGAAGATACCGGATATTTCCCTCTGGCATCCATATGTGCATGCATGGTTGTACATGCTGGTAGAATCTCTCTCTCTCTCTCTCTCTCTCTCTCTCTCTCTCACACACACACACACACACACACACACACACACACATATTCAAAGTTTTGAAGCACAGCATAAGAATCTCTGGGACTCTAAGCCTGACCAGCCTCATCTGTGAGCCACAGCTTCTGTGTGAGAGCTCCTTTGTGTGAGAGGCATAGGGTGACTGAGGAAGGTTGCTGGTGTCCATCCCTGGCCTGCATGTGCATGCATACAGAGACATGGACACATGCACATGCTGAGTACCCCTCATCCAATCCTGAAATCTGAAAACACTGAATTTCAAATCCAGGCATTCTCCTAACCTACACCTTCCCTCAGGAATTGGAGATGAGGCCTTGCAAGAATCCTCAACCAGTGAGACTGGCCCAGACCTTCTGAGATCCATTCTGCCCCAGGAGAACACAGCAGGTGGTATCAGGACAACACAGAAACTCAAGACTCCAGCCTGATGCAGGGACTGCCTGCTGGGTTAGGAGAAGACTCAGCATCAGGTTCCTAAACAAAAACATCACCTCTGAACACACGGGGTCACTGTGGCTATGCCTTCAAGGCATCTTCAGCAGCAGCTTAAATGGACTAGGGATGATTATGGGAATCTGCCTGCAGGGTGATGTGGGAATCCTTTTGCTAAGGCTTGATCGATAGATGTTGCCACAGAAACCCTTGAACTCTTCTTGGAGTACAGTCCAGGCAGAGGCTGAACACAAAACATCCTGATTATGAACTGAGTTTAACAGATAATCCGGAACCTGAAGGCCACAGGCCCAAAGGTCTGCACTGCAGGGGTGACGCATCACTGCAGGGATGACCACACAGTGCAGGGGTTAGGTGTCACTGCAGGAATGACCACACACTGCAGGGGTGAGGAGTCACTGCAGGGATGACCACACACTGCAGGGGTGAGGAGTCACTGCAGGGATGACCACACAGTGCAGGGGTGAGGTGTCACTGCGGGGATGACCACACACTGCAGGGGTGAGGTGTCACTGCGGGGATGACCACACACTGCAGGGGTGAGGTGTCACTGCGGGGATGACCACACACTGCAGGGGTGAGGCATCACTCAGGGGATGACCACACACTTCAGGGGTGAGATGCCACTGCAGAGGTGACCACACACTGCAGGGGTGAGGTGTCACCGCAGGGATGACCACACAGTGCAGGGGTGAGGCATCACTGCGGGGATGACCACACACTGCAGGGTTGGGGCATCACTGCGGGGATGACCACACACTGCAGGGGTGAGGTGTCACTGCGGGGATGACCACACAGTGCAGGGTTGGGGCATCACTGCGGGGATGACCACACACTGCAGGGGTGAGGTGTCACTGCGGGGATGACCACACAGTGCAGGGGTGAGGTGTCACTGCGGGGATGACCACACAGTGCAGGGGTGGGGCATCACTGTGGGGATGACCACACACTGCAGGGGTGAGGTGTCACTGCGGGGATGACCACACAGTGCAGGGGTGAGGTGTCACTGCGGGGATGACCACACACTGCAGGGGTGAGACATCACTTCGGGGATGACCACACACTGCAGGGGCGAGGAGTCACTTCGGGGATGACCACACACTGCAGGGGTGAGGTGTCACTTCGGGGATGACCACACAGTGCAGGGGTGAGGTGTCACTGCGGGGATGACCACACAGTGCAGGGGTGAGGTGTCACTGCGGGGATGACCACACACTGCAGGGGTGAGGTGTCACTGTGGGGATGACCACACTGCAGGGGTGAGGTGTCCCTGCAGGGATGACCAGGAAGCTGACTGAGCTCCTCAGGGCTCTCCCTGTCCTGAATGTGCTTCCTTCTAGGTGAGCACTGCAGCTTTCAGGGTGCTGGAGGCCTGTGTGGGCAGCAGTAGAAACTGCTAGCCTTGTTATTCACAGCTGAAACTATCACACAGGACATTCCAGAAGTGACCACCACCAAAGTGGGGCCTTTCACAGCATTCTGGGTAGGATGGCAAAAGCCCCATGACAATTTCGCCTGCGAGCCATACCAAATGTCTGCTGTCAGTGCCTGTCTCTTAGGAGCCACCTGGATGATTCAGGGGATGGTCCTGAAGAAAAGGCTTGGCAAAATTGAGGTCTCCAAAGCAAGAGGAGCAGTGAGGAGGTGCAGGGGCCGTAGACCATGGAGACTGATATATGCTGATGCTAGATACCCAGACTCATCCCTGTGTCCAAGTCTGGATGTCACAGAGGCACCTGGCAAAGGTCCCAACAGTTTCCTTCAGGATTCAGCTGTCTCCCTACTTGCCCTCCACCTAACCCACTTCCTGTGGTTCTGGGAGTCAAGGACTTCATCACCTGTTTCGTTTTCTTGTCATATTTCAGGTACTGTGACTCGACCACTCTTCCTCCTGCAGGAGACACATCATTTGTCACAGAACAGGACTGATGCACCAGGAAGACCCATAGCATAACCAGGACGCTACAATGAAAACATGACTGGCCCTTCATGCTGAATGACAGGAAAAGCACCCGGCCTTCTCTTTGTTGCAGACTGGATTCCTCAGCCTTCCTGTTATGAACAGGGCACTAGTACCCTTCACAGGATACTTAGTGTTTATAAGACATTTATAGAATTCATCTTGTATATAGGCCATTGGGCTAGGAGCCAGCATCAAGGCATCAAGTAGGAGGAAATACAGAAACATTCTAGGAAGGGACAGCCAGGGGCCAGTGGGATGGCTCAGTGATTGAGGACCAGAGTTCAGTTTCCAGCACATGGATGTTCACAGTCATCTACAGAATCAGATCTAGGGGGTCCCATGACCTCCCCAGCTCCCAAGCAGCTACATGTGTGCGTCTTAGACACTTCTCACTCACCGTGAAACAACCTAAGCCACAAAACATCCCACACCTTCTTGGATGGGCCCATCCCTGGGGGAGTCTTGTGTGTTCTGGGCTTCAACTCTAGGAAGGCTTGGCCTTGTTTTATAGGATGTCTTATTCCTTATTTCAGCAGAGAGAAAAAAAATCCAGTCCTGGAACCCTAGAGGACACTGCCATGATGTCACTGCTGTGCTGGCATAGGCTTAGAGATATCTCCATGATCCATCCGAGTCACCTAGAGCTCAGGGAATGATGGAAAAGTACACGTGAGTCTACCCAGAGCTTGCAACCATAAGAAAGCTCGGAAAACACAGGACACTTGTGGTATTCTGATCCTGGGTCAATTCAAGCCTCTTGAGCCTGGAGCTAAGACAAACAGTTACACTGGCCTGAGTGCACAGGCCAGATCTCAGAGCCTGTTTGCCAACCACGGAACACTCTAGATCCCTCCTCTCAGCTGGACCTTGTTCCTCTACACATCTTCTGCCCAAGCTTCTCAAGAAATGAAGCTACCAGGTTAATAGGACAACAAACTGAAGGCAGCAAGAGCCTTCAGGTGCCCAGTGTCAGTGACGTCTTTCTTTCTTTCTCTCTTTCTTTCTCTCTTTCTTTCTTTCTCTCCCTCTTTCTCTCTCTCTCTCTTTCTTCCTTTCTTTCTCTCTTTCTTTCTCTCTCTCTCTCTCTCCCTCCCTCCCTCCCTCCTTCCCTCCCTCCCTCCCTTCCTTTCTTTCTTCCTTCCTTTCTTTCTTTCTCTTTCTCTGTTTTAATCTTGGAGACAGGGTTCCTTTGTGTAGCTGATCTGGAACTGGCTCTGTAGAGGAAGCTGGCCTAGAATTCACAGAGATCTGTCTGCCTCTGCCTCCAAAGTGTTAGGATCAAAGGTATGTGCCACCACCACTACTTATCCTTCTGTTTTAAAGGAAGAATGTAGCCCTACATGGCAGCGTGAGTTTAGTCCCAGGATGGACATTCTTTATCACCAGGTCTCAGGGTGGAACTGGATATGTGACCCCGTGCTATAGCACTGTCCAGAGTGGGCAATGCAGCTTCTGAAGAGGAATGCAGGCCTGGCCTCCAGACCTCCACCTTCAAGGCCTCTCTTGAGAGCCTGATGCCCTGGCAAAAGAGACTCCATCTCTCCAGAGGACCTGTGCAGTCAAATGACACCTCAGTGATGAAAAATATCAGTCCCCAAAGGCATGCCGCTAAGCAGAGATAGCCTCAGTCATGCACCTCTGCCCATCCCCAGTTCCTCATGTCAATAACTCAACATTTCATGAACTAGATGTCAATACTTGAGGCAGGAGGATCAGTAGTTTACTGGCCAGTCTGGGCTCTATGAGATGCTCTCCCTGAAATCAGAGCCAGCAGGAAATTCAGTTTGAAAGCTCTTTGTAGCCGAGCTCAACGACCTGGTTCAGAGCCTGGGACCCCGCACGGTAGGATAAAGTAACTCCCATGCTTTTTCCTCCACCTTCAACACTCATGATTTGGAATGCACACCCCTACAATGAGATCAATACACATGGAATAAAAAATTAAACAGAAACATTAATGAAGACAATGCAGACATTTTTTAAAAAGGATCCTGGGAACCCTCACTTTGCACTTTCCTTTCCTTTGTCTTGAGAACAGCACATGCACCAGTGACTGGAGACTTCCTGCAAGAGAGAGAGGAGAGATGCACTGTTCATTCAGCCGGGGAGCTGTGCAAAGACCAGAGCCACCCGCCTTTTTCAGACAGTGGGAGCTGGGCACAAGTGTGGGCTGCTCCTACTAGAGGCACCACAAGAAGAGGACCATCTTCCTCAAACCTTCCTGGAAGTCAGAGCACTGGCTATGGACTTCCCTCAATCCTCAGAGGACTCTCTTTCAGCGATGGCTCAGAGCCTCTTAGGACAGAGAGGGACCAGAGCTTCCCCCCAAAGCAAGATCCCTGTCTTATCTGACAGGTATGAGGGCTTAGGGATGGGACAGAGGATGTGACAAGGTTACATGTAGCACAGGGCTAGGTTAATAAGGAATCAAAGAGGAAAGAAACCTGGAAGATTCCTCATCTGTTCTTTTTTGCTCTGTTCGTAGGGATGAGGTGGCAGTGTGGGGTAGAGGACTAGGACACAGCACAGCCTTCTCTGCTCATGGTGAGCTTTCTAGGCTGCCTGGTCACTGTGACCAGCAACTTTTCAACTGTGCCACTCTACTACCAAGGCTGACACAACTGGTGCACCATGTAGCAATAGGACTTTACTGACTTAGCGACATTTGGAATCACACAATGATCATGTGTCACAGAAGAGTTTTTTTTTTTTTTTAAGAAAAGGATTTTTAAAAAACTATTTATTTTGTCCATATGAGTGAGTACGCTGTCCCTGTTTTCAGACACAACAGTAGAGGGTAGAAGATGAGATTAAAAATGATTATAAGACACAGTGTGGTTGCTGGGAATTGAACTCAGATCCTCTGGAAGAGCAGTCAGTGGTCTTAACCACTGAGCCATCCCTCCAGCCCCAGTATATTGTATTTTCAATGTTGTTTGTTTTTATTTCTTTTCTCACCTATGTCTGTATGGCGTTTCTGTGAGTACAGGTGCTCATGTGCTTGTGTAAAGGTCAGGGACAACCTGAGCACAGGTCCTCACCTTCTACCTCTCGTCCATGGCTGTGATTGCTAGGCTAGCCCTTCCCCCTAATCCTAGAGACTGTCCACTTTAGGCTCCTGTCTCCCTGTGGGAAGGGCTGGATGACAGACACTACTGCATCCAGGTTCATGTGGCTTCTAGGGACCTAAACTGTTGTTGGGCTTGTTCAGATGAAAATAAACACCATTTCACAGCCCTGGCTGGGCCAGGCAGCGCACGGGTCTTTGCTGCTCTTGCAGAAGACTTGAGTTCAGTCTCCAGCACCAGGGTCAGGTGGCTCACAACCACCTGAAACTCCAGGTCCAGGGACTTCCAAGCTCTTCTGGATAAAGCTACATGGCAAAAGCAGGGCTGGGAGCTGGAGGCTTCTGGTGTTGGCTTCTCCCTGCAGTAGGGGGCAAATCATGGGCATGTGAGGTAACATGGAACCCTGTAATTCTACAAAGTGCAGAAGCTCCTGATGTCCCTCATGGTGCCCTAGAGCCTGCTCACCACACATGGAGGCTTCAGTAACATGGCCTTGTCCTGACCTGTGTGCACTCTGCATCCTCACTCTCTACCCCCTGCTTTTCTGGGTTGGAAGTCTCAGGTGTAGGAGGCGCCAACCATAGGCCTCTTCACTTAGCATTTCAGCATTTTACCCACTTGACCTTCACCAGGCATCCTTTGCTCTACACAGTTACCTCAGCCTGTGACCCTCATCCTCCAGACTCTTGTGAAGCAAACACCCATGTGTGTGGAGCTCTCATAGTTAGCCAGGGCTAAAGGGGAAGGCAGCAAATCCTTCATGAACTCTAGAGCTCCTGAGGCCTAGGAAAATGTCTATACCGGTGCTAAACTCATGCTGACCTGTAAGACTACATTTTTCCTTTAAACAGAAGGATGTGTGGTGGTGGTGGTGGCACAGGCCTTTGATCCTAACACTTGGGAGGCAGAGGCAGACAGATTTCTGAATTCAGGGCAGCTTCTTCTACAGAGCTAATTCCAGGTCAGCTACACAAAAAACAACACTGTCTCCAAGAGTAAAACAAAAAGAGAAAGAAAGAAAGAAAGAAAGAAAGAAAGAAAGAAAGAAAGGAAGGAAGGAAGAAAGAAGTGAAAGGAAGGAAGGAAGGAAGGAAGGAAGGCAGGAAGGATTCATATTTTGTATACAATGAGATGCCTGCCTGTCTATACCTGAACCACCATGTTAACTATAACTCTTGTCACATCTGTATTAATTCAAATACTGAAGGCCAAATGGTTAAATCTTAATGACTATACAATTGGGGGGTGGTGCTGAAGAGATGGTTGGTTTAGTGGCTAAGAGCAGAAGACCAAGGTTCAGTTCCCAGTGTCCACATGGTGGCTCCTATTAACCTGTAATTGCAGTTCTAGGGAATCAGTCTGGACTTCACGGGCACCACACATACCACATGGTGCACAAGCATTTATTAGGTGAAACACTCAGGCACATAAAATAAGTAAATAAAATATATGTTTAACAGACACTGTGATTCAGGAAGTTCTTAGTGACTTTGGTTATCATTTCTCTCTCCCAGAGACCTGTCTTCCTCATGGCTCAGCCTCCCTGGCTTCTAGGACATTCCCTAGCTCTGTGGAGCATGAAGTACTCAACACCATAAGCCAAGCATTGCAGAGCAAACTGCACCTTCACTACTACACCTTCACCATGGCTGTGTCTAAAGGGAGAGACTTGGAATCCCACAGAGGCAAGGCCAAACCTGTTGGGCTATGTGAGCCCAGCCACTCAATAGTCAGATCTATTCCTGTCCTTGGCTATGGCATTAGGCTCTTAAGACAAATTAATCTGAAGGATATCAACAGCTATGCTGTTAGACCTCTCATTGCTCTGCCCGACCTCCAAGCTCCGTTTTATTGGCTCAAATTCACACCCGAACTCCTCTCCTGCCTCAGCCACCATCAGCTCTTCTACTCCTCTCCACCTGTGCTCTGAGTAATCCACACTAAGGTGGACGTTAACCTCTTGTGGACCTCCAGACATAGGCTTGTGATTACTCTTCATTGGCTGTTTTGTATGGGTAGGCAGGTTCTTCTAGTCTCATGCAGAACACTGCTCACACATTTTGGATCTTACAACACCCTCTTGATTGAGAATCCTGACTAATGACTGACTGAGCCTTCCATCCCTGAAGCCACCCTCTGTCTACCAGTCCAAGATGAGAATCCCCACCCTAACCCCAGGGTGTCCAGTTTCATCTCAGTAGCTAGACTCTGAACTGCCCAATATCTTTTGGATCTCTGCCTCTAATTCTCTGACAATTCGTTCCTATTTTATTTTTTTGGTTCTTTTTTTTTTTCCGGAGCTGGGGACCGAACCCAGGGCCTTGTGCTTCCTAGGCAAGCGCTCTACCACTGAGCTAAATCCCCAACCCCCCCCCCCGTCCTCTTTTCTTTAAAATAAAAACACATTTTGTTGTTTATTTTTTGAGACAGGGTTTCTCTGTTCGGCCCTGGCAGTTCTGATATGCTCTCTGTAGACCAGACTTGTCAGGAAACCAGATATCTCCCTGCCTTGGCCTCTTAAGCACTGGGATTACTGGATTTTGCCCGAAAGTTTAATTAAAAATCATTTAGTGGCAGTGCATGTTGGCACATGCCTTTAATTCAATCCATTGGGAGGTAGAGGCATTGTGAGTTCCAGGACAGCCAGGGCTATATATTAACACCTTGTCTCAAAGAAAACAAGCCAAAAATGAAACAAAAATGTTGCAATATGGTCTTAGGTATGTAACTGAGTCTGTTCTTGAACTCTGAATCCTCCCACTTTCACTCAGGTGCTAATCAGCAGGCTTCTGTCTTGACTTTCACTGAGCACTCAGGGCTGCCATGACTGTTACCTCTCCCAGTGTTAACTCCTGACTCTCTCATCAGCATCATCACAAAACTCCTGTCAAGAATTAAGGAAACCTGAATTCTAAGGAACTCCAGTATTTCCAAAGCTCACTCTAACACAGATGTATCCTATGCTGAAGTAAAATGGTGACAGCTGGAGGTCTTAATTCCAGGACTTGGGACAGAGGGGTTGAAGGATCTTGAATTCAAGGTTATTTTTATGTTACATTGTTGCTCAAAGCGAGTTGGGCTGCTACAAGATACCCTGTCTAAAACTATACCAAACACACCTAAAATGAGACAGAGGAGTTTGAGTGGGCACAGATGGGAAAGCTGTGCACTTTGTGGCTAAGCCACCTGCTGCCAGCACCAAAGTCCATGCACAACCCCGATTCTGAGCTGCGTCTGGGACCCTGCTCAGGAGAATGCAGCAAAGTAGCTCAGATCCAGGGCTTTTGGTCTAAGAGGAATTCAGGCAGTCACACTTTGGATGCCAGTTCTCCAGCTCAACTGCCTGTCAGCACAGGATCTGGTCTTAGTCATGGCTTGACACCCCTAAATTCCTCCCAGCTGTGCTCTGAACTCACCCTGTGCCCTGTTCTGATGAATCTGCCATTCTCCACGGGAGTAGCCTCAAGAAGTCCCTCTCATTTGAAGCGCCACTCAGAGTGCACTAAACACTGCTGGGGAGGGGCGTGGCCAGCAGAGCACCCACCCCTTTTAGTTGTAGAACATTTAGCTCTAGAGTGAGCACTGCTGTGCATTGTGGAACTTAAGCAGTATCCCAGTCTTGGCCTGGGAAGAGCCATTGACGCCCACACTTTCTGGGGCGACATTGTCTCCTGAGGATAGAGTCAGGCCAGGAGCAGCAACTGATGTTCACGAGAGACAAACTTTCTTCACCTCCTGCCCATGCTGGCCCTAGGATCTGGGCTTTTTTGGTGACATGAGTGCTGAGCCTCCCAGGTAGATGGGTTTTCAGGGGTCAGGTGGTGATTGTCACCAAAGATATCCATAAGGATAAGTCATACTGTACTAATTCCCATATTAAATCCCTTCTCACAAGTCACAGAGGCCATAGTGGGTCCTAAATGTGGAGTCAGGTTCCTGTGCACTTTTGAGGAGACTGGTCAGATGTTTAGGCTTCGTGATATTTTGTTGGCATTATTTTGGGGGGATTTTATTTTTACTGTTGGGGCCAAACCTGGGGCTGCCATGTGGAGGGAAAAGGCTTTGCCATAGCTGTAGATCATCCCTAATTATAAACTCCTGAATTCTCCCAATCCTGGAACTATCTAGGTCCCTCACATGATGCAACCTTTGGGGCATTCCTCACATAGAATCATGGGGTGGACTGCATCCCAAAGAGAGACAGTGGGAAATGTTCCCCAGTGTCTCCCTGTCACTGTGATGATAGGAGTGCTGACCAGTGGAATGCAGGCCCCATGTGAAAGCCTTTTGGTTTCTACTTGAGTGGAATCTTCACCATGCCTTTTTTTTTTTTTCTTGAAACACAGGTTGCCCTGGAACTTACAGTCTTCCATCACCCTGACTCAGTTTCCCATGACTGGGATCATAGGCTTAAATTACTATGCCCATTTTTCTTTTTTGTATTTATAAATCTGCTAAAAAGCCAGAAGGATCCAGAATGTAAAATGGTGCGGTCCAAGGCATTTCCAACAGGGGATTCTTGACCTAGGAGTATCCAGACCAGTGTTTATTGTGTGGCTACTTCATTCCCATAACAGCTTATATTTGACAAAGAATTCCAAGTTGTGATATCACTGGGCAGCAGGTGATATCCCACACAGCAGGACTGACTCAGGTTGTAATTAAGGCTGGAGAAACTTACTAGGACCCTGGTAATCCTACCATCCTGGGGCCTTTAGATAGCCTTAATCTGATCTTCCCCTCTGTGCTATTAATCAATTGCTCTTGAAGGTAGATTTGAATTTACAGTCACTGTGAGGCAGGAGAATTAGGACCCTACGGTCACTCTGGGCTCCATAGGAAGAGCCTGTTTCAATAGTAAAAGGGGTCACCTGTGAGTTCTTACTGTCTTCCCTGAGGCCTTACTGCTGGAGTTAGACTAGCTGTCTCACCAATTGAAGTAGAGGGCAGAATGCTGGTGCCTTCTATAGTGAGGACTAGTGACAGATGGTCTATGGAAATTCTAGAAAGGTCTACAAGTATTTATGTCCTGTGCATGGGAACTGCTGGCTTCCCTGTGTCCTTTGCCTTTATTTTGCAGTCCATGGGGCACCTGGAAATGTCCCCAAACCAGGCTGTACACAGGGCCTGTCCCGTGACTCTCACTTGCACTCAGAGCCTGCCTGATAGTCATAGGTCTGACAGAGTCCTGACACCTGCAGAGACCACTATAAGGGACCCTGCAATCCCCACACTGCCCATCAGTGTCTATAATGTCCCTATACGACACTGAGACGGTCTAAGCTCCTTCCAATATTTATGCTGCATCAGAATCTGACCATTGCTACTTTTGCTCCTCTCATACCCACACTAGAAGCCCTGTACCCACACTAGTCCCAGCTGGCCTGTTGCCTACTGACATCTCATGGACTCTGCCCCAATATTCCCTCTTTGCCTGGGTCCCTGCAACTGTGTCCAGTTCTGGCTGCTTCCCTGCCTCCCCACTTCCATTTTCCAAATGGCCACATTGACACATGGGTTTCTGGGTCTCCCACTCCTCGGATGCTGGGAACAGGTTCATTCTTTGCTGTTTGAATGGTTGTCCTAACACTGGAGGACCTTGCTTCAAGTAGTGGCAGTCAAACCTGGTGCTGATCGTGTCAGATCTGTCCAGGCTGTCTGTGTGACTGTGGAATGCGCCTCTGTTTTGGCTGAGTGTTATTTACCTCCCTCATGGCCATGTGATAACCAGACCATGAGCATGTTCATTGTTTGGAAAGAAGGGTGTGGAGGACATATGCTCCTCACCCTA